>NC_135907.1:0-488970 GCF_964194155.1 Cetorhinus maximus | reverse complement strand
GGCCCTAGTGGGGGTGGGGTGGGGGGAAGGGATCGAAATGGGCTAAAAGGTGGAGATGAAACAATAGATCGAAATAAGTTTAAAAATAGGAGGGAAAAGAAAAAAATGTAGTGTAAAAAAAATTATAAATTATTGGAAAAAGTTATTTTAGTGCTTGCATTTCAAAGATGTTAACTTTTCCAATTCCCAAATCAAATACTTTTCACCCAAGTTATTTCTCTCCTAGCTTCGTTGGGGCTATGGTGTCCCTCCCTTCCTGTAGTTTATTCTCAGGATGTGGACAAGGCTGGCATGTCGCCCATCATCTGCCGCACATCAGAATCAACCCCCTGGTCTTCTTCAACCAGTGCCAGGAGAGCTTCTATGTCACCAGAGCAGGAGCTCAGTTAAATCCCAACTTTCTTGTGAATACCATCCACCACCGCCAACAAGGCACTCCCTCATCCCATCCTGAAGTGTCAGCTCAAGCCATGTGCTCAAGTCTTGGAACGGGAATTGAGCCCACAAGCTACTGGCTGAGGTAAGCCTAAGCTAATTGTTTTTTTTCGGGAGGCTCTCCAATGACCACTCGCAATCGAGAAAATGTGTTTTCCTTCTCCTCCCCTCACTTGGATTTTTCTCTCACCTCTCTTTCACTCCCCTCGCATTATCTGACTTGGCCCTTTTTCTCCACTTGATTCTTTCTCCCACCTCAAATCTCCATCCTCTCTGTGTGTCATGAACATTCTTATCTTTATTTTCTCAAATATTAACACAGCTCTCCTGTTTTTGCACCTTTTATTGAGTGTACACTTGGATGCATCTGATCCTGTTCCCTGGAAAATATATCAGAACTCCAGTTTTAACTTTGATCCCTATTTTTCTCCATATCTTTGGCTCCATCTCTTCTGTTCCACATGACAGCACTTCAAATGTATAGGATGTCTGCTTTGCAACATTCTAATACCACAGCAAATCATCAATGGAGTTGGCCATTCAGCCCCTCGAGCCTATCCCATTCTTCAGTTTGATAGATTCTCCCATCGCTGTAATGGATGAGTGTTCAGCAAGTGGGAAAAAAGAGCGGTTTGCATTCTAGGTTGATATTGTGTAATGCGTGACATTAGGCCAAGTCTTGATTTGCGTAACCGATTGCAGTACTGCATATAAAGTCAGTGTTGAAAGGATGGATGGAGGCGTTGCTTTGCACTGAAGGCACCTGACTCTGTTCAGCTCCCCAAATGTCGAAATTGCTTGATGACAGAGACTTCTCCATTTGGGTCTGGCCAAGGTAGTTTTGTTCTCATTCATTGGATTCCAGTTCGCAAGTTCTGAGGCTGATTTTCAAATTGTCTTTATATCTAAGTCTGGGACGTCCTGTGGTGTGGGTTCCCCTGCTCAGCTAGCTGTAGAGTACTGCCTTTGGTATGTGGGAATCCTGCGTGTGAGCCGCATGACCAACCCAGTAAAACTGATGAGGGAAGACCATGAGGTTTGTCACAAAGCAAAGATCAAAGTGGTTCCTACATCACTTCTTTCAGGTTGCGAGACTTGGACAACCTACTGGCATCACATAAAACAACTAGAAGCATTTCATCTTCATTGACTGGGATCTATGTGTGACATCAGGAGACAGGACAATATCCCCAACACCAAGCGTCTTGCAAAGTGCTGCATACCTGACATTGAGAGCATTGTCCAATCAGACCATGGCTAAGCTGTGCCTGCCTTGGTTCCATAATCCCTTAAAAACTCCTCCAAGATGCACTGCAGCAACTCGCCAAGGCTTTCTCAACAGTATCTCCCAAAGCTGCAACCTCTACCGCCTAGAAGGTTAAGGATAGCAGGCACATGGGAACACCGCCACCTGCGAGTTCCTCTTCAAATCGCTTACCATCCCGACATTTGAATACATCGCCATTCCTTCATCACTGTCGGGTCAAAATTCTGAAGCTCCCCACATAACAATGGGTGAACTGTCACACACGGACTGCAACAGTTCAAGAACGTGGCTCATCACCACCTTCTCAAGGGCAATTAGGGACGGGCAATAAATGCTGGCTTAGCCAGTGATGCCCACATCCCATGAATGAATAAATTAAATGGAGTACCCTGTCTAAGGAAATGCTATCAACCTCGGTTTTGAAATTTTCAATTGACCCAAGCTCATCAATAGGAGGAAGAGTTCCAGGAATATGAGGCCGGATCCAAGGAAAACCAATCAGAATATCTTCTTAACGGTGAGAGATTCAGAAGTATGGAGGAGCGAGAAGAGATGTAGGTGTCCATGTGCAAATCACTAAAAGCTAGAGAACAGGTACAAAAGATAATTATGTTAAAATCATGAGTGGATGAGACAACGTTCCCTCTAACTTCAGTTTGCTGTGCACAGCTGGCCTGTTGCGCTGCACGGTCCCTCTAGAATTGACTCACACTCGCACATTTTCACAACTTAAAGGGGTTGTTGCTAACACACAGCTTGTGCAGGACATTCTCAATCGTTTCACAGCCAGGTGCCCGCGCAGAGCAGATGGAGAGAAACTATTCCTGTTGGTGGAAGGGTTGAGAACCCAGAGGACAACAATTTAAAATGATTGGCAGAAGAAGCAAAGATGACAGGAGGAAAACTGTTTTTCTTTACACAGCGAGTGGTTAGGTTCTGGAATGCGCTGCCTGAGAGTAGGGCAGGGTGGGGGAGGCAGATTCAAAGGAGACTTTCAAAAAGGAATTGGATAAGTACCGGAAGGGAAACAATTTGCAAATACAGGATAGTGCACTAGGTGAACTGCTCTGTCCGAGAGCCAGTACAGGCACGATGGGCTGAATGGCCTCCTTTTGCCTGTGATTCCATGATTCTATGACTGGGATTTTCCAGTCCCACCTACATCTCATGGTAGAATCACGGTGCAGAAAGAGGCAGTGGTACTGTGGTATTGTCACTGGACTAGTAATCCAGAGACCCAGGGCAATGCTCTGGGGACCCGGGTTCCAATCCCACCAGGGCAGATGGTGGAATTTGAATTCAATAAAATCCTGGAGTTAAAAATCTAATGGTAATAATTTAATCATAAAACCCCCAAATTCTGCCATTCCTCCTTACCCAGTCTAGCCTACATGTGACTCCAGACCCACAGCAATGTGGTTGACCCCTACCAGCCACTCAGTTGTATCAAACTGCTAAAAAGAAACCGGATGGAGCACCCGACATTAGAAACAATGGAAAACCCAATGCTGTCGACCCTGCAAAGTCCTCCTTACTAACATCTGGGGGCTAGTGCCAAAATTGGGAGAGCTGTCTGACAGACTAGTCAAACAACAGACTGACATAGTCATCCTCACAGAATCATACCTTACAGAGCATGTCTCAGACACCACCATCACCATCCCTGGGTATGTCCTGTCCCACTAGCAGGACAGGCCCAGCAGAGGTGGTGGCACAGTGGTATTACAGTAGTGAGGGAGTTGCCCTGGGAGCCCTCAACATAGAGTTCATGAAGTCTCATGTCATCAGGTCAATCATGGGCGAGGAAACCTCCTGCTGATTACCACATACCGCCCTCCCTCAGCTGATGAATCAGTGCTCCTCCGTGTTGAGCACCATTTGGAGGAAGCACTGAGGGTGGTAAGGGTGCAGAATGTACTCTAGGTCCACCACCAAGAGTGGCTCGGTAGCACCACTACTGGCTGAGTCCTAAATGACATAGCTGCTAGACTGGGTCTGCGGCAGGTGGTGAGGAACCAACAAGTGGGAAAAACATACTTGACCTCATCCTCACCAACCTGCCTGCTGCAGATGCATCTGTCCATGACAGATCAGTAGGAGTGACCACCACACAGTCCTTGTGGAGATGAAGTCGCATCTTCACAATGAGGATACCCTCCATCGTGTTGTGTGGCACTACCACCGTGCTAAATGGGATAGATTTCAAACAGATCTGGCAACTCAAGACTGGGCATCCATGAGTTGCTGTGGAATCAGCAGCAACAAAATTGTACTCGAACACAATCTGTAACCTCAAGGCCTGGCATATCCCCCACTCTAGCATTACCATCAAGCCAGGGGATCAACCCTGGTTCAATGAAGAGTGCAGGAGGGCATGCCAGGAGCAGCTCCAGGCATACCTGAAAATGAGGTGTCAACCTGGTGAAGCTATAACACAGGACTACTTGCGTGCCAAACAGCATAATAGCAAGTGATAGACGGAGCTAAGCGATCCCACAACCAATGGGTCAGATCTAAGCTCTGCAGTCCTGCCACATTCAGTTGTGAATGGTGGTGGTCAATTAAACAACTCACTGGAGGAGGAGGCTCCACAAATATCCCCATCCTCAATGTTGGGGGGGCCCAGCACATCAGTGCAAAAGATAAGGCTGAAGCATTTGCAGCAATTTTCAACCAGAAGTGCCAAGTGGATGATCCATCTCAGCCTCCTTTTTTGCAAAAATATACTTTATTCACAAAATATCTTCAAACAACACTCCAAAACATTTCAAAATCACCAACGCAAAAATACAAACAGGTTCAAACTTTTACAACACGTATCACGAAATCCATTGATACATACAATAAATATTACATTCATTTTGAGCTGTACAGCCCGAGGGGATTTAAACAGTTCCCAGTCCCTCGGTGCACTGTGGCAGAAAGGTCTTAGACAGCGACCCTTCCCCATTGCGCCTTTGCGGCAGCTGCCCCAAGCTTTAGTGCGTCCCTCAGCACATAGTCCTGGACTTTGGAATGTGCCAGTCTGCAACACTCGGTCGGGGACAACTCTTTGCGCTGGAAGACCAACAAGTTTCGGGCAGACCAAAGAGCGTCTTTCACCGAGTTGATGATCCTCCAGCTGCAGTTGATGTTTGTCTCGGTGTGTGTCCCTGGGAACAGCCCGTAGAGCACAGAGTCCTGTGTCACAGAACTGCTCGGGATGAACCTCGACAGCAACCACTGCATCTCTCTCCAGACTTTCTTTGCAAAGGCACAATCCACAAGGAGGTGAACAACGGTCTCTTCCCCACCACAGCCACCTCGAGGGCAACGCGCAGAGGGGGTGAGACTCCTGGCGTGTCGGAAGGATCTGACAGGGAGGGCCTTTCTCACCACCAGCCAAGCCACGTCTTGGTGCTTGTTGGAAAGTTCTGGTGATGAGGCATTCTGCCAAATGACTTTGACAGTCTGCTCGGGGAATCATCCCACAGGATCCACCCTCTCCTTTTCCGTCAGGGCCTCTAAGACGTTACGTGCTGACCACTGCCTGATGGACTTGTGGTCAAAGGTGTTTTTCTGCATAAATTTTTCCACCAGGGACAGGTGGTACGGCACGGTCCAACTACTTGGAGCGTTCCGCGGCAGCGTGGCCAGACCCATCCTTCGCAACACCGGGGACAGGTAGAACCTCAGCACGTAGTGACACTTGGTGTTTGCGTACTGAGGGTCTACACACCGCTTGATGCAGCCGCACACAAAGGTGGCCATCAGTATGAGGGCGATGTTGGGCACGTTTTTTCCCCCTTTATCTAGAGGCTTGTACATCGCGTCCCTGCGGACCCGATCCATTTTCGATCTCCAGATAAAGCGGAAGATGGCTCGGGTGATCGCCACCACGCAGGAGTGTGGAATGGGCCAGACCTGCGCCACGTACAGCAACAGCGAGAGTGCCTCACACCTGATGACCAGGTTCTTCCCCGCAATGGAGAGGGAGCGTTGCTCCCACGTGCCCAGTTTCCTTTTCACCATAGACATTCGCTCCTTCCAGTTTCTAACACATGCTCTGGTCCCTCCGAACCATATCCCCAGCACCTTCAGGCCGTCAGCCCTGACGGTGAAGGGGACAAAGGATCGGTCAGCCCAGTTCCCAAAGAACATGGCCTCACTCTTCCCACGATTTACCTTGGCTCCCGAGGCCAGTTCGAACTGGTCGCAGATGTGGATCAGTCTGCGCACCGACAGCGGATCCGAGCAGAAGACGGCGACATCGTCCATGTACAGGGAGGCTTTGTCTACGCTGGGCAACCCAAACTTTGTCGCTCATGCGGCAAGTCTGGTCATGTGACCAAGACTAAAAGTGGAAATCAGTATTTACTGACAATAATGGATGAGTCTACCAGGTAAAATGGCTATAACCAATCAAACCCCATATCATGGGGTACCTAACACTGTCCAAATCACAGTGAAGGGTAGTGAAGAAGGAGGAGCAGCTATGGACCGGGCTCTTTTCACCAGGAGGATCCTGCTGAAGGTGTGCGGCTTCGAGGCTGTGGATATCTACTGCCTGCAGGATTTCCCCAGCGCTGGATACTTTGACGTGACGTTCAAGCGGGTGGCAGACTGCGTCCAGCTCCTGAAAGTTTTCAAGGAGAAGAGAGACCTGCCAGAGATGAAAATCCTGACGGTGGAGCCGCTCTTTTCTCTGCCGTTGCAACGGGAACGTGTGGTGAAGGTGCATCTGTACAACCCCTTCGTCCCTGTCGCCGACGTGGTCACCTTCCTCACCAGGTACTTCGATAAGGTGGGGAGCTGCACCGCGGTTAGAGACGATTTGGGGATCTGGACAGGCAAACGCCAGGTTAAGGTTATGCTCAAGACCGACGGTAAAGGAGCCACCTTCCACCCTCCTTTTTTTTTTTGTAAAAATATACTTTATTCATAAAATATCTTCAATCACATTCAAAACCATTTCAAAAACAACATTACAAGGGTACAATCCAGGTTAAACTTTTACAAAATGTATCACCAGGTGCATCAGTACAAACAATATTACAATCATTTACAGCCTTTCATTTTGATCTGTACAGCCCGAGGGGCTCTAAACAGTTCCCAGTCTCTCGGTGCGCTGTGGTAGAAAGGTCTTAGACAGCGACCCTTCCCCATTGCGCCTTTGCGGCAGCTGCCCCAAGCTTTAGTGCGTCCCTCAGCACGTAGTCCTGGACTTTGGATTGTGCCAGTCCGCAACAATCGGTCGGGGACAACTCTTTGTGCTGGAAGACCAACAAGTTTCGGGCAGACCAAAGCGCCTCTTTCACCGAGTTGATGATCCTCCAGCTGCAGTCGATGTTTGTCTCGGTGTGTGTCCCTGGGAACAGCCCGTAGAGCACAGAGTCCTGTGTCACAGAACTGCTCGGGATGAACCTCGACAGCAACCACTGCATCTCTCTCCAGACTTTCTTTGCAAAGGCACAATCCACAAGGAGGTGAACAACGGTCTCTTCCCCACCACAGCCACCTCGAGGGCAACGTGCAGAGGGGGTGAGACTCCTGGCGTGTAGGAAGGATCTGACGGGGAGGGCCTTTCTCACCACCAGCCAAGCTACGTCTTGGTGCTTGTTGGAAAGTTCTGGCGATGAGGCATTCTGCCAAATGACTTTGACAGTCTGCTCGGGGAACCATCCCACAGGGTCCACCCTCTCCTTTTCCCTCAGGGCCTCTAGGACGTTACGTGCTGACCACTGCCTGATGGACTTGTGGTCAAAGGTGTTTTTCTGCATAAATTTTTCCACCAGGGACAGGTGGTACGGCACGGTCCAACTACTTGGAGCGTTCCGCGGCAGCGTGGCCAGACCCATCCTTCGCAACACCGGGGACAGGTAGAACCTCAGCACGTAGTGACACTTGGTGTTTGCGTACTGAGGGTCTACGCACCGCTTGATGCAGCCACACACAAAGGTGGCCATCAGTATGAGGGCGATGTTGGGCACGTTTTTTCCCCCTTTATCTAGAGGCTTGTACATCGCGTCCCTGCAGACACGATCCATTTTCGACCTCCAGATAAAGCGGAAGATGGCTCGAGTGATCGCCATCGCGCAGGAGTGTGGAATGGGCCAGACCTGCGCCACGTACAGCAACAGCGAGAGTACCTCACACCTGATGACCAGGTTCTTACCCGCAATGGAGAGGGAGCGTCGCTCCCACATGCCCAGTTTCCTTTTCACCATAGCCACTCGCTCCTTCCAGTTTCTAACGCATGCCCCGGTCCCTCCGAACCATATCCCCAGCACCTTCAGGCCGTCAGCCCTGACAGTGAAGGGGACAAAGGATCGGTCAGCCCAGTTCCCAAAGAACATGGCCTCGCTCTTCCCACGATTTACCTTGGCTCCCGAGGCCAGTTCGAACTGGTCGCAGACGTGCATCAGTCTGCGCACCGACAGCGGATCCGAGCAGAAGATGGCGACGTCGTCCATGTACAGGGAGGCTTTTACCTGAGTGCCTCCACTGCCTGGGATCGTCACTCCTCTTATGCCCGGATCCTTCCTGATGGACTCGGCAAAGGGTTCTATGCAGCACACGAAAAGGACAGGCGAGAGAGGACAGCCCTGCCTGACTCCAGATTTAATCGGAAAGCTATCTGTTTCCCACCCATTGATTGAGACTGCGCTACTGATGTTAGTGTAGAGTAGTTGGATCCAATTTCGAATTCCCTCCCCAAAGCCCATTTTGGAGAGCACATCCCCCATGTAGGTGTGCGATATTCTGTCAAAGGCCTTCTCCTGATCCAAGCTGATGAGGCAGGTATCCACACCCCTGTCCTGTACATAGGCAATCGTATCCCTGAGCAGCGCCAGGCTGTCAGAGATCTTCCTGCCCGGCACAGAGCAGGTCTGGTCAGGGTGAATCACCAATTCCAGAGCGGATTTGACCCGGTTGGCGATGACCTTGGACAGAATCTTATAGTCCACATTCAACAGTGAAATGGGTCGCCAATTTCTAATTTCCTCCCTTTCCCCCTTGTGCTTGTAGATGAGGGTGATGATGCCTTTCCTCATGGATTCTGACATACTACCGGCCAGGAGCATACTCTCGTACACTCCTAGCAGGTCTGGGCCGATCACGTCCCACAGAGCCGAATACAACTCCGCCGGCAAGCCGTCGCTTCCGGGGGTTTTACTCTTCTCGAAGGACTCGAGGGCCTTAGTCAGTTCGTCAGGAGTTAGCGGTTTGTCTAGGCTCTCCCGCGTACTGTGGTCTAAGACCTCCGTGATAGAGGACAGGAAGGACTGGGAGGCCGTGCTGTCCGTGGGCTTCACGTCATACAGTCCGGCATAAAAGGATTTGCTGATCCTCAGAATGTCGGACCGGGATGACTTTACTGAGCCGTCTTCTTCCTTCAGGCTGCTGATCACAGAGCGCTCTCTGTGTACCTTTTGGAAGAAGAAACGTGAGCACGTCTCATCCTGCTCCACGGAGCGGACTCTGGAACGGAAGATGATCTTGGAGGCCTCCGAGGCAAAGTGCGAGGCTTGCTGGCCCTTCACCTCTTGGAGCTCCTCCTTGACATCGACCCCCATCGACTGCAGCCGGAGCAGATTCTGCATCTTTTCCTGGAGTCGGGACATTTCCCTCTGTTCCTTTCTAGCTTTCTGGGTGCCTTTGCGGATGAAAAACCTCTTGATGCTTCCCTTGATCACTTCCCACCAGTGTGTCAGGGACTCAAAGAGGGGTTTCACGGTTCTCCAACCTTTGTAATCCCTCTTGAGCTCCTCAATGTTCTCTGGGGTCAGCAGTTGCACATTTAGCTTCCATGCCCCCCTGCCCACCCTCAGGTCCTTCTCCAAGTGGCAGTCCGCCAGTAGGAGGCAGTGGTCAGAGAAGAACACCGGCTTGACCTCGGTGGATCTGACTGTGAATGCACGGGACACAAACAGGAAGTCTATCCTGGAACGAATGGACCCGTCTGGCCGCGACCAGGTGTATCTACGCTGCGCTCCGTCTGCAGGGTTGCTGAAGACGTCGTGCAGCTTGGCATCCTTAACTGTTTCCATCAGGGATCTGGACGTAGCGTCCAATCTGCTTCCGGTCCTGCCGGATCGTCCAGCCGCATCGATGATGCAGTTGAAGTCCCCGCCCAGAATGACCGGCCTGGAGGTCGCCAGCAGCAGTGGGAGCTGCTGAAAAACCTCCAGCCGCTCAGCCCCTTGTGCCGGGCCATACACGTTAATTAACCGGAGTGGAGCGTTCTTGTACATTACGTCTGCTACCAGGAGGCGCCCGCCCACCACCTCCTTGACCTCGGAGACGGTGAAGTTGCCTCCCCGCAGCAGAATACCCAGGCCGGAGGAACGAGAGTCGTTTCCGCCCGACCAGATCGATGGCCCGTGGGACCACCATCGTGACCATTGCCTGTAGGAGCTGAGGTGCGGTATCGCACACTCCTGCAGAAACAACAGGTCAGCTTTGACCTTGGCTAGGTAGTCCAAGGTCGCAACACATCGCGTAGTAGATTTAATGCTACGCACATTTATGGATACAATCTTTAAACCCATTTTAAAGCATTTATTCTCCTACCAAACCCACTGTCTCTGAGAGTCCCAGACCTTTAGTCTGCTCCTTCATACCCGTAGTGAGCTCAAATTCCTTCACTTTGGATGGGCTGAGGTAGATCTCCTTGGCCGTGTTCTGCTCCAGTGGCATCTGGAGGTTCACGTGGAGAGCGGGTTTTGAGATGACCTTTGCTGGAGAAGCTTCTCCAAAACTCACCCCCTCTGGGGTGTTGCTGTTCCCGGCTTCCTGGAGCTGGGGTGCGATGATTGCCTCTCTGCTCCCAGATTTCAGGGGCTGTGGTGCACTGGCCTCCTCAGGTTGCAGGCAAAGTTGGGGTGCGCTGGTCTCCTTGTTGTCTCCAATTTTCTGGAGCTCGGGTGTCTCGTCCTCCAACGCCCTGGAGCTTTGCCGCCTCTTCTGTCGGTGCCGCTCTGGCACTTCATCATCCGAAGAGCTGCTGCCCTTGTCATCCGTGTCGGATGGGAGACGCCTCTTGCCGCTTCTCTGGGAAACGCCTTTGCTTCTTCTTCGCTCCCTCTTACTTTTCTTGTTCTTCACCGTCCGCCACTCCCCCTGCTGCTTTTCCACTGCTGCCTCCTCCTCCATTGATTCGCTGTCCTGAGGACTGGGAGGTACAGGGGGTAGTGCTGTTGATTGGCTCTCTGTTGCCTCAATCTCTTTCTCCACCTTGTCTCTCTCTGTGTCCTCCTTTGTCCCGTTGAGCTCCCTGGGGGCCTTGGTGGTTGGAGTGACACGGAACATTTCTTCTGCTTCCCCCTGGTCGGCTTTGGCTGCCTGTGCGTAAGTACGGCAGCGTTTGGGGCAGGTCCTGTAGAGGTGACTTGCCTCGCCACACAGGTTGCAGCACTTGGCCTGTTTGCAGTCTTTTGTCTGGTGCCCTTCCTGTTTGCAGATCTTGCAGAGGGAGGCGCTGCAGTTGGCCGCCACATGACCAGCCTTGCCGCATGAGCGACAATGCTTGGGTTGCCCAGCGTAGACCAGGTAGCCACGGTTTCCCCCGATAGCGAAACTGGAAGGAGGGTGGAAAATGGCTCCCTTACCATCGGTCTTTAGCGTGACCTTAAACAGGCGTTTGCCTGTCCAGATCCCCAAGTCGTCTCGAATCTCGGTGCCGCTCCCCACCTTATCGAAGTACCTGGTGAGGAAGGTGACCACGTCGGCGACAGGGACGAAGGGGTTGTACACATGCACCATCACCTCACGTTCCCGTTGCAACGGCAGAGAGAAGTGCGGCTCCGCCGTCAGGATCTTCATCTCCAGCAGGTCTCTCTTCTCCTCGAACACCCTCAGGAGCCGGACGCAGTCTGCCACCCGCTTGAACGTCACGTCAAAATAACCGCCTTTGCGGGAGTCGTGCAGGGTGAAGATCTCCGTAGCTTGGAAGCCGCACGCCTTCAACAGGATCCTCCTGGTGAAGAAGCCCCGATCCATAGGTGATCCTCCTTCGCTGTGGTTCACCGTGACTCGGACGGTGATAGGTAACCCACGGTATAGATTTGGATTGCGATTGGTTATCGCCCTTCCATCCCGACCTTGCCATGGCAGGACCATGGTGTTGCCCCTGCAACACTTGATCTTAGCCAAAAGGCCGAGAAGCGACTCGCGGCTGCACCTGATCCCAGCCCACAAGCTGCTCGTTATTTGCCACCTTCCACCCTCCTCTGGAGGCCCCCAGCATCACAGATGCCAATCTTCAGCCAATTCGATTCACTCCATGTGATATCAAGTTTTATAAAACATCCTTTTGGTAAAGCTGAGTTATTTAAAAATCCCAGAGGGAAGCTTTAAATGACTGTCATAACCTATAATTTTAAGTGTTATGTTTGACATTCAACTTTAAATTCAGGATTCAGACCACCAGTTCTCAAGAGGTTTTATATTAAGCTAAATGAAACATTTTATTAATTTGCATAAGTTAAATATATACACATGGCTACAAATTACTATGATCATAACTTTTAACAAATTCCCAAACTATTCCCCAGTAAGGTAACAACAACCCACAGACTTAACCAGACACCAGGCAAAGCATTTTCACCTTACAAATTCAAAATGAGGTTCTTTTCACTTTGGTTCCTGTGGAGACAGTTGGGGGCTAACAGCTGCTTTTGATCTCACATTGCCTCTGCTCTACACACACAAAATGGTTGTCTTGTTGTACCTAGCACAGCTCACTGAATGTAAATTCTCATTGTATCACCAGCCACTTTGAACACCACCTCTCTAACAATAAAATCCCTTTCATAGTAACAATTTTATTAGTATGATAAACATATTGCTTGGTCTCTGCTGGCTAGGTGCCAGAATTCATCCCACTTCTTGAACGCTCTATTCAAAAAATAAAGATGCATTCTACCTCTCTGTTCACATTTCAAAACTAGTACATGTCAAAGCACCCAGACTAGCTGATTTTAATCCAATGAAGACACACCCACAGACTAAACCTCTTTTTTAAAAGAAAAATATTTTCCAATAATATTATATACATTGATAGATTCATGACATTCCCCTCCCTATTGAAAAATCAGTGTCATAATTCTAGAAGAAGGCTCATTTTAATAACCCATCTCACACTATCTCCGATAATCATTCCACAATTATGTTGCCAGATACATGCATTAACATAACACTGTATGTATACAAGTCCTTGGTATCAACAGAAATCACTCCAGTTCATTGTCCAGGTTTTTTTTTTAAATGTCCCATTTTCCTTTAAGCTTCAAACTCTTGATAACACATCTTGAACAGATTTTCTCTTCCAGCAATATGTATACTACGTAGATTGAATGGTTGTAATAATAGACTCCATCAGAAAAGCCTTGCACTTTTGTCATGAAATTTGTCCAAAAACTTCAAAGGATTATGGTCTGTATGAACAATTGTTTCTGATGAATTGTTTGCAATATAAATTTCAAAATGCTGCAATGCTAACACCAAACTCAAAGTCTCTTTTTCGATTGTTGAATATCTTCTCTGTTGTACATTCAGCTTCCATGAAAAATACCCGATCAGTTTTTTAATTCCAGTGGCATCTTCTTGTAACAGTATAGCCCCAATGCCTATATCGCTTGCGTCAATGGCCAACTTGAATTGCTTGGCATAATTGGACACTGCCAACACTGTTGTCATAGTTAATACAGTTTTCAAACTATCGAATGACTTCTGACATTCCGGTGTCCATTGAAACTTATTGTTCTTTTTTAATGGTGGAGTAACCACTTGGCTAAAATTTGGGACAAATTTCTGGTAAAACCCACTCATGCCCAGAAATCTCAAAACTTCTCATTTTGTTGTGGGCACAGAGAAATCCACGATAGCCTTGACTTTCGTATCTCTCGGAGCCACCTTACCATGTCCAATGGTATGGCCTAGATACGTAACTTGCACTTTTGCAAATTCACTTTTAGCCAAGTTCATCACCAAATTAGCTTCTTGTAGTTGAATAAATAATTCTTCCAGATGCTGTAAATGCTCCTCCCACATCTGACTGAAAACTATTAGATCATCAATATAAACAGCACAATTGCTTAGACCTGCAATTACTTTGTTTGTTAGTCTTTGAAATGTCGCAGGTGCATTCTTCATACCGAATGGCATGACTTTAAACTGATATAGTCCGCTTGGCATTAAAAAAGATGATGTCTCCTTTGCTCTCTCCGACAATGGTACCTGCCAATATCCTTTTAGCAAGTCAATCTTTGTGATAAATTACAATTGTCCCACTTTCTCAATGCAACCCTCCACCCGTGGTATGGGATATGTATCCGCTTCTGTCACCACATTCACCTTTCAATAGTCCACACACAGTCTTTGTGTTCCATCCTGTTTTGGTACCAGTATAATAGGCAAACTCCAGTTACTGCAACTAGATTCAATGATATCACTCTGAAGCATGAAATCCATTTCTTTTTGCACTTGTGATAACTTTGCTGGATTTAATCTATAAGGATGTTGCCTTATTGATGATATTGCTATACATGCATCATGTGAAGCTAAATGTGTCTTTCCCGACTTATTTCCACAAATAGGTTTGTGTGACTGCAATAGCTTTTCCAAATCATTTTGACACTTGCATGGAAGGTAACTCAATATTTCATTTAAATTTTCAAGCACCCCCTCATTTTTCAATTTGACTGGAGGAAAATCAATTTCAGAGCCATGCACTTCTACCTCTTTCTCATCATCCACCATCACGAATACCTCTCTTTGTTTCTCTTCCCTGTCAAAGTACTTTTTAAAGTAAAGTTACATGACACACCCTCTGTTTCTTTCTTCTATCTGGAGTATTTATTAAATAATTTACGTCACTCAATTTCTTTTCAATTTTGTATGGCCCACTCAATCTTGAATTTAATGAATCCCTTAATACTGGGAACAAAACTAGTACATTCTCCCCAGAAACAAAACTGTGAATTTTAGCCTTCTTATCTGCTTTCACTTTCATCACTTGCTGTGATATCTTTAAATGTTCCCTAGCCAGCTCACATGCTCTGTTCAATCTTTCCCTGAAATTTGATATGTAATCCAGGAGAGTAGTTACTGAATTTTGACCCACCAATTTCACATGAATCAATTTCAGTGGTCCCCATACCTCATGACCATAAACTAGCTCAAAAGGGCTAAAGCCAGTCGATGCATTAGGAGTGTCTCTAATAGCAAATAACAAAAATGGAATCCCTGTATCCCAATCCTGTGGATAATCCTGACAGTATGCTCTTATCATAGTTTTTAGAGTTTGATGCCATCTTTCCAAAGCTCCTTGTGACTCCGGATGATAAGCTGTTGACTTAAACTGTTTTACCCCCAAACCATTCATTACTTCCTTAAACAGCTGTGACATGAAATCTGACCCCTGATCTGATTGTATTTCTTTAGGTAAACCATATTGTGTGAAAAATTTAATTAACTCCTCCACAATCTTCTTAGTTGAAATATTTCTTAAAGGTATCGCTTCAGGAAACCTGGTAGACTCATCCATTATTGTCAGTAAATACTGATTTCCACTTTTAGTCTTAGGGAGGGGTCATACACAATCAATCATGACCCTGGAAAAAGGTTCTTCAAATGCTGATATTGGGATTAAAAGCGCTAGCTTAATCACTGCTTGTGGTTTTCCTGTTATTTGACATGTATGACAGGTTCTACAGGATTTGGCTACATCCCTATGCAATCCTGGCCAAAAAAAAATACCTCTGTATCTTTTCCTGTGTTTTCCTAATTCCTAAATGTCCCCCCATTGGAATTTCATGAGCAATCCTCAGAATCTCATTTCTATACCCTAATGGGATAACAACCTGATGTACCTCACTCCAGCTTTCATTTGCTGAGATGTAATCCAACCACCATTTTCTCATCAAAATACCTTCCTGAAGATAATAACACACTGGAATACATTTTGCTTTGATTTCTGAATAAGCTTTCTGATATAACTGTTTTAATTGCAAATCATTTTTCTGTAACTCCACTAACTTCTTTGAGTTAAACATTTCAACTGAACTGTCCTGCATTCCTTCCTCCTGAACAATGTTATCAAATACAATGCAAGATAATTGGATTTCGACACCTTCTTCTTGTCCTTAACTGCCTGCTTATCTTGTTTATCTTGTTCCTCCCGATGAGCCTTTGATCTCATTATAACATAATCAGGAAACAATCCAGGATGTTCCTTCTGTAACACTTCTGTTGAAAACACTTCTACAGGCTGCTCAACTACCATAGGCATCACCCACATTTGCGATCATTACCTAGAATAAACTGAACACCTGCAATGGGCATTCTTCTACCACTCCAACTATAACTTCACCTGACTTCCAATTGCTCTTTAAATTTACCTTCCACAATGGAATAGATTTAGCATCTCCATGAACCCCACTTATTGTTACCTTCTCCTGCAACACTCCCTTTGAACAGCAAATATCACTATCCCTCAACATTAAGGATTGACTAACCCCTGTGTCTCTTAAAATTTTAACATCTTTACCTACTCCACCCTCTACACATGGAAAGACTTCCCCATCACACACAAAAACTTTAAACATTTCTGCAACCTCCTCCTCAGAATTCTCTTGAGTAAACCGTGAACATATTTTTACCTTTTACTGATTCTCCCTGTTTCACCTGTACACAAACCACTGGTTTCTCCTGTGCCTGAACCTCAGAACCCACAGCACTTTTATTTCCAGAGCTCTTCTGTACCCCAACAATTCCTACAGATTTTTCCTGCAATCTCCAACACACTGACTTCGTGTGCCCCACTTTATTACAATGAAAACACCTCAATTTTCGAATGTCATTTCTACCTTCAGCATCTTCCTTTTTATTCTGAGAAAAAAACTTCCTGGGAACTTCCAGCTTCTCTTCCCTGACTACCTGCCTTCCTTTCACCTTCCCGCTTTTTATCCTTTTCCAATTTGAAAGGGTGACGGAGAAAAGGTTTGGCTCTATGAACAAACTCATAATCATCAGCTACCTCTGCTGCTTGTCTTACAGAATCAACCCTCTGTTCCTCCACATGAGTTCTCAACACTGAAGGGATTGAACCTTTAAATTCTTCCAAAAGAATGACTTCCCTAACAGCTGCATAGGTTGTCTCTATTTTAATTACTTTGATTTACTCTTTCAAACTGAATATAAGTTTGCCCAGTCTGTTTTCTCATATTTCTAAATTTCTGCCTGTATGTTTCAGGAACCAAATCATATGCACTCAAAATAGCTTCTCTCACCACATCATAATGATAATGAAGCATGTACCTCATGCGCCCTAACTAACAACTTAGACTGTAATAGTAATGTCCAGTTTTCCAGTGGACGTCATCTGTGTAGCTAGCTTCTCAGATGAAATAAAGGGTGCTTCAATGTCTTTTTCCTCAAACTTTGGAAGAGCTTGTACAAATTTAAACATATCCCCGCTGGGTTCTACTCTGGAGATAAATCCTTTCTCACCTATTGGCATCTCTATTTTTAACTGCCAACATTTTCAGTTGGAATTCTCTCTCTCGCTCTTTCTCTTTCCTCCTTCTCTATCTTCACATTTTCTAATTCCCTTGCTTCTAATTCAAGCTTCTTCATTTGTAACTGAAGTCTCACTACCTCCAGCTGTGACTCACTAGTCTCAGGTTTCACTTCCAACTGTGGATGCTGTGCTATATTTTTAATTAGCCCCGCAATTCCAATAATTTATCATTTTTTTTAACAACTATATTTTTTTCTTTTCCCTCCTATTTTTAAATTTATTTTGATCTATTGTTTCATCTCCACCTTTTAGCCCATTTCAATCCCTTCCCCCCACCCCACCCACACTAGGGCCATCTGCCACTAGCTTGCTTCCCTTAATGTCCCCATTAGCATATCCTTTAGATAATATCACCACCGTCAACACCCCTTTGTCCTTTTTTCTGTGACATCTTTGGCAATCTCTTCTTGGCCTCCACCTATCATTGTCCCCCTATCGAGCTCTCCTGTCCCACCCCCTTCTACCAGCTTATATTTCATCTCACTTCTATATGTCTTAGTTCTGATGAAGGGTCATACGGACTCGAAACGTCAACTGTATCCCTCTCCGCAGATGCTGTCAGACCTGCTGAGTTTTTCCAGGTATTTTTGTTTGTGTTCCCAATTTTAACTTATCTGCCAACTCTGTGAACTTACTTTTGGGTATTTTCCCCAACCCGATCAGAGTTATCTCTTCTACTCCCAGACAAGTCTTAGCAATTGCCAAAGCCATTTTGCAGTCTCACCACTTCTAAAATACCTCACCAACTCCTGAATTCAAAGTACCTCTCATACTCATAACTTTAAGATTCACCAATCCTAAACCAATCAAGGAATTAGAAATATAATTTATCCCGGCAAGAGCCCCGAATTGTTATGACCGATGCAGTTGGTAAAGCTGAGTTATTAAAACAAAAATCCGAGAAGGAAACTTTAAACAACTGTCATAACCTATAATTTTAGGTGTTATGTTTGACATGCAACTCTAAATTCAGGAATCAGACCACCAGTTCTCAAGAGGTTTTATATTAAGCTAAATGAAACATTTTATTAATTTACATAAATTAGATATATATATACATGGCTACAAATTACTACGATCATAACTTTTAACAAATTCCCAAATCTCCATTAAGGCAACAACAACCCATAGACTTAACCAAACACCAGGCAAAGCATTTTCACCTTACAAATTCAAAATGAGGTTCTTTTCAACTGTGGAAACAGTTGAAGGCTTACAGCTACTTTTGATCTCACATTGCCTCTATCCTACACACACAAAATGGTTGTCTTGTACCTAGCACTGCCCATTGAATGTAAATTCTCATTGTATCACCAACCACTTTGAATTCCACCTAACAATAAAACCTCTTTCATAGTAACAACTTTATTAGTAATATAAATATATTGCTTGGTCTCTGCTGGCTAGGTGCCAGAATTCACCCCACTTCTTGAAAGCTGTATTCAAAAAATGAAAATGCATTCTACCTCTCTGTTTACATTTCAAAACTAGTACACGTCAAAGCACCCAGACTAGTTGGCTTTAATCCAATGAAGACACACCCACAGACTAAACCTCTATTTTAAAAGAAAAATATTTCCCAATAGTATTATATACATGAATAGCTTCATGACATCAAGAAATGGCTGAATGCACTGGATGCTGCAAAGACTATGGGTCCTGACAACATTATGGCAATAGTACTAAAGACATGTACTCCAGAACTTGCCGCGCCCCTAGCCAAGCTGTTCCAGTACAGCTACAACACTGGCATCTACCCGGCTATGTGGAAAATTTCCCAGGTATGTCCTGTCCACAAAAAGCAGGTCAAATCCAACCCGGCCAATTACCACCCCATCAGTCTACTCTCGATAATCAGTAAAGTGCTAGACTGGATCATCAGCAGAGCTATCAAGCTGCACTTGCTCAGCAATAACCTGCTCACTGACACTCAGTTTGGGTTCTGCCAGGGCCACTCAGCTCCTGAACTCATTACAGCCTTGGTTCAAACATGGACAAAAGAGCTGAACTCCCGAGGTGAGGTGAGAGTGGCTGTCCTTGACATCAAGGCAGCATTTGACCGAGTGTGGCATCAAGGAGCCCTAGCAAAACTGGAGCCAATGGGAATCAGGGGGAAACTCTCCGCTGGTTGGAGTCATACCCGGCACAAAGGAAGATGGTTGTGGTGGTTGGTGGTCAATCATATCAATTCTAGGAGTTCCTCAGGGTGGTGTCCTCGGCCCAACCATCTCCAGCTGCTTCATCAATGACCTTCCTTCCATCATAAGGTCAGAAGTGGGAATGTTCGCTGATGATTGCACAATGTTCAGCACCATTCGCGACTCCTCAGATACTGAAGCAGTCCACGTCCAAGTGCAGCAAGACCTGGACAATATCCAGGCTTGGGCTGACAAGTGGCAAGTAACATTCACACCACACAAGTGTCAGGAAACAACCAACTCCAACAGAAGAGAATCTAACCATCGCCCCTTGGCATTCAATAGAATTACCATCATTAAATTCCCCACTATCAACATCCTGGGAGTTACCATTGACCTGAAACTGAACTGGACCAGCCATATAAATACTGTGGCTATAATTGCAGGTCAGAGGCAAGGAATCCTGCGGTGAGTAACTCACCTCCTGACTCCCCAAAGCCGGTCCACTATCTACAAGACACAAGTCAGGAGTGTGATGGAATACTCCCCACTTGCCTGGATGAATGCAGCTCCCACAACATTCAAGAAGCTCGACACCATCCAGGACAAAGCAGCCCCGCTTGATTGGCACCACATCCACAAACATTCACTCCCTCCACCACCGACACACAGTAGCAGCAGTGTGTACCATCTACAAGATGCACAGCAGGAATTCACCAAGGCTCCTTCGACAGCACCTTCCAAACAAAAACCACTAACATCTAGAAGGACTTGGAAATATATTGCCAGTCACTGGGTCAAAATCCTGGAACTCCTTCCCTAACAGCACTGTGGGTGTACCTACACCACATGGACTGCAGCGGTTCAAGAAGGCAGCTCACCACCACCTTCTCAAGGGCAATTAGGGATGGGCAATAAATGCTGGGCCCAGCCAGCGAAGCTCACATCCCATAAATGAATTTAAAAAAAGTCTGATGACTTCAGGCAGGAATTTCCGGTTTATGATTGTATCATGAAAAGGCAACTGGAGGGTTGACCTATATTTGAATGGAACTCAAAAATGAGCAAGTAATGCTTCAGTTTAATAGAGCTTTGATCTGTCCCATCTGAAGAATTGTCTTCAGTTTTGAAGAATAAACCTCAGGAATATTTTTTTTTCACTGGATGTGGGCTTCGCTGGCTAGGCCAGCATTTATTACCCATCCCTAATTGCCCTTGAGAAGGTGGTGGTGAGCTGCCTTCTTGAACCGCTGCAGTCCCTGTGGTGTAGGTACACCCACAGTGCTGTTAGGGAGGGAGTTCCGGGATTTTGACCCAGCGACAGTGAAGGAACGGTGATGTATTTCCAAGTCAGGATGGTGGGAGCTGCGGGTGGATTAACGAGGGCCGAGTTTGAACTCTGCCCCTCACTGGGGAGGAAGCCTCCCCCTCTGGAGCTGCTGGCCAATTGGATTGGCCGGCAGCTCCATCAGTCCCAGCAACGCCAGGAGGCGGGTCAGTGGCCGTTGACGGGACTGCAGCATATGAAGAAGACCAAGGCCCATGGATCCCCAGAGCAGGTGAGTCTGGGATCTTGGTTCAGGAGGATTAGGGTAGTTCAGGGGGAGGGGCATTGGATGAGGGGGCTGGGTTTAAAGGAGGGAGCTGGTAGGAAGGAAGTGGGTGTTCAGCTTTGGGGGGGGTGGGGTCTTCCCCATGATCAGCAAAAGGCAGCCCCTGGAGAGGGCCCACCCCTGGAGAGGGCCCGCCCCTGGAGAGGGCCCACCCCTGGAGAGGGCCCACCGCTGGAGAGGGCCCACCCCTGGAGAGGGCCCACCCCTGGAGAGGGCCCGCCCCTGGAGAGGGCCCACCCCTGGAGAGGGCCCACCCCTGGAGAGGGCCCACCCCTGGAGAGGGCCCACCGCTGGAGAGGGCCCACCGCTGGAGAGGGCCCACCCCTGGAGAGGGCCCACCCTTGGACACGGCCCACCCCTGGAGACGGCCCACCCCTGGAGACGGCCCACCCCTGGAGAGGGCCCACCCCTGGACACGGCCCACCCCTGGAGACGGCCCACCCCTGGAGAGGGCCCACCCCTGGAGAGGGCCCACCCCTGGAGACGGCCCACCCCTGGAGAGGGCCCACGCCTGCAGAGGGCCCACCCCTGCTTCCTTCCCGCCCTCTAAACAGGTAAGTGAAAACAGTCAGGCTGCTCGCTCCCGCCCGAGTGCCCACGCCAAACATTTTATGGCATTGGGCAGTTTTATCAGAGTCAATTGTTTTGATGCCAAGCCTAATTGACTCTTAATTATTTATTTAAATATGGTGGGCAGGCTGCCAACATCAGCGCTCGCCCAACACCTGGATTATCGGGGTGAGCTCAGGGGTGGGTGGGAAGGTGGTGGAGTGGGCACCCACCCCTCCCCTCCGCAGGAAACACGCCTGCTGGGGGGGACGTAAAATTCGGCTGCAGGAGTGGGGAGCCCTGGCGCTTTGCAGCCAAAGCTAATGGTATAACTGTGAACCTGACTGAGATCAGGAAGATCTGCAAAGGCTGCGATCAATAAACTACTTGGACTAAGAGAAAAGAAAGACTTGCATTTCTATAGCGCCTTTCAGCACCACAGGATGGCCCAAAGTGCTTTACAGCCTTTTGAAATGTAGTCACTGTTGTAACATAGGAAACACAGCAGCTAATTAGCATACAGAGCAAGATTCCACAAACAGCAATGTGATATTGATCAGCTAACCCTTTTTTTTTAAAGTAATGTTGACTAAGGGACAAATTTTGGTCAAGACAGTGGGAAGAGATCCCCTGCTCTTCTTAAAAACAACGCCACGGGATCTCTTACGACCATCGAAGAGGACAGCTCATCCTCGCAGCCAAAAGGCAACACCTCCAACAGTGCAGGGCTCCCTCAGTACTGCACTGGAGTTTCAGCCTAGACTCTTTGTGCTCAAGTCTCTGGAGTGGCTATTGAACCCACAAACATACTGACCTAGCTGCAAGGCTGCTGTCCACTGAGCCCAGACTGGTACTAACACTAATCAATACTAGTCTTTCTTGTTACTTAGGGATATTGCGTATGTGACAAAGCGTCACTTCTTTGAGTTTGAATCTGTGCTGAGTATAAAAATATGTAAAATCAGTTGGCCTCAGCTGTGCTACCTAACAAACCCGAACAGTAAAACTGTTCATAAACACCAGGCGTTGCCAGGGAAATGAAAACTCCCATAAAAGCCGGACAATTTCAGTCCATCGCTGCCTTTATTCACTGTGTCTCTGTGAGTTTCTAGGTCAACCTTTGATATGATGCTTCATCTCTGTCCCTTTCTCTCTCTCTCTCTCTCTCTCTCCTCAGCACCACATGAAACAGCTCACCCAACTGGTTACCCTGACAACCAACAGATGAAAAAATCTATCCAGCCCATTAAAAAAAAAAGCGCTGATTGGCTGAGACAAGTCTTCAGGGAGGGATTTTTCAGGCTGGAGATTTGCCAGATTGGTGGTGTGTAGGGGAAAGGAGAGAGAAAGAGAGAGAGAGAGAAACAGACAGGGAGCCTTGGAAAGGAATAGAGAGAGCGCGGGGGCTTGAGTGGGCTCTATGAGAGCCTGCGTTTGACTGCCAATCCTGTTTGCTTCAGTTGGTGCCAGGCTCCATCTGACCCAGAACTCACTTCCTTTCTCTGGAAAATGGGACCTTGAGGAGGACACAGGAAGTGGCCGTACTGGTGTGACCTCACCCCCTCCTCCCTCACCCAAATCCATCTCGGAGTGGCAGCTGCCCTGGTCTCTACATTGAGTAAGTCTGCACTGGGTCAGCAGCTCTGTGTACTGCATGCTTTCTGTAATTTTTTGACATGTTTCACTGGCTGCGCCTTCAGGAGAAGTAGGACATGCTGACACAATCGCTTCTCTTAATTGAAATTGCTGCTCGGAGGACTTGAATACCCCAGAATTACTGTCCAGGCCTGCCACTGGCAACAAGATGTTACACAGCAACATTAAAGCCTGGTGACTATTGGGAACTTAGTCCAGTGCGTTAGTTACTGATAGTTAGAGAAATGTCAAAAGAAGATTGTAAACCCCCCCCCTTTAATTCTGAGAGTTCATTTATATATAACCTGCAACAACCTCAGGATATCCAAAAACAATCCAGTTAATTACTTTGGAAGTATAGCCACTGTTGTAATGCAGGGAACATGGCAGCCAATTTGCACACAGCAAGCTCCCACCAACAGCAATGTGGTAAATGACCAGGTCATCTACTCCAGAGATGAATATGAAAACTGGGGAGAACTCCCTCTGATTTTGTTCAAAGTAATGCTATCTAATTTGCTGTGTCCACCCAAGTGGACAGACAAGACCTCAATTTAATGTTTCATCACAGCGCAGCACTCCCTCACTGCTCTGGAGCATCAGTGCAGTTTATATGCCTATCTCAGGTATATATGGGATTTGTACCCACAATTTTCCAGCCCAGAGGTGAGTGGGCTCACCTCTAGGCCACAGCGACTACCTGTGTTTAAATCACAGAGCACCTTGCTTTACTGTTTAAAAGGGCAGCCTTACCATTGGTGATACATTTTCCATTCCCACACAGGACAGTGGGGCACAGGGGAAATATTGTCGTTCTGTAACTGTCAGTAATAGAATAGAAAAGCAGAATATGATTTAAATGGAGAGAGACTGCAGAATGCTCCGGTACGAAGGGACCTGGGTGTCCTTGTACATGAATCACAAACAGTCAGTGTGCAGGTACAGTAAGGGATTAGGAATGTTGGCCTTTATTGTGACGGGATGGAGTGTATAGTCGGGAAGTCTTGCTACGGCTGTACAGGGCATTGGTGAGATCACACCTGGAGTACTGTGTACAGTTTTGCTCTCCTTATTTAAGGAAGGATATACTTGCATTGGAAGCAGTTCAGAGAAGATTCACTGGGCTGATTCCTGGGATGAAGGGATTGTCTTATGAGGAAAGGTTGGGCCTATACTCATTGGAGTTTAGAAGAATGAGAGGTGATCTTATTGAATCTTATGATTCTGAGGGAGATGACAGGGTAGATGCTGAGAGGATGTTTCCCCTCATGGGGGAGTCTAGAATGAGGGGGGTACACAGTTTAAAAATAAAGGGTCTCCCATTTTAGATGGAGATGAGGAGGAATTTTTTTCTCTCAGCCAGTCTTTGGGATTCTCATCCCTAGCGAGCAATGGAGGCTGGGGCATTGAGTATATTCAAGGCCGAGTTAAAGAGACTCTTGATCCACAAGGGAGTCAAGGGTTATGGGAGCCAGGCAGGAAAGTGGATGCCAAAATCAGATCAGCCATGATCTTACCAAATGGCAGAGCATGTTCAATGGGCTGATTGGACCACCCCTGCTCATGTTTCGAATGATCTTAAAGGGGGAGTTATCTCTCGGCCAGCACAGCGTCGCCTGGGCAACTGCGTAAATCAAGTGATCATAAGATCATGAGAAATAAGAAGTGGGCCGAAGCATGCCTGTAGAGTCCCCACACAATTCTCCTCCATTTAAATTAATGAACAACAGTTTTTCCTAGGTGAGTACTCGCTGGCTGTTTCTCACTATGCTCCAGAAACTCAGTGACCTCAGTGATAGGCCCAGTGATGGCTCCCCTTATAAAAGCCGGAGATTTGACTATTTGCTGGGACACAGACAGACACATACATACACACAGACACAAACAGAGACACACGATCACTGGGAAGACCAGCACTTATTGCTTATCCCTAGGGGAGGCAGTGGCTTAGCGGTATTGCTACTGGACTAGTATTCCAGGGTAATTCTCTGGGGACCTGAGTTTGAATTCCACCATGGCAGATGATGAAATTTGGAATTAAAAGTCTGATGATGACCATGAAACCATTACTGATTGTTGTAAAAACCTATCTGGTTCACTAATGTCCTTTATTCGAAGGTGCTCCCCTGAGGTTTGGCTGAGATGCATTGATGGGGCCGAATATGGTAAGACTCATTGTACCATACTTGAGGGTGAGGGCTCCTGCCCAACAATCCTCTGAGATCTCTGTGCTCCTCCAATCTTGGCATCTTACACATCCTTAGTTTTGGTCTCTGCACCATTGACAACCATGTCTTCTACTGCCTGAACCCTAACCTCAAGAATTCCATTCCTAAACCTCTCACTTCCCCTCTTCTTTAAGGCATCACTTAAAACCTACCTCTTTGACCAAGCTTAAGGTCACTGCTCCCCATTGCTCCTCATGTGATCAACTTGGTGTCAAATTCTGTTTATTAATGCTCTTGTGAAGCACCTTGGGATGTTTTACTATGTTATAGGTGCTATATAAATGCAAGATGTTGTTGCTAATGCTGAGACTTGGTAACAAAAATTGAGAAGAAAATATTTCCTTTGCAAAACACCTTCACCTGGAAGGAAACAAAAGTCTATCCCCTTCCCCCTCCCCTCAAAGAGGAGGAATGTGATCTGCCCACAGATAACGCACAGGCGAGAATCTCACAGATAGAATCTGGAGTCCGAATAGACTGAGGACACTTGCCACAATAACTGTGTACTGTCGGCCTATTAACTCCTTCACCCATTTGAGTTGTGTCTTGGTTCCAGCGTTTTTGGCTGCCACACTGTACACGTTTACACACAGAGGGAGACATCCTGTCCCCCAGTCCTCGCTCCCCAAAACTGGGGTGTAAAGATAGAGACACTTCTTCCATAATTACTGCACAACGATTGAAGCGGCCCCCACCACCAAACACCCACCCCCACCCCGACCACCAAAACCCCACCACCAAACCCCCACCCCCACCCCCAAACCCCCACCCTCACCACCAAACCCCCACCCCCATCATCAAACCCTCACCCCCATCATCAAACCCCCACCACCAAACCCCCACACCACCAAACCCCCACACCACCAAACCCCCACACCACCAAACCCCCACACCACCAAACCCCCACCACCAAACCCCCACACCACCAAACCCCCACACCACCAAACCCCCACACCACCAAACCCCCACACCACCAAAACCCCACACCACCAAACCCCCACCACCAAACCCCCACACCACCAAACCCCCACACCACCAAACCCCCACACCACCAAACCCCCACACCACCAAACCCCCACACCACCAAACCCCCACACCACCAAACCCCCACACCACCAAACCCCCACACCACCAAACCCCCACCACCAAACCCCCACACCACCAAACCCCCACCACCAAACCCCCACCACCAAACCCCCACACCACCAAACCCCCACCACCAAACCCCCACACCACCAAACCCCCACCACCAAACCCCCACACCACCAAAACCCCACCACCAAACCCCCACCCCCACCCCCAAACCCCCACCCTCACCACCAAACCCCCACCCCCATCATCAAACCCTCACCCCCATCATCAAACCCCCACCACCAAACCCCCACACCACCAAACCCCCACACCACCAAACCCCCACACCACCAAACCCCCACACCACCAAACCCCCACACCACCAAACCCCCACACCACCAAACCCCCACCACCAAACCCCCACACCACCAAACCCCCACCACCAAACCCCCACACCACCAAACCCCCACCACCAAACCCCCACACCACCAAACCCCCCCACCACCAAACCCCCACACCACCAAACCCCCACCACCAAACCCCCACACCACCAAACCCCCCCACCACCAAACCCCCACACCACCAAACCCCCACACCACCAAACCCCCACCACCAAACCCCCACACCACCAAACCCCCACACCACCAAACCCCCACACCACCAAACCCCCACCACCAAACCCCCACACCACCAAACCCCCACCACCAAACCCCCACACCACCAAACCCCCACACCACCAAACCCCCACACCACCAAACCCCCACCACCAAACCCCCACACCACCAAACCCCCACCACCAAACCCCCAACTCCCTTTGAGGCACGGGGGAAGGAGGTCCTCTTCCTGTGGGGATGGCAGGAGGAGGCAACCTTGTCTTGCATGGGGGAACCTCTCTGTTCAGTGTCATCGCCCTCTGCCTCCAATCCTCCTCCTCTCTTACATCCTGCTCCTCAGCTTATGAGCTGTCCCCCAACAGGACCTCACCATCCGTGTCTCCCTGGAGGGCTGTGTAGTGGAGCACAGCAGACCACTACAATGACCAAAGTCCTTGTGGGAGGGTATTACCTGAACAGCCCAGGCACCGGACCCAGTGCCCTCAGTTGTGATTCTGATGTGTTGTTGAGCGTTGGTAAAGAGTGATCTTTCACCTGGGTGAAGCACCAGTGTGCAGCCACCTGTGAAATGCCATAGAGGTCCACAGATGTCTGTCACCATCTGCCTAGAGAGTCACAGTCTCCTCACCAATGGTTCTCAGTCATCTACAGGTCCCTTCACCTCAGCCCCTAGCTCAGGCTGATGTCTCCTTCTCCTCAGTGCCCCTCAACCCTCTCCTCTGGCCTCCTGATCCCCAGTATTCACCCCTCCCTGAAGGAGGCTGGTGCTCCTCATCTTCAATGGCTTCAATTTCACAGGTTTTATTTTTCCCCTTTAGCCCAGCATTTGTTACCCACCCTAATTGCCATTGAGCTGAGTGGTTTGCTCAGCCATTTCAGAGAACAGTTAAGTGTCAACCACATTGTTGTGGGTCTGGAGTCACATGTAGGCCAGACCAGGTAAGGATGGCAGATTTCCCTCCCTCAAGGGCATTAGTGAACCAGATGGGTTTTTACAACAATCGATGATAGTTGTCATGGTCACTGTTACTGAGACTAGCTTTACATTCCAGGTTTATTCATTGAATTTAATTCCCACCAGTTGCTGTGGTGGGATTTGAACCTCTGACCCCAGAGTATAACCTGAGCCTCTGGATTACTAGTCCAAAGACACTATCACTCCACCATTTCCAGCTGCACCCTTTCTGGTGCTCGGGCGGTGTCCAAGTACTATGCCCACTGCTCTGATGCCCAATGTAATGCCAGGAGGGTGATGACCCCCTGAACTGACAAAGTTCTTCAGGTTAACTCCTTCCCTGATCTATGATGGGCAGCTGAAGCTTTAACTCCAAACAGGTAAGCCCTTTAAGCAATAAAAAGCATGAACACATTCACTTTCCTGGCCTTCATTTCTCGCCCTGCCCCCCACCACCGACGTGGTCCTCAACTGCTGGCCGTGGATCTGATTCAGACAGCAGCTGAGTACCAGCTGCCCCCCGCCCCCCCGGAAGATTCCAGAAGTTTGTAGAGATGGACGGGGTTTTAACCAGCCCTTAACTACCTGAATGGGCCTGCTTAGGAGCGGGAGTGAGTTCAGAGGCCCACCTCCCACCGGCCTCGAAGATTAGCGAGGAAACAGAGGCAGGACATCCGGCCGCCTGGCATTGCTGCCAATTTTCCCAGCCTCTCGCCTCCTTTCCGGCCCCAAACTGGGAAAGTGAAAAACGGTTTCAGGTGAAATATTTTCTCTCAGGCGCTAACTGCTGCTGGGAGATTGATTGCAGCCTAGTCCTCCCCAGACAATGTCAAGCGAGTTCCAGTTCACCGGACAGCAGGGAACATTCAGTCTTTTTAAATTAGCTTTCTTACCAGTGTCTGTCAGCAGAATGTCAAATGGCCCTTGACGCTTTGAGCGCTGAATCTCACTGACATCTCCTTCAGATTAAACGCAGTGCTCCGACAAAGATTACAAACTCCAATCGGGATTTGAAGCCGCGTGGAATTTTTCTGGATCTGTGGAGGCAACTCCCACCCAGAGGAGAATCAATTATAAAGAAAGACTTGCATTTGTATAGCACCTTTCACAAACTCAGAATGTCCCAAAACACTGTAGAACCAATGAACCACTTTTGAAGTGTAGTGACTGTTGTATTGTGGGAAACACAGCAGCCAATTTGCACACAGCAAGATCCCACAAACAGCAATGTACTGATGACCAGATAATTTATCTTTTTCAGTGATGTTGGTTGAAGGGATGAATGTTGGCTAGGAAGATTCTCCTCTTCTACGAAATAGTGCCATGGGATCTTTTGCAGACAGGACCTTGGTTTAATGTGCCATTCAAAAGGTGGCACCTCTGACAGCGCCATACTCACACAGTGCCGCATTGTATTGTCGCCGATGATGATGCACTCAACTCTCGGAATTGCATGTTCTGCGCTCCAAGCCGCAGGTGATACCCGATCTGAGCATCAATTCCACTGATACACAACAGGCAGGTTCTACCAGGGACAGACAATTACCACCCAGGCAACCACGGTGTAATTTAGGCACCCGAACACACAACTTCAGAATGAACACTAACTTGTGTGACTGCTCATTTGTTTTCAGTAGACCCTCTGCCGTTGCCTATGGGCTAGTTTGGGACATGCACCTTGGTTGTGATGTTTGCTAACTTGTCCTGCGCTCAAAAATTATAAGCTGTTGAAAGCTTTTCATGGTAAAAGCAGTAACATTGAGTAAGACCATTTTACGGTTATACCGTGTAAAAATTTGCTCTGAAAAGAGCAGTTCTCATTTTGAAATAATTCCTTAGGGAAGTGACAGGCCTCGATGTTTTGGGCAGTGTACTCTACCCATCGTCTGGAGGAATGACCCGAGCAGCGGACAGAGGTGGTTATATATAAGTGGGTGGGAATTTGGCGGGATCTTACTGCTGATTGGCCAGGCTATTGTGTTTGTAATAGGTCAGCACGTGTTAGTATTCTTGCTGCTGGTTGGTCGACCGAACGGAATGGATGGTCATGTGTTTCTTCAGTCAGGGTAGCCGGATGTCACTGATGTGAAGGCCACTGTCTTGGAGGACAGAGTGTGGTGTTGGTAAATCTCCATGACGTGTCTTGATTGCTGGTACAATGGATGGATGAGATAAGTCTAGAGTTAGACCATTGGATGTGGTAGTTATTAAACTGAGCATTTTTGACAATGACTGATTTGTCGCATTCACTGTGTTTGAAGTGGGTTTGATGTTCGTTGAGTCTAGTGTGTAAGCGACAGCCTGTTTCCCCAGTGTGGACTGTTGTACAGATAATATGTGTCGGAGCTATGCAGAGATGACACTTGTTTCTATGTGTGTAACAGGTTTTATTCACGTGATTTAAGGTTTCGACTCCATGCTTAAGCTCTGTCTTCCAGTTCTTTCTACAGTTTGTTTACTTTTCCCTGAGTCCACATCCAGGCTTAACTAATCAAGCACAGTAAACATCAATAGTAAACAGACTCACATAATCAAACACAGAACAGTTGAACCAATGAACGCTACATAGACAAGCCCACAATTGCACAGGAGACTCCACAATATATAACTACCTCTTCCACCTATTCTAGTGATTCCCCCAGAGCACACTGCCCGAAACACTGAGGCCACCAGTTCCTCAAAGGAATTCCTTTAAGATAACAACTTCCCTATTCAGAGCAAATTTTTACACAGGGCAGAATCGTCCCAGATTTGCATTAAGTGTGGTAGTGGGTGGGTAAAACCACGTTTTACCTGCCAGCCATGGTAACTGCTTTTCACGCCGTATCGTCCCAAACCCACCGCGTTAGTTATGCATTCCTGAGATACACGCTGTTTCCATGGTGGGCAGGCTCTCATTCACCCGCCACGCCATCACCTCACCGCTTCATCACGCCGGGCACCATCTTTAAAGTCCAGATGTGCGCACCACATCTCAGTGCTTCCAGCCCACGACTGCTGCAGGGAAGATGTCCACAAAAGGCAAAAAGACTGCAGCCCCCAGGCTTAGTGATGCTTTTTGGACACCATAGAGTCCCGTCGGGATGTCCTCTACCCCCGCTCTGGCCACAGGATGGGCAGCAGTGTGACCAACCAGGCTTGGGAGGTGGTGGCAGTGGTGGTCAGTGCCAATGCTGCACACAAGAGGTTGGCCATCCAATGCAGAAAGAGGATGTATGATCTTATCTGTGCTGCCAGGGTAAGGCAACCATCTCATCACCCTAAACTCACCCACTCACAAGCCCATCACACATTCACTGGCACCTCACTCACTACCAGCTCAAGGGACATCACCACTCACTCTCTCACACACACCCTCACATCTCCATCTGGCCTCATCTCCTCTGGAGGCTGCCTCCTCAGCCCTCACTATCTTGAGGCCATTTGCACAGATCAACATGTGCCCCCACACACCCCCTGGATTACCCTCATTCCCCAGTACAGCCCTCACCCTGCAGCCTCTTCCATTACCTGAGGCCCCTTCTCCCCCTTCCCCAAGCCAGCCCTAGTCCTGCAGCCTTTGAAAAGCCACCCCCACTTTATGGCTGGTCTGGTAGGTAGAGACCTGCCTGTGAGCCCCCCTAAAGGTGATGTGGTGCTGTCTGCGCTGCCTGGTGCTGATGACAGTGATAGGCAAATAAACCTCGAAGTCCCGAGCGAAATGCAGCTCACCAAGTGCACGTCGCTTATGTACGGTTGTGAAAGAAATCGATGTGTTTTCCGGCCCACATGGGCGGACGATCCAGCAGGGCTGGGGGAGACGATCCCAGCAGGGCTGGGGGGGACGATCCCAGCAGGGCTGGGGGGGACGATCCCAGCAGGGCTGGGGGGGACGATCCCAGCAGGGCTGGGGGAGACGATCCCAGCAGGGCTGGGGGAGACGATCCCAGCAGGGCTGGGGGAGACGATCCCAGCAGGGCTGGTGGGAGAAGATCCCAGCAGGGCTGGGGGAGACGATCCCAGCAGGGCTGGGGGAGACGATCCCAGCAGGGCTGGGGGGATGATCCCAGCAGGGCTGGGGGGGGGGGGGCTGGGGGGACGATCCCAGCAGAGTTGGGGGGGGGTGGGGGGGGCGATCCCAGCAGGGCTGGGGGACGATCCCAGCAGGGCTGGTGGGAGGCGGGGGGGACGATCCCAGCAGGGCTGGGGGACGATCCCAGCAGGGCTGGGGGGGGACGATCCCAGCAGGGCTGGCGGGGGACGATCCCAGCAGGGCTGGCGGGGGCGGGGGGGGAAACGATCCCAGCAGGGCTGGCGGGGGCGGGGGGGGGAAACGATCCCAGCAGGTTGGCCTAATAATGATATGCAGATGTATTACAATGAGGTTCCTGACATCCAATGGCTGGAAACGCGGCCTGTCATTGGTGGGCTGAGCAGATGATCGCAAATTGGTTTCACACCATCATGAAAGCAGTCGCACCATATTGTCCGGTCACACCACCAAACACACCTGACACTGGCGGGCACAGAAAATCCCGGCCATGGTGTAAGTGTAAAATCCTTTCACTCTGGTCAAACATTGTTCTATCTTTGGCTCAGTGACTACCTCTTTAATTTCATAACTACCACAGGAAGATTGGAAAAGTTAGCTGCGGTTAAACATCGTACACCCAGTCGGAATTAACACTAAATCTTTGGGCTGTCTCAGAGGTAACAATTGAGCTGTCAGCTGTTTAAAGGGCCACAGGAACTGTTTCCAGGACATTTAGGTAATATTCACGTCTGTGGGACTAAGTCTGGTATTTTCAAACGTAGTGTGAGCCCTCGCACTGGTGAGAAAATATCGGAAGAAAGAATCACTGTGTTTGTTCATTCATAATCATTCAGAAGAATGGTCATTTCTGATCATGGCTGATCATTCAACTCAATAGCCTGCTCCCACCTTCTCCCCATACCCTTTGATCCCTATAGAAACATAGGTCCCTTTGTACATCAGCATTTCCCAATCTATCACCGTTTAAATAGTACTCTGACATTCTGTTTTTCCTACAAAGTGGATAACTTCACACTTATCCACTTTATACTGCATCTGTCATGTATTTGCCCACTCACTCAACTTGTGTAAATTACCTTGAAACCTCTTAACATCCTCCTCACCACTCACATTCCCACCTAGTTTTGTGTCATCAGCAAACTTGGAAATATTACATTTGGTTCCCTCAATTAATTAAATAAAAATGTCAGTCTCAGTAATGGTGATCATGTGACTCCTGGATTGGTATAAAAACTCACCTGGTTCACTAATGCCCTTTAGGGAAGGAAATCTGCCATCCTTACCTGGTCTGGCCTACATGTGGATCCAGACCCACAGCAAAGACGCACTCTTAACTGCCTCTGAAATGACCCGGCAACTCATTCTGTTGTGTTCATGAAGGTTACTGAAGAGTAATTAGGGATGGGCAATAAATGCTGACCTTACCACCTGGTGATGGTCGCATCCTGTGAATGAATTAAAGTGTAATTCCACTAGCTAAAGTGATGAACAGAGTGAGCTTCCTGTTTGTTAACCTGGGCCAATTATCAATGTTTGCCTATATAGTAGGGTTAGTGGAGATATTCTTGAGGCCATATGGAGTAGGAACTTGCCATCAAGAAATGGTCCGAGATTGAACCTGACATAGGAGTTTCCTGCCACCCTCACCACCCCTCACCACCCGGCCCACATTGCCACCTGATTCAAAGTCAGCTTCCAAAGTTTTGCTGGGATGTTGAAGCCCTCTTAAGACCAGAAAATTGGATGGTTTAGGGAACAAATGTACAGGCTTCATCAGGGCTTGGTGAGTGAGGGAGACTGAAATGCACTCACCAGTTTCAGCTTAGCAGCACACTTCATTTTAATATCCTCCTGCTTCTGTAATATAAATGGCATCTACAGTATGACATTTACATTCACTGACAGGCCATTTGTAACCCATTAAAGCAAGAGAGAGGGGAGGGAACAGAGCAAGAGAGGCAATGCTGTAGCGGTAGAGAGAGAGTGAGAGAGAGAGAGACTCCCAGGTCAGAGTCAAGCACAGAATTCAGCTCCTTTAATTCCACCTACTATAATGTCTTAACCCCAATCTAATGCCAACCTGACATTCTGTTCCCCACAGCTGGCTCTGAACAAGATCGCTAATTCGGTGGTAAATTGTTTGTGAGCTGTAGTCTCACTAAGATCTGCAGGGATGGCTGCTAGAATTATTTCATTTCAAGATTTGTTTTTAAACAGAGGAGAGCATTTCGCTGCCTCTTACTGAGAAACCTTTATTATGAAGGGTGCAAGTGCAGGGGACTTGTAAAGATTATCAAAGAGGGCTTGGTATCAAGAGTTAGTAATCGGATGATACCAAAGTCGGTTAGTTTAGGATTCAGGCATATTTCGCAGAGGTGAAAGTGCATTTGTTCATTATGCTACCCACTGCTTTCCAAAAAGGGCTCCAATGTTATCGTGTGGTTAGACAGTTAATGAAAGCTTTTGGTTTTATAACTCCCTTGTGATGCTTTGTAAACTTATTTACCATAGCAGAGAGAATCCCACATATTGTGAGGGAAGTTATAGGTCATGGAATAAAAGGGACAGTAGCAACGTGGATACTAAATGGCTGAGGGATAGGAAACAGGGAGCAATGGTTCATGGCTATTTTTTGGGCTGGAAGAAGGTGGAGTTCCACGGGGTCAGTATTGGGACCCTTGCTTTTCCTGATATATATTGTAAGCTGTGAGGAGGACAGTGTAGAATGTCAAAGGGACATTAACACATTGGTGGAGTGGGCAGATAGGTGGCAGATGAAGTTCAATGTGGAGAAGTGTGAGGTGATGCAATTTGGTACAAAGAACATGGAGAGACAGTATAAAATAAAGGGTATTATTCTAAAGAATGGACAGAGTAAATAGGGAGAAACTGTTCCCGCTTGTAAACAGATCGCGAACCGGGGCCACAGTTTTAAAGTGTTTTGCAAAAGGAACAAATGTGAGATGAGAAAAGACTTTTTCACACAGCGAGTGGTTCGAGTCTGGAATGCACTGCATGGAAGTTTGGTGGGGGCAGGTTCAATCGAGGCATTCAAGAGGGCATTGGATGATTATTTAAATAGAAACAATGTGCAGGGATACAGGGAAAAGTCAGGAGATTGGTGCTAAGTTAAAATGCTCAGAGAGCCGGTGATGGGCCGAATGGCCTCCTTCTACACTGTAACAATTCTGTGATTCTGTGATAGGACAGCAAAGGAAGACTGAGGTTGGGGCAGCAAATAGCATTACAATGAGCCATTCGGCCCATCGAACCCATACTGGATGTCTGGAATAGATTCTCTTGAAAGGTGAAGGCAGAACGCAACAACCAAACTGGTAGCACACTTACCCCTGAGTCAGAAGGTTGTGATCTCAAGTCCCATAGGCCTTGAACACATGTGTTAAGGTGAATCTTCACTCCAATAGTGACAGAGTGCGATTGCTTAAGGTGGCATCTATTGGATTAAATGTTAAACTGCTGCCTTGGTCAATATTTATTCTACAACACCATCAAACAAATTAACTGGTCAACTATTGTTCCATGTGGCCCCTTGCTGTGGAAAAACTGGCTGCCACAATAACTACTTTTCATTGGCTGGGAAATGTCTTGGAGCATCTTGAGAACATGCAAGATGCTGTAGAAATGCAAGTTCAATTTTTTTGGTCAATGCTTATTTTAATTGGGAGGAATTAAAATCATTAAAAAGCAAAGAATGGCAATGGAATCTGTATATTATCAAGAACAGTCCACACAATCTGCTGGCAAGAGCTCTCTGTGACCTTTTATAGAGATTTTAAGTTACGCAGAGGCTATGATTGGTAGAGTTTTGTTTGGTAGGGGTATTAAGGGATATGAAGTAAAGGCAAGTGCATGGAGTTGAGGTTCAGATCAGCCATGTTTTACTAAATGGAGCAGCAGCTGAATGGCCTCCTCTTCCTATGGTTTGTGGAGGTTGGAATTTGTCTCATACTTTCTTCACTCCCTTTACAACTAGTTTTCTCCAGTTTTCCCTAGTTATTGACTTAAACCAAGCAGGCCTGAGGTGACACCTAGGCAAGGTGGCAGCAACCCCCTCAAGTGTTCATGCAGCAACAGGAGCGATATTTACCGGACGGTACAGAGAGTGGAAAAGAGCATTTCAAACTCCTTCAGGGAGAAGTACTCACCAGCCTTACTCATCTGACCTACACTTGACTCTAGCCTCATGCTACATGATTGACTTCCAGATCCCAAAGGGATAGACAATAAATCTGAGTTTGTACTTCGGTCAACAAATCTTTAAAATTCCATGATAAGAACTCTCCCTCACTCACACCCAAACTTAACTGGCTTAAAGCTCCAAGATAAACATACATCACTACAATCCAGACATTGCTACCCATAACGTGGCCTTGGGGGATTTTGCGGCCTACCTTACCCACCCCTATGGCTGTTTCATGTACTTCCGAATATTGAGCAGGGATTTGGCACAATGTCTTCCCTCCCTTCCCTCTCAACACAGGGAATAATATTTGGAGGCACATTCATCCCAATTTCTTTTTTCAAAACAGGTTTTTCTTTCTCTTCCTGTGGGGCAACTTCGGACTCCCCAAAGCTCCCTTCCCCCACAGCCTCTCCACCAACACCCTGAACCCCGTTTGTCCACACCCTAAGGCCTCACCTACTCACCCTGCCCTGAGACCCCCAAAACTTACCTGCAGGATTTAGGCTCTGGGGACTGCCTGCAGTCCCAATCCTGCTCACTACAGGTTCTGGTGCTACATGGATGAGAGGACTGCTGGCCAATCAGATTGAGGTGGGATTTCCTCCTGTTTTTATAGAAAATGCAGAAACGTTCAACTCACCTGCTGTTTTAATGTGATGGCTGAATTAGAATGTTATATTGTTAAATATTATTATGGTAATTTAGCTGATGATGTTATCCAAAGCACATTTATAAGGATGATGATAAATGCTATTTTGAAGGTGCTACTGTCATAGATTTATATTTTTAGCAAACTTGCTGCAGGCCGGATGAAATTAAGCAATGGGCCAGATCCGGCCCACAGATTTCCCACCTCTGATCTAGGGTATTATAATTGTTCCCCAACACTCAAACACTCCTTTCAGGTGAAGCAGCATTTCACCAGCACCTCCTTCAAGTTGGTCTGTTGCATTTGTTGCTCCCAATGCGGTTTCCTCTACATTGGAGAGACCAAACGCAGACTGGGTGACCGCTTTGCGGAACAACTTCGGTCTGTCCGCAAGCATGACCCAGACCTCCCTGTCGCTTGCCATTTCAACACTCCACCCTGCTCTCATGCCCACATGTCCGTCCTTGGCCTGCTGCATTGTTCCAGTGAAGCTCAACGCAAACTGGAGGAACAGCACCTCATCTTCCGACTAGGCACTTTACAGCCTTCCGGACTGAATATTGAGTTCAACAACTTTAGATCATGAACTCTCTCCTCCATCCCCACCCGCTTTCCGATTCCCCCTTTTCCAATAATTTTTTTTTTCTCCATTTATTTTTATTATTATTATTTTTAAAATTTATTTCCACTTTATTCATTGTTTTATCCCCAGCTTTTAGCCTATTTTTGATCTTTTTTCCCACCACCATCCCCTCCCATCACTCCATCCCCACTAGGACCATCTGTCAGTTCATGTTGTTCTTTCCAGAGTGTTACCCTTGTCCTGCCATTCCCACATTCTGCTTTCTGACCTTAATGCCACCATCAGCACCTCCTTTAGCCAGTACCATTACCATTAACACCCCTTTGTCCTTTCGGCCATGACATCTTTGTCAATCTCTCCTTTGCCTCCACCTATCACTGGCCTTCTATCCAGCTTCACCCACTCCAGCCCCCTTAAACAGTATAAATTTCAGTGCATTTCTACTTCTCTTTAGCTCTGAAGAGTCATAGGGACTCAAAACGTTAACTCTGTTTCTCTCTCCACAGATGCTGTCAGACCTGCTGAGTTTTTCCAGCATTTTTTGTTTTTGTATCAGATTTCCAGCATCCGCAGTATTTTGCCTTTATTATAATTGGTTACCTGTTTTAAGACAAGATTTGACATAAGAATAGAATATACACTTTTAAAAATTTATTTACAGGATGTGGGCTTCGCTGTCTAGGGCCACCATTTATTACCCATCCCTAATTAAGGGGAGGTGATGGCGCAGTGATATTGTCACTGGACTAATGATTCAGAGACCTAGGGTGATGCTCTGGGGACCTGGGTTCAAGTCCCGCTGCTGCAGATGGTGAAATTCAAAAAGAAATCTGGAATTAAAAGTCTAATGGTGATCATGAAACCATTGTAAAAACCCATCTGGTTCACTAATGCCCTTTAGGGAAGGAAATCTGCTGTCCTTACCTGGTCTGGTCTACATGTGACTCCAGACCCACACACAATGTGGTTGACTCTTAACTGCCCTCTGAACAAGGGCAATTAGGGATGGGCAATAAATGCTGGCCTATCCAGCGATGCCCACATCCCATGAACAAATAAAAGAAAGATTGCCCCCGAGAAGGTGGTGGTGAGCTGCCTTCCTGAACCGCCGCAGTCCATGTGGTGTAGGTACACCCACAGTGCTGTTAGGGAGGGAGTTCCAGGATTTTGACCCACTGACAGTGAAGAAACGACGATGTATTTCCAAGTCAGGATGGTGAGTGGCTTGGAGGGGAACTTCCAGGTGGTGGTATTCCCATGTGCCTGCTGCCCTTGGCATTCTAGATGCTAGCAGTCATGGGTTTGGAAGGTGGTGTCTAAGGAGACTTGGCGAGTTTTTGCAGTGCATCTTGTAGATGGTGCACACTGCTGCTACTGTGCGTCAGTGGCGAAGGGAGTGAATGTTTGTGGATGGGGTGCCAATCAAGCGGACTGCTTTGTCCTTGAGTGTTGTTGGAGCCACACACATCCAGGCAAGTGGGGTGTAGATGTGTACCTTGTAGATGGTGCACAGGCTTTGGGGAGTCACAAGGTGAGTTACTTGGGCAGGATTCCTGGCCTCTGACCTACTCTTGTAGTCACAGTATGTATATGGCTAGTCCAGTTTAGTTTCTGGACAATGGTAACCACCTGCATGTTGATAGTGGGGGATTCAGTGATGGTAATGCCATTGAAAGTCAATGGGCGATGGTTAGAGTCGCCCTTGTTGGAGATGGTCATTGCCTGGCACTTGCATGGCACGAATGTTACTTGTCACTTGTCAGCCCAAGCCTGGATATTGTCCAGGTCTTGCTGCATTTGGACATGGACTGCTTCAGTATCTGAGGAGTCGCGAATGGTGCTGAACATTGTGCAATCATCAGCGAACATCCCCACTTCTGACCTTATGATGGAAGGAAGGTCATTGATAAAGCAGCTGAAGATGGTTGGGCCAAGGACACTACCCTGAGGAACTCCTGCAGTGATGTCCTGGAACTGAGATAATTGACCTCCAACAACGACAACCATCTTCCTTTGTGCTAGGTATAACTCCAACCAGTGGATAGCTTTCCCCCTGATTCCCATTGACTCCAGCTTTGTTAGGGCTCCTTGATGCCACACTTGGTCAAATGCTGCCTTGATGTCAAGGGCAGTCACTCTCACCTCACCTCGGGAGTTCAGCTCTTTTGTCCATGTTTGAACCATGATGCTGTGATGCTGTCATCACAGAGTTCTCTGTTGCTCCCATGGGACCAATGTATGGGACATTGAGTCCGTTTTTTAATATTGATCTATAAATTCTGATACATCTAAACTTTGTGGGACTAAAGTTACCATGATACACCATGGTTACACCTAGAGAATGATCACTGGTGAACTCCACCATTGACCACATCATCGTGGCCAGCAACAGCAGGAGCTTACCCAATTCGCGTTAGGCCCACAGGCACCCAGGTTGCATGCGTGGCTACAGAGTTGTTCACCTTTGCCTTGAGGCCACAAGGTGGGAGGGTGCCAGACGGGAATAGCACAAGTCGGTGCTCCTCAGAAGCAAAAGAGTCTTCCTCTCTTAGCTTCCTTAGGGCACTCCTCTCAAACAAAACCGTCCCAAATGTTCTCCTATCCAGGCCCCAATCGCAGCCTGAACACCACGACCCAATCAGCAAGGCTCACATTCACCCTTAGCAAAGACACTCCACCTCTTCTAGATTCATACAATCCTCTGAACTGAACACTGGCTCCTTGTGAGGCTGAGGAGACAGGAGACAATGTAGAGAGGTTCACGCCCCCTCCCAATCACGGGCCTGCTTTGTGGTGGGCTCATATTCTGTCCCCAAACAAGGATACAGGACCCTCCAGTGTTAACGTCGGTAATTCGCAGAGTTTGCACTTTGACCACAGAAGCACAAAATATACATCAATTGAAGGAAATATGATTAAATAGTGGGACAGTCTTGTGGACAAAGAGATGCTTTGTGGCATTAATCCTTGTGGACAAACAGTGCACAGACATTACCAGCCTAGAAGACAACAAGATGTAAAAGCAAATCTATTCACTGTTTTAATATGAACTCTACACAAGACGGTTGCAAAAGACCATTTCCTGAGAAGGTAGTAGCTGAGAGTGTAACTAAGTGGCACATAATGAAGCTATAAGCCTCTGGGACATTGCTGCTGCTGGTCTCACTGAAGCATAGGGAGAATGACTGTCCTTTGACATGAATTAGTTTGATAGCTGCACAGTGCTGGCAGCATCGATGTGGTTAATTTAGAAACACAAACACCACAATTCCATTTCCCTTGTGCTGGTTAAGTTGAGGGATGTTACAGGCAAGCGGTGGAACAGTTTCCCAGACATTAGAACTGCAGTTTTAAGCTAACCTGATGAGCAGAAAGGAGCCAGGAAGGTGCCGTTTCCCAGATACGACAGTAAACCGAGGCCCCGTCTATCCTCACAGGTGGACGTTATAGATCCCATGGCACTATTACAAAGAAAAGCAGGGGCAGTGTCCTGGCTAATATTTATCCCCTGGTTTAAAAATAAGGAGTCTCCCATTTAAGATGGAGATGAGGAGGAATTTCTTCTCTCAGAGGGTCGTTAATCTGTGGAATTCTCTCCCTCAGAGAGCAGTGGGAGGCTGGGTCATTGAATAGATTCAAGGCTGAGTTAGACAGATTTTTAATCGGCAAGGGAGTCCAGGGTTATGGGCGGACAGACAGGAAAGTGGAGTTGAGGCCACAATCAGAACATTGTTCTTTGTGGGAGCTTGCTGTGTGCAAATTTGTTGCCGCAGTTTCTACATTACAACAATGACTACACGTCAAAAAGTACACCATTGGCTGTAAAGTATTTTGGAACATCCTGTGAACATATGTACATACGAACAAGGAGCCAGAGTAGGCCATTCAGCCCCTCGAGCCTGCTCCGCCATTTAATAAGATCATGGCTGATTTGATAGTAACCTGAAATCTGCATCCCAACTACCGCCGATAAACTATTACCCCCTTGTTTACCAAGAATCTATCCACCTCTGCCTTAAAAATATTCAAAGACTCTGCTTCCACCATCTTCTCAGGAAGAGTCCCAAAGACTCATGACCCTCTGACTGTAAGAATTTCTCCTCATCTTTGTTTTAAATGGGCGACCCCTTATTTTTAAACAGTGACTCCTAGTTCTAGGTTCTCCCACAAGAGAAAACATCCTCTCCACACCCACCCTGTCAAGACCCCTCAGGATCTTATAGGTTTCAGTCAAGTCATGTGGTCATGAAAGGTGCTATATAAATGCAAGTCTTTTTCTTTTATCTCAGGCCTAACTCCTTTAGTGCATTAAAATGTGCTAATTCTATCACCGGACAACCTGTAGTGTCGCTGGGCGAGGCTTACTCATGTACAATATATGCTGTCTTGGGCCGTGGCCCTGTGCTCTCTGAGGTCTGGAAAGAGACCTCCCAATGTCATTTCACAGAGAACACTTACAACTGACAGTCTTTCATATCATCAGTCTGTGCTGGATTAGCTCAGGTGGGGTGATAGATTAGTGTGTAACTTACAGCACCAACAAAGAATCATATAGTCCTGAAGTAGGCCATTCAGCCCATCGTGCCTGTGCTGGCTTTCTAAAATAGCTATGAGTTTCATCACACCCGCCTTCCTTTTCTCCACAAATTCTCTGATCAATTTTCTCTTTTCCAGTCCCGTTCCCCTACCACCCCCCAATCCCGTTCCCCTACCACCCCCGAATCCCGTTCCCCTACCACCCCCGAGTCCCGTTCCCCTATCACCCCCGAGTCCCGTTCCCCTATCACCCCCCGAGTCCCGTTCCCCTATCACCCCCGAGTCCTGTTCCCCTATCACCCCCGAGTCCCGTTCCCCTATCACCCCCGGTGCTCGCTGACCTACATTGCTTCCCGGTCAAGCATCTTGATTTTAAAATTCTCATCCTTGTTTTCAAACCCCTCCATGGCCTTATGTGCTGTAACCTTCTCCAGACCCAAACCCTCTGAGATATCTGCACACACCTGATTCTGGCCTCTTGAGCATCCCTGGTTTTAATCACTCTATCATTGGCCGCCAAGCCTTCAGTACCTTGGTGCTCAGCTCTGAAACTCCCTCCCTACACCGCTCCACCTCTCCCTCTATTTCCTCCTTTAAGACACTCCTTAAAATCTCTTAATCAAGCTTTTGGTCATCTGACATAATATCTCTTTATGCGGCTTAGTGTCATATTTTGTTTTATAATGCTCTAGGAATCACTTTGGGATATTTTATTGAATTAAGAGTACTATATAAATACAGGCTCTTGTTGTTGTTATTTAAATTCCCTTTTGAACGTTACTATTGAATCTGCTTCCAGCATCCTTTTATTGTAATATGATGTGCATGTACCTTTAAGGGTACATATCTTAAACTGCTGTCAATCATTACCTACCTTGACAGGATGTGATGTATTTGTCCCATGACTGGCAGGCAGCCTATGAGCAGCAATGATAGAAGTCAGATGTACAATACCTAGCTCCCAGTGAGCATTATCTGAATATAGTCTTATCTTCAAATAAAGAACCCACATTATTGTTCCATCCATCATTGTGTATGACTGGTATGCTTATGTCGAAGAGAAGAACATAAGATGATTCAGACAGCGATGCATTAAAAAAAGGTCCTCATCTGCCCCCAGCTTTCAATTTTATTTAAAACTTGTCTGCTTAAAGTTCATCCCAGTGAGATACTCCTAAACCTGAAGCTCGATATTCTCTCTACCCTGGTGGTCAGATTCTTTTGACCACCAGTGACACATAGGAAGTGATCCTCAGAGCCACCTGTGTTCCTCCTCCACACGTGGGAACATCTCTATCAGGTCACCCTTTCAAGCCTTCTCTTTTCTAGAAAAACAGAGCCCCAGCCTGTTTGATCTTCCCTGAAAGTGTTGTGACAGTTATGGGAGCAACATGAGCAAGATCCCAGAAACAGTCATTGCTAGAATGGTCTGTTTTGGGGAAAGTTGGCTGATGGATTGATGCTGGCTGGGATATCGAGCTAACTCACTGCTCTTTGTGAAGTGCCATGAGATCTTTAATGTCCACCTGATCAGAAACATCTCCATGCAGGGGACAGGATTTCTGACAATGCAGCATCGGCCTGGTTCAGCACTGGCCTGTCAGCCTCGAGTATGTGCTCACAACCCTGGAGTAGGTTTCAGCCCACAAGCCTCCAACTCAGTGTGAAAACTAGTTCTCGTCATCAATTTGTATGTGGGACTTATTATTGCTGCAAGTGGTTGAAGCGGATAGGGTATAAAGAGGAGCTTAAAAGGGGAGGCTAGACAAGGATGTGAGGGAGAAGGGAATCGAGGGTTACAATGGTAGATTTCGATGAGAAAAGATGGGGGAGGCTTGAGTGGAGCATAAACACCAGGACTGGTTGGGGTGAATAGCCTGTTTCTGTCCTATATGCCCTTATGTAATGATAAAAACAAAAAGCTAAAAGCTACTGAGGATGCTGGAAATCCAAAACAAAACAAAAACAGAATTACCTGGAAAAACTCAGCAAGTCTGGCAGCATCGGCGGAGAAGAAATCAGTCAACGATTCGAGCCTCCATGGCCCTTCGGCAGAACTGCAGCATATTTATATTTCTCCCTTGTTGAAACTATGCTGCAGTTCTGCCGAAGGGCCATGGAGGCTCGAAACGTTGACTGATTTCTTCTCCGCCGATGCTGCCAGACTTGCTGAGTTTTTCCAGGTAATTCTGTTTTTGTTTTGTTTTGCCCTTATGTAATGTTCTGTAACTCAACCATAGGTTTCCCTATGATTCGACATTATTCCAATTTATTAATCCCATCTCTTTTCCCCGTTGTGGATTTCAGAAGTCAATGGTTTAATCCGCTGTGCCAAGCAGCATTCATTCATTCGTTTGTTCATTGATTCACTTGTTCAAACCCATTCGTCCATTTCTCCAACCAAATTAAAGGAAAACAATTTACATGCAGCAAAAATGTCTCTTCACAAAACTCTTTCTTTCCTCTTCCTTTCCAGAGATGCCTCACTTCCTAGACTGGTTCGTCCCTGTCTACCTGATGATCTCCATTCTAATCCTGGTTGGTTTTGGCGCCTGTATTTATTACTTTGAACCAGGCCTACAAGAAGCTCACAAGTGGCGGACACGCCGTCCCATCACAGAGAGGGAAGTCCGAAAAACATTAATGATCCGGGACAATCTGGGCTTCAGGCCTCCGGAGGTCTGAAACATTGATGAAGAACTTCCACACAGAGCCACAAGGACAATCATTAGCTTATTTTCTCAAATCGTGGCACACTTCATAAGCATTTAACAGAGCACTTAGTAATAACCAAATTCTTTAAATTGACCAGTTCACATTTACATGGCACTTACAATTTATTTTTGTGGTTGTAAGAAAAATTGTCACAAGCTGTTTGTGAGTTTGATGCGAATTTGAGGATAGCAGGCAAGAATCATTTTTAAAAGTCGGAACTAAATTGGCACCAAGATTGAAGTAGCCATTATCCTCCAATATGGAGGCTCACTGTAAGAAATAATCTAATGGGTAATGGAGTCCCCAAAATTTGTTTGCACTCTTAAAGTGCAGCAAAACCCCTGGCAGAGGGACACAGATCCATTTGGTTTCAACGAGCAAAGGAACATGGTGGGTGGGAATCTGCTGTGAGCTGCTCTCACTCCATAACTTTGGCAAATGTGTGGCGGGGAATTCCTGTTTGTGGAGCTTTAAGGTGGTTATAGCGAAGTGATGGTGATAGAGGTGACGCAGCTCCAGCAAAATTCCTGGCCTTTAGAATGCTATACGTCAGGATCAGGAGAGGACCAAACCAAAAACAAACAGAACCATTAGCAAGTGACGCTTCTCGAGCAAGGCTTTTCCCTGAAAACGATCTGGTGCAAAATGGGGAAGGTAGAAAGTAGGAGTGCAGGTTATGTGAGTCCCGAATGATGGCCAACGTGTCATAATTGGAGCATTTACAAGGACGATGGCTGTTAGGTCAGGGATTCTGAAAATGGAAATCCAATAGACTACTACCCAGTTAATGAATCCAACTGGAATTGATAGGATTTTGGTTGTCTCTGATCACTATTTTTAGCAAATTTGTTTCAGCTTATTGGTTGTGCTATTTTAATGCTGTTGTTAATCCACAATGCTCAGAATAGAAACTGAATCCCAAAAAGCCGAATTATTCTCCCAAAGAATAATCAAGCAGAATGCATTTCTTGGAGGAATAGTCCTGACAATATCATTTAAGGAACAGTTGGATACTATGATAAGGTCATAAGAACATTAGAAATAGGAGTGAGGAGGCCGTTTGGCCCATCAAACCTGATGCTCCATTCAGTTAGATCATGGCTGATCGGATTGTGGATTAACAACACTTTCCTGCCTGACCCCAATGACCCTTGACTCCCTTGTACCTCAAAACACTGTCTAACTCAGCCTTGAATATATTCAATGACCCAGTCTCCACTGCTCTCCAGGGTAGAGAATTCCAAATCTAATGACCCCGTGAGAGAAGAAATCTTTCCTCATCTCCATCCTAAATGGGAGACCCCTTATTTTTAAACCGTGCCCTCAGATTCTAGACCCCCCCCCCACCCCACAACAAAGTGAAACATCCTCTCAGCATCCACCCCGTGAAGCTCCCTCAGAATCTTATATGTTTCAATAAGACAACCTCTCATTCTTCTAAACTCTAACGAGTATAGGGCCCAACCTGCTCAATCCTTCCTCGTAAGACAAACCCCTTCATCATAGAAATCAGCCTGGTGAACCTTTTCTGAACTGCTTCCAATGCAAGTATATCCCGCCTTAGGCAAGATGGCCACACTATTCACGGTACCGTAGATGCGGTGGCTATGGAAACTTGGATGAATTGAAATGGGTCAAATGGACTTTATCATCCACATCTGTCTTGTGAAAAATGAGAGAAAAAGGTTGAGCAGCGAGGATATTCTGCCTCTCAATGAGCGATCAGTGAGTATCCTCTCTGAATGACAAAACATAAAGTGATGTCGAGAGTTTTAAAATTCAGGAACTATTTCCACTGGAGCGCAGTTGGAGCTCACAGAAGATTTAATAAGAAAATATTGAAGGCCTTTGGTAGGATGACTAGGGAGAGAATTTTCTCTGGATGAAAAGGCCTCAATTTAAAATTGAGGTAAGATGGTGGCCTAGTGGTAATGCCACTAGACTAGTAATCCAGAGGCCCAGTCTAATGCCATAAGACCATAAGACATAGGAGCAGAAATTAGGCCATTCGGCCCATCGAGTCTGCTCCGCCATTCAATCATGGTTGATAAGTTTCTCAACCTCATTCTCCCGCCTTCTCCCCGTAACCTTTGATCCCCTTACCAATCAAGAACCTATCTATCTCGGTCTTAAATACGCTCAATGACCTGGCCTCCACAGCCTTCTGTGGCAATGAATTCCATAGATTCACCACTCTCTGGCTTAAGAAGTTTCTCCTCATCTCTGTTCTAAAAGGTCTTCCCTTTACTCTGAGGCTGTGCCCTCGGGTCCTAGTCTCTCCTACTAATGGAAACATCTTCCCCTCTCCACTCTATCCAGGCCTTTCAGTATTCTGTAAGTTTCAATCAGATCCCCCCTCATCCTTCTAAACTCCATCGAGTATAGACCCAGAGTCTTCAAACGTTCCTCATATGTTAAGCCTTTCATTCCTGGGATCATTCTTGTGAACCTCCTCTGGACCCTCTCCAGGGCCAGCATATCCTTCCTGAGATACGGGGCCCAAAATTGCTCAAAATATTCTAAATGTGGTCTGACCAGAGCCTTATAAAGCCTCAGCAGCACATCCCTGCTTTTATATTCTAGTCCTCTCGAAATAAATGCCAACATTGCATTTGCCTTCCTAACTATCGCGTCAACCTGCAAGTTAACCTTAAGAGAATCCTGGACTAGGACTCCCAAGTCCCTTTGCACTCCAGATTTCTGAATTCTCTCCCCATTTAGAAAATAGTCTATGCCTCTATTCTTCCTACCAAAGTGCACGACCTCACACTTCCCCACATTGTATTCCATCTGCCACTTCTTTGCCCATTCTCCTAACCTGTCCAAATCCTTCTGCAGCCTCCCCGCCTCCTCAATACTACCTGTCCCTTCACCTATCTTTGTATCATCTGCAAACTTAGCCAGGATGCCCTCAGTTCCTTCATCTAGATCATTAATGTATAAAGTGAAAAGTTGTGGTCCCAACACTGACACCTGCGGAACTCCACTAGTCACCAGCTACCATCCTGAGAAGGACCCCCTTATCCACACTCTTTGCCTCCTGCCAGACAGCCAATCTTCTATCCATGCTAGTACCTTGCCTCTAACACCATGGGCTCTTATCTTTCTGAGCAGCCTCCTGTGCGGCACCTTGTCAAAGGCCTTCTGGAAGTCCAAGTAGATAACATCCGTTGGCTCTCCTTTGTCTACCTACTCGTTACATCCTCAAAGAATTCTAACAGATTTGTCAGGCATGACCTCCCCTTGATGAAACCATGCTGACTTTGCCCTATTTTACCATGCACTTCCAAGTATTCTGAAATCTCATCCTTAATAATGGACTCTAAAATCTTACCAACGACCGAGGTCAGGTTAATAGGCCTGTAATTTCCTGTCTTTTGCCTCACTCCCTTCTTAAACAGGGGGGTTACATTAGCGATTTACCCTGGGAACATAGGTTCAAAATGCACCAGGGCAGCAGGTGGAATTTAAATTTGCGATCATAATATGATTGAGTTTTACATTCAGTTTGAGGGAGAGAAGAGTGGGTCCAAGACTAGTAATTTAAACTTAAATAAGGGCAACTATGAGGGCATGAAAGCAGAGCTAGCTAAAGTGAACTAGGGATAGGTCAATAGTGATGCAGTGGCAGACATTTAAAGGAATATTTCAGAATACACAGAATGGATACATTTCAATGAGAAAAAAAAGTTCAAAGGGGAGGACCCCCATCCGTGGTTAACTAAAAAAGTTAAAGACAGTATCAAACTTAAAGAAAATACACATAATTGTGTAAAGATGGGTGGCAGTTCAGAAAACTGGACAGAATATAAAGAATAGTAAAGAATGACAAAAAGATTAATAAGGAGGGAAAAGTTAAAGCACAAGAGATTGCTAGCTGGAAATATAAAAATGGATAGTAAGAGTTTCTATAGATATTTACCTAAGAAAAGAATTAACAAAGTGAGCTTGGGTCCTATAGAAGGGAGTCTGGGGAATTAATAATGGAAAATAAGGAGATTGCAGATGAATTGAACAGGTATTTTACATTGGTCTTCACTATAGAAGAAACAAGTAACATCCCAGAAATAGCTGTAAATCAGGAATTGGAAGGAAGGGAGAGAGGAACTCAGGAAAATTACAACCACCAGGGAAGTGCAAATTGTCAGAATTGAGGACTGACAAATCCCCGGGTCCCGATGGACTTCATCCTAGGATCTTAAAAGAAGTGGCTAGTGAGATAATTGATGCATTGGTTTTAATTTTCCTAAATTCCCTAGTTTCGGAGAAGGTTCCATTAGATTGGAAGATGGCAAAGGCAACTCCTTTATTCAAAAATGGACGGAGACAGAAAGCAGGAAACTACAGGCCAGTTAGCTTAACATCTGTCACAGGGAAAATGTTAGAAGCCTTTTTTTAATTCATTCATGGGATGTGGCATCACTGGCTAGGCCAGCATTTATTGCCCATCCTGAATTGCCCTTGTTCAGAGGGCATTTGAGAGCCAACCACATTGCTGTGGGTCTGGAGTCACATGTAGGCCAGACCAGGTAAGGATGGCAGATTTCCTTCCCTAAAGGACATTAGTGAACCAGTTGGGTTTTTATGACAATGGTTTCATGGTCATCATTAGACTTTGAACTCCATCTTTTTATTGAATTCAAATTCCACCATCTGCTGTGGGTTGGATTTGATCCTGGGTCCCTGGATTACTAATCCAGGGATAATACTGCTACACCATTGCCTCCCCCTCCCTGTTATTATTAAAGGTTTTATAGCAGGGCACTGAGAAAAATTCAAGACAATCAGTCAACATGGTTTTGTGAAAGGGAAATCATGTTTAACCAATTTACTGGAGTTCTTTGAAGGAGTCACATGCTGTGGATAAAGGTGAATGTGCTGTATTAGATTTCCAGAAGGCATTTGAGAAAGTGCCACACCAAAGTTTATTGCGGAACATAAAAGTTCATGGCATAGGGTGTAACGTATTGGCAGAGAGAGAAGATTGGCTAGCTAACAGGAAACAGAGAGTAGGCATAAATGGGTCATGTTCTGGTTGGCAGGATGCAATGAGCCGTGTGCCACAGGGATTAGTGCTGGGGCCTCAACGTTTTACAATTTTTGTAAATGACGGATGAAGGGACTGAAGGTATGGTTGCTAAGTTTGCTGGTGACACAAAGATAGGTAGGAAAGTAAGTTCTAAAGAGGATATGAAGAGGCTACAAAGGGCTATAGATAAGCTAGGTGAGCAGGCAAATATCTGGCAATTAGAGTATAATATGGGCAAATCTGAAATTGTCCATTTTGGCAGGAAGAATAAAGGAGAAGCATATTACCTAAATTGTGAGAGATTGCAGAGCTCTGAGATTCAGAGGGATCTGGGCGTCCTAGTGCATGAATCACAAAAGGTTAGTATGCAGGTACAGCCGGTAATTAGGAAAGCTAATAGAATGTTATTGTTTATTGCGAGGGAAATTGAATATAAAAGTAGGGAGACTGTCCACCAATATCCATTACAAGCCTACCGACTCCCACAGCTACCTCGACTACAGCTCCTCACACCCCGCTTCCTGTAAGGACTCCATCCCATTCTCTCAGTTCCTTCGCCTCCGTCGCATCTGTTCTGATGATGCCACTTTCAAAAACAGTTCCTCTGACATTTCCTCTTTCTTCCTTAACCGAGGTTTTCCACCCACGGTGGTTGACAGGGCCCTCAACCGTGTCCGGCCCATCTCCCGCGCATCCGCCCTCACGCCTTCTCCTCCCTCCCAGAAACATGATAGGGTCCCCCTTGTCCTCACTTATCACCCCACCAGCCTCCGCATTCAAAGGATCATCCTCCGCCATTTCCGCCTACTCCAGCATGATGCCACCACCAAACACATATCTTCCCTTCACCCCCCCGGCGGCATTCCATAGGGATCGTTCCCTCTGTGACACCCTGGTCCACTCCTCCATCACCCCCTACTCCTCAACCCCCTCCCGCGGCACCTTCCCATGCAACCGCAGAAGATGCAACACCTGCCCCTTCACTTCCCCTCTCCTCACCGTCCAAGGGCCCAAACACTCCTTTCAGGTGAAGCAGCATTTCACTTGCACTTCCCTCAATTTAGTCTACTGCATTCGCTGCTCCCAATGCGGTTTCCTCTACATTGGAGAGACCAAACGCAGACTGGGTGACCGCTTTAGAGAACACCTTCGGTCTTTCCGCAAGCATTACCCAGACCTCCCTGTCACTTGTCATTTCAACATTCCACCCTGCTCTCATGCCCACATGTCTGTCCTTGGCCTGCTGCATTGTTCCAGTGAAGCTCAACGCAAACTGGAGGAACAGCACCTCATCTTCCGACTAGGCACTTTACAGCCTTCCGGACTGAATATTGAGTTCAACAATTTTAGATCATGAACTCTCTCCTCCATCCCCACCCCCTTTCCGTTTTTTCCCCCTCCTTTTTGTTTTTTCCAATAATTTATATAGATTTTTCTTTTCCCACCTATTTCCATTATTTTTAAATGTATTTCCACCCATTGTTTTATCTCCACCTTTTAGCCTTTTTCGATCTCTTCACCCCACCCCACCCCCACTAGGGCTACCTGTACCTTGCTTGTCCTGCTTTCTACCCTTAATTAGCACATTCCTTTAGATAATATCACCAGCTTCAACACCTCTTTGTTCTTTTGTCTATGACATCTTTTGGTTATCTCCACCTATCACTGGCTTCTTGTCCCAACAACCCCCCCACCCCTCCTTAAACCAGCTTATATTTCAACCCTTTCCTATTTTTACTTAGTTCTGTTGAAGGGTCAAGAGGACTCGAAACGTCAACTGTGCTCCTCTCCGCCGATGCTGCCAGACCTGCTGAGTTTTTCCAGGTATTTCTGTTTTTGTTTTTGTTTTGGATTTCCAGCATCCGCAGTTCTTTGCTTTTATAAAAGTAGGGAGATTATGCTTCAGTTGTACAGGACAGTGGTGAGACCACATCTGGAGTATTGTGTACAGTACTGGTGTTTTTCTTTAAGGATGGATGTAAATGCATTAGAAGCAGTTCAGAGAAGGTTTACCGGACTAATACCAGGAATGGGCTGGTTGTCTTATGAGGAAATGTTGGACAGGCTAGGCTTGTATCACTGAAGTTTAAAAGAGTAAGATGCGACTTGATTGAAACATATAAGATCCTGAAGGGTCTTGACAGGGTGGATGTGGAGGGGATGTTTCCTCTTGTGGGAGAATCTAGTACTAGGGGGTCACTGTTTAAAAATAAGGGGTCGCCCATTTAATGCAGAGATGAGGAGGGTAATGGAGAGGTTTCTCTCTGAGGGTAATGAGTCTTTGGGACTCTCTTCCTCAAAAAACGGTGGAAGCAAAATCTTTGAATATTTTTAAGGCAGAGCTAGATAGATTGTTGATTAGCAAGAGGGTGAAAGGGTTATCAGGGGTAGGTGGGAGGTTACAATCAGATCAACTGTGATCTTATTGAATGGCGGAGCAGGCTTGGGGGACCAAGTGGACTACTCCTGTTCCTAACTGGTATGTTCATAAAATCATCAGTAAGAAAGAATGAAGAGAGGTTGGGGGAAATTTTCTTAATGAAAAGGGATGTTGGAATATAGAATGTTTTGTCACAGGGACGAGTTGAGGGAGAGAAAATGGCATCTGTTTCCCCTAGCTGGAGAGTCTAGAATTGGGGGTAGTGGGCTGGAGGGGTCCTCAGGATAAGGGATGAGGAATTTCAGTTCTGTAGATAAATCAGAGAAGTTGGGGCTGTTTTCTTCGGAGAAGATGGGGTTGAGAGGAGATTTAATAAAGGTATTCAAAATCATGAGGGGTCTGGTCAGAGTAGATGGGGAGAAACCAGGGAGATGGTAGCCTAATGATAATGTCACTGGACTAGTAATCCAGAGGCCCAGGCTAATGCTTTGGGGACATGGGTTCAAATCCCACCATAACAGCTGGTGGAATTTAAATTCAGTTAATAAATCTGGAATATAAAGCTAGTCTCAGTAATGGTGACCATGAAACTATAATTGATTGTCATAAAAAACCCATCTGGTTCGCTAATGTCCTTTAGGGAGGAAAATCTGCCATCCTTACCCGGTCTGGCCTACATGTGACTCCAGACCCACAGCAATGTGGTTGACTCTTAACTGCCCTAAGAAATGACCAAGCAAACTGCTCTGTTCAAGGGCAATTAGGGATGGGCAACAAACGCTGGGCTAAATCCCATGAAATAATAAAGGAAAAAAAACTATTCTCATTTGTGAAAGGATTGAAAATGAGAGGGCATGGATTTAAAGTCATTAGTAGAAGAAGAAAATAATTTTCATGCAGCAAATGGTTAAGGTCTGGACTGCGTTGCCTGAGAGAATGATGGAGGCAGGTTCAGCTGAAGCATTCAAAAGAGAATTAGACTGTTATCTGAAAAGGGAGAAGGTGGGAGAATGGCCCTGGGGGAAATGCTCGTTCGGAGACCCAATGCAGACACGATGGGCCAAATGGCCTCCTTTTGGGTCATAACAATTCTGTAATTCTGTGAAGGGCTCTGCTATTTAGGATTGAGATGAGGAGGATCTTCTTCACTCAGAGGGCTGTGAACCTTGGGAATTCTCTACCCCAGAGGGTTGTGAAAGCTCAGTCATTGAGTCTGTACAGGACTGAGATCACTAGGTTTTAGGACTCAAATGATATGTGATTGGATGGAAAGTGTAGTTGAGGTGGAAGGTCAGATTTGATCTTATTGATTAGCAGAGCAGGTTCAACGGGCAGTACAGGTACAACCTACTCTTATTTCATATGCTTTTATCCTTTAAGATAAAACAGTGAATGCATTTTGAAGAGGAATATTTGGACTGCAGAGAACATGTAGAACGCATGAACAGGGAGACTTTAAACAATGAAAACACTTAACTTGTAACCCAACATTGTCTGAAAACCTTACCATCAAATGGAACGTTAAAGAGTTCATTTCAAGAGTCTCCCATGATAGTCCAACTATTTAGCTTTGAAGTTCCTCAACTCGGTACTCACCCCAATGGGGGGAGATGGGGGCATTGTGTTAATGTCACTGGACTATTAAATCCAGAGGGCCAGGCTAATGCTCTTAGGACATGGGTTAAAATCCCACCACAGCGGCTGGTGGGATTTATATTCAATTGATAAATCTGGAATTGAAAGCTAGTCTCAGTAATGGTGACCATTAAGCTATGATTGCTGGTTCACTAATGTCCTTTAGGGAAGGAAATCTGCTGTCCTTACCTGCTCTGGCCTACACGTGACTCCAGACCCGCAGCAATATGGTTGACTCTTAACTGCCCCTCTGAAATGGCCGAGCAAGGCATTCAGTTAAAGGGCAATTAGGGATGGGCAACAAATGCTGGCAAACGCATGAAAGAATAAAAGAGAAAAAGCCCAATCTACCCCACAGACCTCAGAACAAACCAAATGAGAGAGCTCAAACACACATTTTAACTCAATGGTGGTTATCTGTTCTGCCGCCTTATAGACATTGCTTTGGTTTGTGAACAGCAAGGGCAGCGACACTTTCATCCCATCAACGAATGAACAACCACAGGCAGAGGCACGTCATGTCCAAAGGGATGTTACACAGTGTGAGGCAACCCACAAGGACAATGGAAATGAGTCGTACAATGTCTAAAAGAAGAAAAGCCACCAGATATTCTTCAGGGAAATTATTTTCGGAAAAGAAAGGGAGAAAGGAAAAGTTTGAGTTAAATGTTGTGCGATACAATAACAGCTTTTCATCCTTCAGTCTACATTGACTGCCCCGGTAAGATTACAGGTGATATCATTAGAGGTTCCATTAACAGATAATCACTTTGTCCTTTGTTTAGAAAAAATAAATACTAAGAAAACAAAAGAATACTATGCAAAAATTCTGACTTTTTATAAGTCATCAGTCCCAACAAGTTGTTAACCCTTAGACTGCTCTGCAGATGATTCGAATTCAGATGAAACGCCAAGCAACAACTGGATTGAACGTGAACTCTTTTGGATAATGCTGGGGATAATTCCATCTTTCTCCAATTGGATTTTATCAACATTTCATTTGGAAGTGAAGTTATTTCAATATTTATGCAATATTTATACGAAGGAAAATAATTCTCTCTTGCCATCTCCTTCTTGATCATAGGCAGACACTAGTGCTGATGGAGGTAGTGTGTGCCCTGGATATCTAATGAAAGGCCGAGTTGTGGGCTATTTTCTCTTAGGCAGCCCCTCGGAGTCGAGTGTGATTTGCCTCCGCTCCAGTTCGATGGGTTCTGAGATGGCTGATAAGTCCAATGCGTGAACTGCAAACCCTGTTGCATACGGGGCAGGTGGTGCTCGAAGGGTTGGGTAGATGGGTTTTTTGGAGGTTTTGTGCGCTCCCTCCGATTCCTCGACTTCCCCTCTGCACAATCCCAACAAAGTCTCCCGATGTGTTTGGTGCCCTCCTGAATGAGCCTTCTCCATTTTGGCTGGTCACAAACCAGGGTCTTCTATGAGTCGGCTGGGATGTTTGACCCCTTCATGGATACTTTGAGAACATCCCTAAAGCATTCCCCCTGTCCTCCCGGGAGTCTCCTCCTGTGACCAAGTCTGGATAGAGCAGTTACTTGAGGAGTCTGTCATCAGGACAACACCTTTACTGTCGATATGTCAAACTACAAATTTGAGCTCTGACACCATTGACTGAGGAGCCTCTTCCCATGTTGCCACCAATCTGAGATCAGATAACTCGCAGACAATTGGAGTTCATTTTTTAACGTAGATTTTGACTCTGGAACCTGGGACTGCTGACATTGGAAATCAATGGCAGTGCTTTCAAATCAAAGTCTCATTCTATCAAAATTCATATGACAAGTGGCTCATTAAAACCAGGAGAAGTAAGTCACTCAAATTGTGGGTTTCTATGTGGTCTGATTGCAGGATCTGGATTTATATAGATTTCCCTTGGTTTAAATATTGATACCAAAATATACCCCCACACCCCCACTGACCTCACGCTTTGGCCATGAATCTCCCCAGATGCTCAAAAGCAGAATGGAGGCCACTGTTTGTAGATCGATATAATTTCAGCAATACTTCAACAAAAGCTTGGCTAGATACTAAAATAACTTTGCTTGTGTAATATAAATTGAAATAGCTGTGATACAATTGTACAAAACAAGCTTAGACTGATTGTGTGTTATTAACGGTAAGCAGAAAACCACTGCATTGAAGCACCTTTTCATGTTTAAAAGCCACATTAGCTATTTATAATGGTTTGCAAATCAGAGGATCTTAACTGGCTCCTAATTCAAACCCAATCACTTCACAGATCCAAATTTAATGCAGCAATATCAATCCCAGTTCTGCGTACTCTACTAAACTCACTGTCACAGATTCAGTCAGCCAGGCAACTTAGACCCAAACCACTCAGATAATCACAAATCGAACATACCCCATGACATCTGACTCTAGTTTGGTTTGTTCCTTTAATGGTTCAGTGTTTTTTCTCATTTCTTCTTTAATTCAGATGGCTGCACGCCTGCCATTCATATCTCATCTAGGCATGTATTTTACTTCTTTGCTTTACCCAGTACCACTCGCTTTGGTTTTTGTACCATGAAACTTTCTGTCATTTAATCTCTCCTGCCCTCCACCCTATCTCAGACCTTCCCTTCTGCCCCCTACCCCTTCATTTGTCCAAATCCTACAACACTACTATCTTTTCCCAGTTTTGATGTGAGGCCATCAACCTGAAACATTAACTCTTTCTATCTCTCCGCAGATGCTGCCAGATCTGCTGAGTGGTTCCAGCATGTTCTGCTTTTATTGGACCTATCTTACAGATAGTCCTAACCCAAACCCAAACCCAAACCCATTCAGCTGGTCCCAATACAAACCCACCTGTGTGGATGCTTCCAAGGTGAAGGCATTCATTCTGATAATTGCAATACAATAACCCCAATCCATGTCATCCCAGTCAGACAGTCTCAATATAAACCCAGTCTGATGTAGATCACCCAATTCATCAATGGCAATTACAATTCACCTTCTGGGTAATGTTAATTCAAAACAACGCCCACCCATTCAGAAAGATCATCAGATTAAGCCAGTCACAATATCTAATTCATCATGCTTCCAATGGCACCATTTAACGAACGCCAATCTAAGCACACTTATCTAACCAGCTCCAACCTCAGTGCAACTCATTGAGGTAAATGGTTTTACAAAACCATGGTTTAAATGCTTGGACATGTGCAATATTTAACACACATCACAAGGTCACTGTACCAGACTGCAGCAAATGTCTAACTGCGCAAAATGTATGCCTCATGTAAGTGTTTATTCACAAAATATAGAAATATATTTTCATATTTGCAGAAATTAGTTACTCTGCCCACTAACTATTAATTGTGTCTTGAATTAAAATATTTTGCCTCACCGATCTGTTGCTTTCCTCCTTAATTTTTTTCCTGGAGACTTTTGCAATTGAACACATGAACAAGAGTAAAACATCAACACATAGAGCTTCCTATTCCCATTATTTATAATAGTTTTCAACTCACAGAATCACACGGTGCAGAAGAGGCCCTTTGGCCCATCGAGTCTGCACCGACCTCACTGTGGTGAATGGCCTGATTGAGTCACCTTCAATGATAGAGGAAAGAGGAAGAACAGGGGCCAGCGGGAATCATTAGATACAGAGACACACAAATTCCAGAGCTCCCCCAGCCGGGTAGAATGGAAGAACAGAATCCTAAATTCTCAAATTGTACCCTTGTCCAAAGGGATCTCTCCTAGAAGCTTGCTGGTGCCAATATTCCCTGTCCTTTGCTCATTGGGATTGACTATCAATAATCCAGATGTTTAACTGTCAGTTTTTGAAGGATTGACTTTTTAAAATTTTTCTCTGGTCTCAGTGAAAATGTTGGAGATGTTATTAAGGCCCCAGGCTGCATATCCCATCAGGTGAATGGTTCTTAAAGGACCATTTCTGTTCCTTATAAGGAAATCACAGAGTCCAGTGAACTGTTAAACTCTTAACAGCTACCTCACTTTAACTGCACTCTGCTGAAAATTGTACATTGCAGGCTACGTGTTCCCATAGTAACCAAGTTGTCACCAATCAACCGTGAGGCCCGAAACCAAAAATGAAAATGTTCCTGATGATCACAGTCAGGGCAAAGCCACTGCTTTTCACTGATTGAACCAGATGATATACCTTCTACAATATACCAATATCAAATTAACATCTTCACCCAAACCGTACAGAGGGTAGGATACAGAGCAAAGAGGTGGAACCACAGCCTCGGTGTTCTGATGTCCTCACCCTAGTTTCAGTGTGAGTTAGATGTTGTGCTTTCCGGATGCGCCTGACTTAACCTTGGGGCTGAAGCTGACTATTTTCAGTGTTTCAAATGGGAAGTGAAAGTGGCCATAGTCCCAGAGGACCATAGGCTGCTCTCCCATTGGGGAGGTACGACTGATGGTGAGTTCAACCCGAGGGTCACTGCACCTCAGGCGAGGGGCGAGGTTGGGAAGGCCATGGAAGGTGGTGGATGACCTCAGCCCGTACCGGATGTACAAGTGTCTTAAAGAAGCAAAGAATGTTGAGAAAGCATTTATACCACACCTCTCGTGTCCATGTAACACCCCAGGGCACTTCACAGCCAGTGTAGTCACTGTTGTAATTTAGGCAATTTGTGCAGAGCAAGATCCCACAAATAACAGGGGAATAAATAACCAGTGGTCTGTTTTATTTTGGTGTTGCTGGCTGAAGGATGAGTGTCGACCAGGGCACTGAGGGAACTCCCCATCTCTCTTTGAAATAATGCTTTGGGGGTCTTTAAACCCCACCCAGGTGGGCAGACGGGGCCTCAGATTAACATCTGATGCATCTCCTTGTGCAGCCTTATCCTCGTCAATACTGCACTGGGAGTGTCAGCCTGGATTATGGGCTCTGGAGTGGGCCTTGCATCCATAGCGACTCAGAGGTGATGTTGCATCAGAGAACGTCAAAAGACATCAGGTAGATGATTGGTTGGTGAGCATTAACATTTTGTCTCTAAACCTGGGCAGTGCTTTGGGACCAGTGAACTTTGAAGTACTGTATTCAATCTATAGCTTAACTGGGTAAACTAAATAATAAAACTTCAAATAATCATTGTATAAAGACTTTAGCTCATTAGATAAATAAATGCAGGTTAGTCAACGTTTTGCCAGAGTAGGTTGCGTGTCTGGGCTGTAGAATGGGGGAGTTTGTGGATGGTGAGACCCTCCTGAACACGTCCCCCATCTCGAATCTCTCCAGCTCAGAGTCAATGAGCTGGAGTGTGAGTAGGAGATGCTCCGACATATAAGGGAAAGGGAGGAATTTCTGGAGATTTTTTTCAAGAATACATTCACATCCCAGAGGAAAACCCAGGTTTGGGAAAGGGAAGTGTGACTGTTCAGGATCCGGATAGTCAGGATGTGGGAGAGGTTGAGAAGGAGATCGTGCAGGCACTCAGAGAGTCAAATTTCCAGTTACTATCTGTAAGAATTATGTACTCACTGCCTGTAAGGACAAGGAGAAAGACTGCAGGGAGTACAGGCACAATGCAGGGAGTACAGGTACAATGCAGGGAGTACAGGTACAATGCAGGGAGTACAGGTACAATGCAGGGAGTACAGGCACAATGCAGGGAGTACAGGCACAATGCAGGGAGTACAGGTACAATGCAGGGAGTACAGGTACAATGCAAGGAGTACAGGTACAATGCAGGGAGTACAGGCACAATGCAGGGAGTACAGGTACAATGCAGGGAGTACAGGTACAATGCAGGGAGTACAGGCACAATGCAGGGAGTACAGGTACAATGCAGGGAGTACAGGTACAATGCAGGGAGTACAGGTACAATGCAGGGAGTACAGGTACAATGCAGGCCAAGGCATCAGGGATGTAGAGAAGATTTACAAGGATGATCCCAGAAATGTCAGGGTATGTGTGTCAGGGTATGTATGTCAGGGTATGTATGTCAGGGTACGTGTGTCAGGGTATGTGTGTCAGGGTACGTGTGTCAGGGTACATATATCAGCGAATGTCTGTCAGGGTACGTGTGTCAGGGCATGTGTGTCAGGTTATGTGGGTCAGGGTATGTGTGTCAGGGTATGTATATCAGGGTATGTGTGTCAGGGTATGTGTGTCAGGGTATGTATATCAGGGTATGTGTGTCAGGGTATGTATGTCAGGGTATGTGGGTCAGGGTATGTGGGTCAGGGTATGTGTGTCAGGATATATGTGTCAGGGTATGTGGGTCAGGGTACGTGTGTTAGGGTATGTATATCAGGGTATGTGTGTCAGGGTACATGTGTCAGGGTACGTATATCAGGGTACGTGTGTCAGGGTATGTATATCAGGGTATGTATATCAGGGTACGTATATCAGGGTATGTATATCAGGGTACATGTGTCAGGGTATGTATATCAGGGTATGTATATCAGGGTACGTATATCAGGGAATGTGTGTCAGGGTATGTATGTCAGGGTATGTGTGTCAGGGTATGTATGTCAGGGTATGTATGTCAGGGTATGTGTGTCAGGGTATGTGTGTCAGGGTATATGTGTCAGGGTATGTGGGTCAGGGTACGTGTGTTAGGGTATGTATGTCAGGGTACATGTGTCAGGGTACGTATATCAGGGTATGTATATCAGGTTACGTGTGTCAGGGTATGTATATCAGGGTATGTATATCAGGGTACATGTGTCAGGGTATGTATATCAGGGTATGTATATCAGGGTACGTATATCAGGGAATGTGTGTCAGGGTATGTGTGTCAGGGTACGTATATCAGGGTATGTGTGTCAGGGTATGTGTGTCAGGGTATGTGGGTCAGGGTATGTGTGTGAAGAAAGTATGGACAGGCTGGGTGTCCTTTCTCCTAGAAAATGGAGGCTGTGGACTGAACTCATACAGTCTTTAAAATGATGTGGAGTTTCAATAGAGTGGATAGAGAGAGAATGTTTCCACTAGTGGGGAATAATATAACCAGAAGCCATCAATATAAGATAGTCAGTAAGAAACCCAATCGGGAATTGAGAAAAAACGTCTTTACTCAAGAGAGTGGTGAGAATGTGGGATTTGCTACTACAGGGAGTGGTGGAAGTGAATCGTGTAGATACATTAAAAGGGGGACTAGGCAATTAAATGAGGGAGAAAGGAATAGATGGTAAATTTATATGAGGAAAGATGGGAGGAGTCTCGAATGAAGCAGAAACACTGAATGAATGACCTGTTTCTGTGCCGTGTAGCCAATGTAATCAAATCTATCATCTATCATCTATCTACCTGTCTATCTATTCATTATCGATCAATCTATCTATATGACCCCTTTCATGGTAGCGAATTGCTAATGAATTGCTCTGTCTGTCCATCAGAGAGTGAAGGGGGAGTGATACGATTGACTGGAGTTAAATATTCCATGGAATTCCCATTCCAGACAGAGACCAATCTGACTGCATCTGGTAACAGGCCTTTCCTCAAAGATAAAAATTCATGAACTAAAACAATTGTGTTTACTCATTCAGTATGTCATGTGACAGCCTAACAGTGTTTCATTCATGAATGCTGCTGATGTTTGGAGTTTGGAATGACTGCAATGCCTGATTTGAACCCCTCGCTTGTTGAGCCTACAATTCAGACAATGTGCAATGGGTCAGCCACCCCCAGCCTGGCTCGGTGCCACTCCATTCAGTGACCTACACAAGCCAACTGTAAACTGCTGCCACCATGTGTTTGGATGGTGGTTTGCCTCTGCTGTGAGAATAATATTTGGCACCCCTTGCAACCCTCATTGAATCCCCGACTATCAACATCCTGGGGGTTACCATTGACCAGGAACTGAACTGGACCAGCCATATAAATACTGTGGCTACAAGAGCAGGTCAGAGGCTGGGAATCCTGCGGAGAGTAACTCACCTCCTGACTCCCCAATGCCTGTCCACCATCTACAAAGCACAAGTCAGGAGTGTGATGGAATACTCTCCATTTGCCTGGATGAGTGCAGCTCCAACAACACTCAAGAAGCTCGACACCATCCAGGACAAAGCAGCCCGCTTGATTGGCACCCCATCCACCAACTTCAAAATGCACTCCCTCCACCACCGACACACAGTAGCAGCAGTGTGCACCATCTACAAGATACACTGAAGGGACTCACCAAGGCTCCTTAGACAGCACCTTCCAAACCCACAACCACTACCACCTAGATGGACAAGAGCAGAAGACACATGGGAACACCATCACCTGGAAGTTCCCCTCCAAGCCACTCACCAACCTGACTTGGAAATATATCACTGTCGCTGGGTCAAAATCCTGGAACTGCCTCCCTAACAGCACTGTGGGTGTACTTATACCAGATCACATACACACAGAATCACAGAATTGTTACAGTGAAAAAAGACGCCATTTGGCCCATCGTATCTGGACTGGCTCTACGAATGAGCAACTCACCTAATTCCACTCCCCCACCTTCTCCCCGTAACCCTGCACTTTTTCAAATAACATCCAATTCCCTCTAATGAGGGAATGAGTAAATGCGATTGAACCTGCCTCCACCAATGACGGACTGCACTTGTTCAAGAAGGTGGCTCACCACCATCTCCTCAAGGGCAGTTAGGGATGGGCTAAGACTGCTGGCCCAGCCAGCGACACCCACATCCCATGAAAGAATAAAAAACACAGCGATCCCCTTGTTCCTGTTTCTCCAGCAGACGGAGAAGTCCTGGCTATAAATCGTATCGCTTCACATCTCTGAAAAGCTGTGCAATGCAGGCTCTTCAATGGCCACAGTTTGAAACATGGTCTGTGTTAGCTTAACCGAATGAGCCTGAGCTATGGTGCTCACGGGGAAGGGCAGGCTGAGTTCGATTTAACCCTTGTTAGGGATTAGGGAGGTGGGGCGAAGGCCCAGTCAGGGCTCCCACTCCTGATCATTATCCTGCTGGAAAGTGCATTAGCACGGAGCTCATGGAATGAGATAGCACAGAAGGAGGTCATTCGGCCCATCGTGCCCGTGCTGGCTGACAACCGGACCTAGATCAGCTGCAAAGCTCCCTTTGCTTGAATAGGTCAAAGCTGGGCCCTGTTGGAACTGGACCCTGAGGCTCTGACAGTTCCCAAATGGGAAAAAAACAGCAAAGCTTTTACAAACCGGTCATGTACACCTTAAAATACAACTCCAACTGGTGCCGGTATTACTGATTTTTACTGGGATTTGACCATTTTGAACTGGGTTTTCCTTCTGTGTAGTGTAAGAGACTCACAGTGAATGCTTCACTCCTACTGGAGGAAACAGAAGAAGCAAACAGATTGGGGGGGGTGGGGGGTGGAATCAGAGAGCAGCAAGAATGTGGTACTCTAAATGGATTGTTTGTGTGGCAATTTATGATAATGACTTGTGAGATGCTGATGGTGGGTGGGCTCGGGGAGTGCAAGACCAACGTTGTTGTTTTCTCAGGGCAGTGAGAGTATGTTGAGGAACAGGATCCTCAGAGTCTTCTCCACAGGGGAAAGTTCCAGCCACTCAGTTCTTGGGGCAAATTGGAAGAGGCTGATTAACCTGTGCCAATTAACACTGGCTGCTGCTGCCAGACTCCCTATACCAGCATTACTGAGCTGCAAGACCTCCTGAGCAGTTGAAAGCCAGATGTGTTGGTAGGAGGGATCTGGCTGACGAAGGGATCTGTCTACTGGAGGGATCTGTCCATTGGAGGGATCAGTCTCTGAGAGGGATCGCTCTGATAGCAGGGAGATCATGCTGAAAATCAGATGAGTGATATGTAAGTTTTATGACTTCATTTTCAAGCAATTTTCTTTATATCGACTGCAGGAACATGTACGCTGATGGGGTTGTGAGTTTTAGTTGGATGGTGTTGGACTCCCCTCTTGAGTTCAACAATTCATTAGAGGAGCATTGATGTTAGATCACATCAGAGTGACACCAAACTGAGCTGTGTGTGCACTCTGCCTTCGGTCCCTGGTATTTCTGTTGCTTGTTGATAACAGCCTCGTCTGTGACTCACTGGGTTACTGAGTCGCAGGTCAGAGACTAGAGCAATAACTCCAGGCTGACACCCCAGTGTAGTCCTGAGGGAGTGCCACACTGTCTGAGGTGCTGCCTCTCAAACGAGATGTAAAATATCCCATGCCACTATTTCAAACAAGAAGAGGCGTGTTCTCCCAACCCGGTGTCCTGGTAGATATTTAACCCTCAGACAACACCTAAAGCAGATGTCGTTATCTCATTGCTGTTTGCGGGAGCTTACTGTGCACAAATTGGCTGTCCTGTTTCTTACATTCCAAGAGCGACTGCACACCTAAGTATTTCACTGGCTGTAAAGTGCTTTGGGGTTGTGAAAGGTGCTATAGAAATGCAAGTTCACACACACACACACACACACACACACTCCTCTAAAGGCCCATTACAGCCCACTGTGCATGTGATGATTGTAAATCAGTCTCTAATAACAGGCCTAGACAATGCGAGGCTGGGGCTGGGTGGGGGGCTATGGGCGAAGAGGGAATGATTCTCCTCAGTAGGCTTGAAATTTGATGCTGAGATTCACACATTCTGATGTTACTCTTCATTGTTTGGGTTTTGAGATGTAATCAGTCTGATGTCACATCTGGCATTCTGTAGTCATGTGACTATGCCATGAGGCAGTGTTTCTGTAAGCAGTCATCTTAAATTCAATTCAATAAAGACTCTCACTGAGAAGGCACTTTGGTCACACAGCTGTCCTTAGACTTGAAACATGATGTCAGGAAATGGAGAAAAAGTTAAGTTTTAAAATCCTGCCAATGATACAGAGAGGAAACTGAGAGCCCAGGCACACAGGAATGTTCAAATCTACTAAAAACTGCTGAAAAAGGCCAAGGGAAAGCAAACAAGTTGAAGGCTACAAGTAAGATACTGAGTGAGTGAATAAGCTGCTGTAAACTTCCCCTCCCAGCACCAGTAGAAATGAAAGGCAACACATGGAAGAACTGGCAGTTTTTCCACTTGCAATGTCAAACTACAGAGTTAGTTAACAAGCTGGAACCGATAAGAGGAGCCACACTTCTAACACTGCTGGGGAGAGACTGCTACACAATGTATAAGGATATGCTCAAGGTCACCTTAAAGCATGGAGGCATTAACACCACTAACTGGGAGGAGAATGCTGCTGATCACTCAGCACCACCTGGTCCATCAAGGCGCAAGCCACGTTGAGGCTCAGAAACGCGGCAGCGATGGGGAACAGCGACAGCAGAGGAAGGAGAAGGAAGCCAACACAATTTCCATTCCCTGTGCAACAACATGCCCCCAATGTGGAACAACATGTGGATCCAGAATTAGGCTTCTCAGTCATCTGAAGTCTCACCAAGCCTGACAGACGCCATCCTCGATTCCGAGGGACTGCCAACGACCACCCTAAATATAACCGATGAACAAAGATAAAAGATGGCAGAGATTTTGGAAGTCTTGAATGAATGCTTTGAACCCCGAGTGAATGTTACACATGAACGCTACGTATTCAACACTAGAGCTCACGGTGAGAAGGAAACCATAGCTCAGTGTGTGACTGCAGTAACATAGCTTGCAGAATAGTGTGAATTTGGGCAGCTAAAAGGTGATCTGATTAAAGATGGATTAGTTTTAGGCATGCAAGACCCCTCAGTGAGAGCAAGTCTACTGTTAGATGAGAAACTGATGCTAAAGAAAGCAATAGATGTGTATCGAAATACGGAAGTTGTAAAACGTCAGAGCGCGAAGATACGTATGGCAGAGCAGACCAGGAGTTACATTATTCTGCGAGACATTCCAGGCTGAAAGGACAGAGCAATCGCAGGCAAAGAGGAGGATGCAAATGCTGCAGATGACAGCGTGCACAGGGAAAGAATCGTGGTCGGGGGCCGATTGTGGGCAGTGGGCCGTTTCCCGGCTGCTCCCGGGCTGCCCACCAAACCCACCCAATGACTCGAAAATCCTTCCCACAGTTACCGCATCCAATCCCCAAACCCATATATTCAACCCTGCTCCTGTACCTAACCATGAATTGCGGGTGTGGTTTCTCCATTCTGCTGACTGTTAGATGTAGAAGTATAAAAATATTCATACTTTCCCCTTCCTAACAGTATCTATCTCAGCCTCTGCTCCCTCCTCCCCCCTTAACAATGTGGTCCCTCTCTCTCTCTCCCCTTCCGCACCAAACAGAGTCCCTCAGCCACCAGCAGAGCTCAGTCTATCTCTAACACCCACTGCTCGAACAAGGTCTCATTCCTGTTTCAACCCTCTGTGTCCTCACTAGGATCACATGTCGGAAATGTAGGCCAGGGCTTTCTGGCCCCATAGTGGTGGGAGCCCCTCAGGAGATTTGGCAGCCCAGCCAAAAGTCCATTGACTTTCAGCAAGACCGAACGGTCCTAGGGGTGGGCAGGGCTGGAAAATCCCACCCGTAGTGTTCAATTTTTCTGTGTTTGATTGCATGAGTCTGGTAACTGATCTATGCTCACTGTGCTTGATTGGTTTAGCCTTCTCAACAGGAGAGTCACCAGTCCTAAGGAGGGTCACACTGCTTGCTCCTCTGTCCAAGGGTCACACTGCCTGCTCCTCTGTCCAAGGGTCACACTGCTTGCTCCTCTGTCCAAGGGTCACACTGCTTGCTCCTCTGTCCAAGGGTCACACTGCCTGCTCCTCTGTCCACGCAATGGCTTTCCCTAGTTTTCTCTTGACTCTGTCAAGGGGGCATCAAATCCTGTCAAGCGAGAGTGTTGTTGAGTGAAACGTTTCAATGAGGTTGAGGTGAATTCAATAGATGAGGCAAGGGCCGTCCTTTTCCAACTTCTTATCTGTGATTGGCATCAAACATGGATGTGTCTGAATCCTCAACATTAACCACAGCTTTTCCTATTTCATTTCCTTTACAGAGTGAATGGATTGTGACGGATATCATGGAGAAACAATATGGTTTTGCAAGGAAACAGTCACTGAGTCCCAGTCTGGCACCTCCGGCACAGGCCGAGGGACACTCATTACCAAAGCTGTTCCAAAATGCGCCATGGCATGACTTGAGGATAGGGCAGTGCCCCCTCAGTCCCACCCTGAAGCGTAAAATTACTGCCAGCTGCTTCTCACAGCATACCGACAATCTGCTGACAGATGTCAGCCAAGACTCTGCTCCTGGACCATCTCAAATACCTGTTTTTAAGAACAAGGTCGTGTCAAGTCGGCCTCTGAACCCTGCTCAGTTGACTGGGTCATCTCCTAGTTGGGCAACTGAAAGCACCAAATCCCAAAGCCCGACTAGATCTTTGTGGCAACCCGAATCGGAGGTGACCAACTCTCCATTTGATGCCCAGCACAACGCATCGAAAAGACCCACGCCTCGAGCTGCCAACAGGAGAGGGAAGAGCCCTTCCAGCAGCCCTACTCTCAGATACAAGTATCTTACCATCGGAGAAGCACAAAGGCAAAAAGCAGACTTAGATGAGCTGATAAAGAAAGCTTCAGCCCTATTGTGCCACAGCCCAGCCGGGCCTATAGATTCAAACTTGGCCTCAAAGCTTTGCTCTGTGCAGTCAGTCACTAATTCAGAACTGCGTACAAATGGCTCCCAGCAGGTGACTAACTGTGATGGTCTGTCAAATGCCTCAGAGTTTAAGCCATCATTATCTACAGGTTTAGAATGCTTAAATTCTGATTTCTGGTTGGATTCCATCCTCCCCAACACCAAAATCCCATTTACGGTGCAGAGTCCAAATGAACGCCTCACTTCTCCAGCACTGAACTCTGCCCAAGGCACACATGGACTCAGACCAGCCTGTTATAGTTTGTACCCCAATCATGAGACCAAATTTCAAAATAGTTCACAGAAATCAAGTCCAAAAGGTTCACTTGATTCAAAAGATGAGAAACCCTCTCGAGATGAAGAAAAGCCAAAAAACGTGGGAAGTGTGGGTTTGGAATGTTATAGTCTCATTCCCACTCGAGATACCAGGGCTCAAAGTATCACTCCAAGGTTAGAGCCAAAAGGTTCATTAAGAGATAAAAGGGCACCTTCAAGTGGACATAGATCATTAGTTACCTCTAAAGATTCAAGAAGTGTAGGGTTCGAGTATAACAGCCTCATTCCCACTCGAGACATCAGGTTCCCAAGCAGTAAGCAATGGTCACCTCCAGAAGATACTTTAGGGTTAAGAGATCATCTCTCATCGCCTCCCATTGAATGGCAATCACCAAATTCATCTCGAAACACTAACTGCATTGAACAAGATTATGAACTTCCGACACCGACACTCTATACCAATATCACCAAGAAATTGCAAGGAGGAAGGTCCAGAGTTGCTTTAACCTTAAGAGATGAAGGACCAGCACCAGGTTCAGGACCTTTGATTATGGAGATGAGTGGTGTGGACAGTCAGAGGAAGCAACAGCACAACTTGAAAACTGTTGAATTTAAACGAACACCAAGAGAAGCAAAGGGAAGAACATCTCATGAAGGTTAGGCCAAGATAAACATGAAACTCCCTCTTTCTCTCTCTCTCTCTCTCTCTCTCTTTCTCTCTCGTTCTCTCTCTATCTCTCTTCCACCACCCCCCGCCCACCCCTCCCCACCCCTCCACTGGAACTACCCCTAAAGCTCTATTGTTATTACGTGTTGACTGTTCCTCTGAGCTATTCTGTCTTTTGTCTTTACAATCTGTATATGCTGCCCAACATGCTCTTCACCCTGTCAGTTCCCCATCCTCCCTGCTCTTCAAGCTCTTCACATTCCTCACTGTGTTGAAATTAAGATCGTTTCATGCTCTTCATTCTCACTTGTTCATTCAGAGTTTTTCCAAACTATGGAGTGGTTTATCTTTACCACTCTTCCCTTCATATACAAATGAGGGCAAAACATCATCACGGGCTGGAGGAGACAGGAAGGTCGAGCCAGTGGCAGAGCCGTCTCCTTTGAAAAGGATTTTCATTCAGGGGAGGTGAGGTGAGATGGGGTCCGGCCTGCTGCCTCCAGAGGAAGGCCCGAAGCAACAATGGAGTTGGAAGGTTGGCCAGGCTGGAGCGCGTCCCTCTGTTTACTGTGACATTGGTCCAGTTTCAATATTGAATGTCAGGCCCTCAAACCCTCACCTCTGATCCCCTTACCCCCCCCATCCATCCCACATGCCCCTCTATGCCCTCTCATGTTCCCCCATGCCTCCCATCCACCTCGTTTTCCCCAAGACACCGCTATGCCTGCCAAACCCACAAGCCTCCTCCATGCCCCCTCTATGACCCATACCCTCATGTCCACCCATACTCCCCATGCCCAAATACTCCCATGACCTCCCCATACCCCCATGTATCATTAATAGCCACCCACCCAGTATCCATTATGGGCAGACCTCAGGAGCCATGTCTTTGCAATGGAAATGAAAAAAAAGCTAATAACAATCTAATGGAGCTGTCATTCAATCATACTTCATACTTCATAAGCTCTGATTCATAAAACCCAATCAAAAATGTAAATCCCCTCAAGCGGTCAATTTGGTGTAAAAACAAATATCTATTTCACTAACCACATCAAAGAAAGATAATCCTTTAATAGCCTCTTAAAACTGTCAATCAAAATGTGAACACAGCACCCCTGCTGAGATAAGTGGTTCTGGAACTCTTTAAATTCAACCAAGCATTCATATTGGACTCCGCTATAATAACAAACCCTGGGAAATGTGAATAATGGAGTCTATTGAAACTGATAAACAGGATGGTGCTTTTTCCTAAGCTACACCAAATGCCCTGTCAATCAAGGCAGTTCAGGTGCAGGTGGATCTTTCTTTTCTGTAAGTGAAAGCTTCTGTAGTGTTTCTTTTAATTTTAAGAGTACTCTAGGCATTTAAATCACTTCAGGTTATTACACTAGAGATTCTAAGCAGTGTTTTCTCCAGTTTTGAATGTATAAGGGAATTTCACAATGTGCAAAGTACTCTAATATATCACAACACTTCAACAATGCTGATTAATGTAATGGTCAAATTACCTTTACAGCACAGAGCCCTATACTCAATCACCGCTGTAAACACATATCTAATTTGCAATATAACATCTAACTATGGAAAGTGAAAGGACAATTTTTTTTGTGTGTATTTCAAAGCCTGTCAATGAAACAATTCCAGGAGAAGGCGACTGTTATCTTTTGGTCTGCCATTTTGGACTAGACCTCTGAGAGGCCGTGAGCCACATCTATTTACTGAAGGGGCCGACTCTACTAAATTTGCAGGGGGAGGTATTGATGTTTAAACTACCCACCCCCCAATGGAGCTGGTAAGGGCGGTTGTGGTGAATGTGGGCTGACTGCCCGCACCATCATTAGACGCCCGTGAAAATTGCCGGAAATGGGAATGGGAATCAATCCCCGAGTCGTCTTGACTTGGCGGAAGACTGGGCCCATCAAACCACTCCAGCTTGATTCACCTTGTCTTGACTACTCAGGATTTAAATGAGGAAATCGCTGGTACTTTAGCGGAGGTGTGTAATCCTTAATAATTTAATAGGAACTTAATATTGCTACTAGTTTAATAAGAGCCTGTAATCTCTGGTAATGTAATAGGGCCCATAATCCATGGTATTTTAATATAGCTCTGTAATCCTTGGTAGTTCAGTGGGGCCTGTAATCCCTGGCAGTTTACTGTGGCCTGTAATCACTTATATTTCTAGGGCCGTGTTATATGTGGTAGTCTAATGGCATCTGTGCTCCCTGATAGTTTAATAGGTATTGGTAATTGCCAGTAGTAATATGGGCCTGTAATCTTTGTTACCTTAATGGGGCCTGTAGTCCCTGGTAGTTTACTGGGTCCTGTAATCTCTGATAATTTAATTGTGGTATGTAATCTCTGGTAATTTAATAGAGACCAGCAATGGGGCCTGTAATGTTTGGTAGTTTAGTTAACCTGTAATCCCCGGCAGGTTGATGGGGCCTGTAATCCCTAGTATTTTAATGGAGCCATTAACTCCTGGTAGTTTAATGGGGTCTGTAATCTCTGGTAGTTTAATGGAGTCTGTAATCTCTGGTAGTTTAATGGGGTCTGTAATCTCTGGTAGTTTAATGGAGTCTGTAATCTCTGGTAGTTTAATGGGGTCTGTAATCTCTGGTAGTTTAATGGGGTCTGTAATCTCTGGTAGTTTAATTGGGTCTGTAATCTTGGTAGTTTAATGGGGCTTGTAATCTCTGGTAGTTTAATGGGGTCTGTAATCTCTGGTAGTTTAATGGGGTCTGTAATCCCTGGTAGTTTAATGGGGTCTGTAATCTTTGGTAGTTTAATGGGGTCTGTAATCTCGGGTAGTTTAATGGGGCCTGTAATCTCTGGTAGTTTAATGGGTCTTGTAATCTCTGGTAGTTTAATGGGGTCTGTAATCTCTGGTAGTTTAATGGGGTTTGTAATCTCTGGTAGTTTAATGGGGTCTGTAATCTCTGGTAGTTTAATGGGGTCTGTAATCACTTGTAGTTTAATGGGGTCTGTAACTCCTGGGCCTGTCAATATCGTTGATATTTTGATGGAGCGAGTTATATCACATAGTTTAATGGTATCAGTAATTGCCAGTAGTTTAATATAGGCCTGCAATCTTTGTTACCTTAATGGGGTCTGTAATTCAAAACAAAAACAGAATTACCTGGAAAAACTCAGCAGGTCTGGCAGCATAACACCAGGAGAGAAATGGAAAGCAATGAAGGTGAACAAGGCAGAAGAGACAGGCGGAAATCCTGTCGGTAATTCAAGGTAGTTTAAAGGGGTCTGTAACCCCTGGTAGTAGAATGGGTCTTTAATTCCTGGTAGTTTACTGGAGCCTGTAATCTGTGGTACTATGGGGCCTGTAATTCTGATAGTTTAGTTGGAGTGTAGTTTAGGGCCTGCGATCTTTATCAATTTAATCTGGACACCTGGTAACCACTAGATTAAAGGCAATCACCATCCAGGGCCCGTACTGTATGGCCAGCTGTGTACCCCGAGAACTGCAGTTAAACATGACAATGCTTTCAGTTTAAAGATACTCGCTCAGGAAGACTTTAAAAACTTTTAGCTAGGTATTATTTTCCAAGCTTGCAAGCCCAAATGCTGTTTGATTGTTAACTGCACTGTCAGTGCCTGACTAGGGAAGGACCCAGGTTAACCCCAATCACCAGGGGTGCTGCACGAGTTGGCCTCATTGTTTCTGGGTTAGTGAGGTTGAACTGATATTCCCACCGTACAGATTATCTACTGACAAGGCCTACACATGAGGAAAGGCCCTTCATAGGGTCCTGAGGGAGCCTCCTGGGACCCAAAGAACATACTTCCAGAAGCCAGGATACCTGCACCACTCCCTCTGGATCAACCACTCAGTCTCCTGTTTCACAATCACATTTCATTTCCTCCTGTCAATATGGTAAGCAGGCTGTCACTGCCAAAGTGGAGCCCCGCACCTTCCCCCTGCTCTGTCGGCCGGCTGCAACATCCCTCCTCTGTTACAGTTAAAGATGGCATCTGTCTCCTGAAGCTTGGCATATAGATATCCTAGTACAAGAACATAATAGGAACAGGAGTCAGCCATTCAGCCCCTCGAGCCTGCTCTGTCATTCAATAAGATCACTGCTGATCTGATTGTGGCTTTAACTTCACTTTCCTGCCTATGACCCATAACCCTTGACTCCCTTGCCTATCAAAAGTCTGTCTAACTCAGCCTTGAATCTATTCAATGACCCAGCCTCCACCGCTCTGTGAGGAAGAGAATTCCACAAACTAACAACCCTCTGACAGGAGAAATTCCTCTTCGTTTCTGTCTTAAATGGGAGACCCTTTATTTTTAAACTGTGCCCCCTCGTTCTAGATTCCCCCATGAGGGGAACAGCAGAGCCAACACAAGGAGTTTGGGGGGGGTTGGGGTGGAGGTGCGGGGGCAGGGGGTAGAATGAAACAGTGGGTGGATGGACCATGATTGCTGTGCCTGCCAATGGGGAAGCCCAGAGTGGTTGTCTGCTGCTTCCTGGTAACCATGGGAAACGATGACAAGCGCTGAAGGCAGGATCGGGCGAGGAGCCAGGCCTCACCCGCTGCCAACATTAACAAGGACTCACCACCCCTGCTGCCAGCGGGAGGGGGTGGGGAAAAACCTCATTCCCAAAAAAACTGGTCAACAGCCTAATCAGGAATCAGGACCTACCTGCCATCTCTGCAGTGCCTGATGAGTTAACCGCCTCAAACCTGTCGCCTTTTCCCAGCTCTGATAGGAGGTGAAACCCTTGCCGAAGTGGTCGGTTGTACAGCAGAGCAAGTGTCTGGGGGCAGCCCAAACCCGCCCAGGCGCTAAACATGGCCACCGTGCAGCAGAGGTTTGTGGGATGGGCAGCCGCTGGGTCTTCTGGGAAATGGGCCTGTCGTAGGCCGACATCAGGCTGGTGACATGCAGCGCAGGGGGGTTCGAGTGCACAGCTGTTAGCAATTCCTTATCAGCCCTCCCCACGTGCCATGTTTCTGGGAGATAGAGGCCTCGAGCCAATGGAGGGGAGGAATGTCAGGCAACTCAGCACGTCACTGATTCATATCAGCTAGTGTAGCTTTCAAAACAAACCACAGCGAAAGGCCCAGCTAGAGAGGCTGTGAGTATGCAATTCTTTTTTTTAAAAACTGCGCTGTTTTGCAATGCCTTGCATTTCTGTAATGCTACAGCCTGCACTGTAGGAACAGAGAGAAAACAAACAGTGAGTGGACAGAAAAGGAGAATTGGGGATGAGTCACAATCCAAGGGCAGGGTTTTTAAATAGCTTGGGACAGTGGGAGAGTGACACCAAGGTGGGGGAGGGAGCTGCAGCGAGTGGGAGCAACCGAGAGAGAAAAGTGGGAGAGCGGAGTAAGCGGAGAACAAGGAGAATTGTGGCCTCAGGGGAAATGGAGGGGAGGGTCACTGAGCCCGGCTGAGGCAGTGCTACAGGGGGATTTGACATCAAGTCAATTCACCCAACCAGGTTGAGTCAGCTAGAACGTGGCACGCGTACAGTTAATGGACTGGGAACTGAGGGCATGGGTAATGGAATTGTGGGAGGGGGGGAAGTGGCATTGTGGGAGAGGAGGGGGTGATGGGATTGTGGACAGGGTCAATGTTTATCTGTCGGAGTCTCACAGAGTGACGAGTGTGTTCTGGAGACGGGAACCCAGCGAGCAGAGTGTTCGAGACATTGGGGCTGGAGGCCTAGACTGGGTGGGGGTGTTACAAGCGGTGATGGACCAGTGGGTAATGTTCTGGAATGAGGATGAAACAGCCTTGTTAAGGGGTCAGATGTGCAGATGGAGACACAGCGTGGAGTGAAGCAGTAAATACATTCTGCATCTGTGCCAGTGCAGCAGACACTGCTGGGTCAGGCTGCTAACTAAACCTAAAAGAACATTCCGGGCTGCAGATTCTCAAAATACCTCGACTTACAGGCAGCAAAGAGCACCGAGTCTCACAGCTACCAACATCACATCTATTAAAAGAAGCAGGCTGTTCAAGTGGTGCTGTGTGAATGCGACATCTTATCTAGCAGTGTGCAACCATTGGTGTGAGAGATTCAATTCCAAACTCTATATCGGAGGTGCTTTCTCTCTCTCACTCCTTACTCCACATTTCTCTCCACAACCCATCCGACTGTTTCATCCTGTTCATGTTCTCTCACTCTACCTGCCCACTCAACAGCACAGGGCTGGGGGTCCTCCAATTCTACTGTGAGAGGCCCCTAATCTGAACCCAATGATAATGTGGCCTCTTGCAGTATCTTCATCCTTTTCTGTTGGAGAGCAGTGACACCCAGGCTGATGAATGCATCATGACATGGACACTCCATCGATGGCTGCAACCATCTTTATGCCAGTCAAGAAGGAGGCTGTTCTCGTCCAAGGGTTTTCTGGGCTCCCAGAACCCATACGATGAGCAGGTACCAAACCACAGCTCCAGCCTCCATTCACTGGCACTGATGGAGTGGGATTTGGAACCTGCACCTCGTGCTACAGACTAAGCTTAAGATCCACTCCACAATGTGAACAAACCCTGTTTTCTCTAAGTATAAGGGAGCTGTCACAGTTTGTGTAGTAAATGAGTGGAGAAAATGCTTTTAGGTTTCATACTACAGCACAAGTTTTATTTAAGAAATAAATTCAGGTCCTGAGACCTCAATGAAATGAAAGTTAAGTCCACACATCAAAATAAAGCAAATTGTTCTCATTGTTTTATCTTCCTCACTCTTTTTAGCCAGTAACCTGGGACCCTGCAGCACAGGTACAGGGGGCATCAAGTCACCTCTAACTCAAATTTAATTAAGTTCAGGTACCTACGGGGGACAGATGCAGAATTGGATTTGGTACTCCTTAACGTAGTTATTTCAGCTATCTGCTCTCAGGTTAGTGTTGCCAACCCTTCGGGATTGGCCTGGAATCTCTAGGGATCTCTAGGCAGTGAGCAACACACAGGACAAAAATCAGAAAGGCCTTAAAAAAGTTGTGTTTTGTTTTTAATTGTCTTTGAACGTTACTCTTTGCTGGTTGTAAAACATTGGAGAGAGGATAAAAGACTGTTTGACCGATACTCAAATATCATCCGATCAAGTAATGAAGAGACTATCTGCTTGCTGATAGGCTGTGGGTAGTCAGGGTGCCATGATGATGGGTGCGTTGGACAGCCAATGACAGGAAGGTGTGGGCAGTTCATAAGATCTTAAGGGAAAGGAGCAGGAGTAGGTCATTCGGCCCATTGAGCCTGCTTCACCATTCAATAAGATCATGGCCAATCTGATTGTGGCCTTAACTCCACTTTCCTCTGTGTTCCCCATAACCCTTGACCCCTTTGTCAATCAAATATCTGCCTAATTCAGCCTTGAATATATTCAATGACCCAGCCTCCACTGCACTCTGGGGAAGAGAATTCCAAAATCTGACGACCCTTTGAGAGAAACAAATTCCTCCTCATCTCCGTCTTAAATGGGAGATCACTTATCTTGAAAATGTGACCATGTGATAAACCCTTCTGAATGATAGAGTTGGCAACCCTATCTTGGACGTAGAAATGAGAGGATGTAATGAGAGATAAGGACTTGGACAAGACAGAGATTAGCACCAAGGCTGTGGTGTTCGTTGTTAAGATCAGTTAGTACCAAAGTAGCATAGACTTCAGAGTGTAAAAACATGCTCTTAACTGCTCAGGCAGCTTAGCAAACTATGGACAACTATCAATAACCCAAATACTTCCATGTCAAAGGGAACAGTCAAGCAATTTTCTTTACTTGTGTACAGTATTGTTCCAAAGGCCTTTATAAGTCACTATCTACTGATACCAATAGCAGAGTTAGAGGGAAAGGATTAAGGATGGACTAGATTTGCTGAGGAACTGGACAACCTCGATGAGGCTGATCAAGCGCCTCCATTTCAGGAACTGTTGTTAAGCTACCAAACCCTCAGCTCAGGGCAAAGGTTTCACTAAACACAACCTCTTGGACCAAAATAAATAGGCATAGCACAAGGTCACCAATCGGTTGAATAATGTAGAGAAAAACATGAAGGTTTTTCAAGAAAACTGGGAGTTGAAGGGAAGTGGTGTAGCTCTTCAGCGCTGAAAAAATGAAAAGGATCGGACAAATTCAAGTGTGGCTTTTCCCTAGCTGAAGTACGCTGACTCACAAATACCACCCACTGCCCCCTGCTTCCCACTCCCATTGATAAAACACATTTTTCCAAACTTTAGCAGGCTCCCCTTTCCATCCAAGTTACCTTTCATGTTCAATGGTTTAATTGATCTGTGTTTGATTATGTGAGTCTGGTAACTGATTTTTGCTCACAATGCTTGATTGGTTAAGCCTGAGTGATGACTCAGAGGACATGTAAATAGGCAGCACAGAAAGATCTAGAAGCTGAGCTGTCAGCATGTTGCATAAGACAGATACCTCATTACGGGAAGTGGATAGTCATCTAGTTGCAGCGGTAGAACTGTAGAGTTTTCTAGATTGGTGAGTTAGCATGGGCTGATCACCATTCCTCATCTGTATTTAGTTCCTCATCTTGTAAATGAACAAATAGGTCTGTGTCTCAGGTAGCTGGAAACACCGAACTATAATTGCTGAAAAAGACACTTTTCCAATTGAAGTAATGTCAACAGGGGCAGATAAATTGGAGCAGCTCAGACTCCATTTTCTTCATTCTTTCCTGGGATGTGGGTGTCACTGGTAATGCCAGCATTCATTGCCCATCTCTAATTGCCCTTGAACTGAGTGGCTTGCTTGGCCATTTCAGAGGACAGTTAAGAGTCAACCACATTGCTGTGGGTCTGGAGTTACATGTAGGCCAGACCAGCTAAGGACGGCAGATTTCCTTCCCTAAAAGGGCATTAGTGAACCAGATGGGACTTACAACAATTGATGAAAGTTGTCATGGTCACCATTACTGAGATTGGCTTCATATTCCAGATTTCACAGAATCACAGAATCGCACAGTGCAGAAGAGGCCCTTTGGCCCATCGAGTCTGCACCGACACCGATTTACTAATTGGATTCAAATTCCACCAGCTGCCGTGGTGGGATTTGAACCCCCCCCCACCACCCGAGCATTAGTCTGGGCCTCTGGATATCCAGTGACATTACCACTATGTCACCATCTCCCCAGTAATTTGGTTATTATGGGATGTATCATATATTTGGACTACAGAAATATCAACATCGTCCACACCAAGGAGATTTGAAGGAGGATTTTTAGTGTCGGTTGTTTCCAAAGGACAGATCTCACAGGGTTGAGTTTTTTTCTAAGGACTGTATTTAATGACAATAAATCCTGTCCAGGGCGCCTCCTGCAGACTGAGGTTTGTCCAGTTTGTGCCAGTGGCAAAAATGGAGATCCAGCTGCCAACTGTATCCTCAACCATTCTCCATCTTCAGCTCATTCTCTCCAGTCTCAGGAGTATTTATAAGGACCAAGACCTTCAAGATCCTCATTTCTGATTTGTTCAAGACCTGTCCCTAGGGCTACATGGACACCATAGTTGTGAGGGTTAGCATCTCACAGGGTCGAATGGCCTTTCTAATACTGAACAGCCACAGATGGCATGTTTGTAACTGATCCCCACTTGCTCCTAGCCTCTGAGAGATTTATGGAATCATTGCTCTCACAAGATGGAGTCTGCTTTTGTTATCTGCATAGGAGGTGCCGTGCTGAGCGCTGTGTTTGACTCAGATCTGGGTTTGTCTCAAGTAGCGGGGTGAGACATGTACAGCTGACGTGAGTACAAGCAGCGTTGTGTGTCAGCTGTGGGTTAATGGGTAGCACTTTTGCCCCTTAGAAGAGTTGAAGTCCCACTCCAGACCAGACAATCCTGACTGATACTTCAATGCAGCACTGTGGGTGTTCTACACTGCTGGAGGTGCTGTCTTTCAGGTGAAACATTACACTGAGACCCTGTCTGCTATCTCAGGTGAATGTAAAGGATCGCATGGCACTATTTGAAGGAGGGTTGGCCTGATTTGAACAAGGGGAGGAAAGTGACCTTGGCCAACAACCGATTCCCCAACCAACATTGCTAAACAAATCAGATTACATGGTCATGACCTCATTGCAGTTTGTGGGATCTTGCTGTGCTGAGAGCGGCTGCTAATCTTCTCTCCATCACTGAGACCAGCTTTATCTTCCAGACTTATTCATTGGATTCAAATTCCATCAGCTGCCATGGTGCAATCTGAAGCCATGTTAATGATACACTCATACCCCAGAAGGACCTCACTGGTTGGGAGACATCATGAGAGACGTGATATGAATTTGAGTCTTCTCTTTAACACTAACTGGTTGTTGCTTCAGGGAGCTGGGTGAGGTTGAATTCTCTAGTATTGAAAAACACCAAGAGGTCTTACACTAAGATAAATACTGCAGGTTCTGGAAATCTGAAACGAAAATAAAAAAATGCTGGGAAAACTCAGCAGGTCTGACAGCATCTGTGGAGAGAGAGAGACGGAGTTAACGTTTCGAGTTCCGATACGGGCTTGAAACACTGACTGTGTCCTTTTCTCCACAGATGCTGTCAGACCTGCTGAGCTTTTCCAGTGCTTCTTGTTTTTGTGCCAAGAGGGTTTACGATGGGCTGCTGCATTGGCAGAAATAAATGGCTTTAGATGCTCTCACCTTACACAGTCTGTGCCCATTTACTCTTCTCCTATCTCCTCACTTCATCCATGTGCTTCCTCACCTCTGCTGTAAGGCAGGTGAGTGAGACAGACCCACTTGAGTACAGTAAACGGTGTTATCCCATCGGTGCGTGAGGCTGAGTGGGGTCTGGAGAGATGGAATAGAAATGTATGGAATGATCTATTGCTGCTTTCAAACAGAAAACACTTGTACCTCAGTTCCAGAGGGGAAAACATTAAATCTTCCCCTGTGAGTGAGGGGCATTATACTAGGCTGTACAATGTCTGCACATACCCCCGACCTGGTTCAGAGTTACACTGGCGAATATGTGGACGCAGGTCATCACACCCAGCCTGGGAGCTGCAGCGAGAGGGGGAAAGAACAACAGATGTTAACCTTTGGACAGAAACACATCCATTAAGTTCACCCTGATTAGTAAATTGAATAAAGTAAATGTTTCAATAGCATCTGCCCATTGGCATTTGTTGCTTTATAACATTACCCAAGGAACCACCCACCCCTTCCCCCATTGGCAGATGTTTGAGGGCAGCGTCATCTGTGATGCCACTACAGTCAAATATCTCACTGATAATCTACAGCCTTTGCTCATTCTGTGAGGGTGGCCTCAGCCCAGGAAGAGAGGGGGAGCTTGGCACCAGTGCAAACTCAGGTCAGTGCAAATTCTCACTGGGCAGAAAATACAGGACCTTTTGCAAAAGATAAAATAAATAAAATGTTTTGATGGCGTTGGACACCAAGAGTTAACACTGCCTGGAAACTGCAGCTCACTCCCGGGCAACCGAATGATTAGCATCACTGAAGCTGCTCTACATCCTCGCCCGTGCTGAGGCTGCTCACGGCAGCTTTGGGTCTGGGGGGGGTCTCAGCTGTTAGCAGGAGGAGATAGTGTCTCCAAAGGGAGACAGGGGTGGATCAGGAGCTGTAATGATGGAGCCAGAATCAATTAATATTCTGGTCACGTGACATCAGTGTCAGACAATATCTCTGTGGGCCAGGATCTCGGGAAACACAACAATATAACATCAGGTTAAATCGATATAATATTTGAGAGGTTCTTACTGCAGGAAGGAGATTGTTTTGTTTAAATTAGGCATCGCTGTAGGTCTGAGCAGCCCTCCCAGATGTGGAAAGGTAACTGATTTTCCTCCATTTCTTTGTTGTGTTCTGTGTGCCTCAGTGCTGATGCTGGCTGGATTCAGCCTGCTTCATCACTCTCTCAGTTTACTAGACCTGTTTTCCATAGCTCAGCTTTTTTTAATGTTCCATGTTGTACTATAATATTCCTCCACAGTTGCTATTGGGGTGTTTCCCTGCTCGAGAAACTGCGAGAGAGGGGGGGGAAAAAAAATCCAGTTTTGCTTTGGAAATAAATGAATCTGACAAGATTCGCAATTTTTAATTAATTTAGAGATGCAATCAATGTATTATTCGTTATTATATACACCACCGACTCTAGTCAGTGCTTACAGTCTGTTCCTAATTTGAAAGCTTTGTCTATAATGTGAGTCTCGCTTCAGTGCAATAATTATGGGTTATCTCAGTGTCAATGTCTGCTGCTTCTTTCAAGTGACTGCCAATCAATGGGGAAATCTCCCCACTGTGAGCCGAGAGGGCAGAGGGAATCCGTCTACGTGTGGCTGGGCACAAACAGTGCTACCCGTTAATGGGCAGATTGGGTGTGCGGAGTGTTGCCGTTTAGCCGGTGAACTGGGGCCGTTAAGCAGTGCTGTTATTACCGATAGCCCTGTTTATTCTCGATATGACATCCAGCAGCGACTCGGGGGCTGTCGCTTCTCACTCCTTTGACACGAAGGACACCTGAGCAGCAGTAAAACCAGACATTGCTGACCAAAACAGGCCGCCCTCGGGTTTTGTCTATGGAAGTAGTTGAGCGTGAATGTAGAATTTTAAATTGCTGGGAATTTATATGGTGCCAAGTTGAAGGATGCTTGGGTGGCTACATGGTTTACCCCTGAGTCAAAGTGTGATAATAGTCTCTTTAACAATGTTTCAGTCTCACATCTAACATTGATGTGAGACACAGGCATCTCATTGGAGAGATTCCCTCTTTAAAACATGTCCCTATTGGTAAAACTCCCTCTGTTAAAGGTGTCTCAATGTTGATATTCAAAAAGGCTGTTGATGATGAAACTGTCTGTAAGGAAGCTATCCCGATAATGAAGTGAGATTTAGCCTGCCTAACCACCCTATATGTTGACATATAGATGCGCACAGTGTGGAAGGAGTGTTTCCTGTCACAAACTGTCAGATTGTAAATCAACCTGAGAATGCTTCCAGAGTGCCACTGTTCCCCAATATTAAAATACACAAACAGCCACCTCCCAATAATAACCTCCCACCTTTGAAAGGAACAGACTGATCTGATGGCTGGGACACTGGGGTAAAATTTCTGTAGGGGTTTCTACCAATCTTCCAGTGTAACTTCAGAAGAAGGCTCCAGGAATCCCGGGGAGAGGTAGTTTATATGGGGAACAACAGGTGGGTTCTGAGGGGGGATCTCCAAAAGTGAGAAGATCCCTGCTCAAAAGGGAACCATTTTGAGACAGCGCCTCAGAAAGGGATCCTCGTGGTTTGGATCAATCAGGAAAAGAGGTTCGAACACCAAAACCCTTTCTTTTAAAGGGATCTCAATTGTGAGACTCCCTCTTTTAAGAGAATCCTGATGGTTTGTTTTCTTTACTTAACATTAAAAATAGGAGCAGGAGTAGGCCATTCAGCCCCTCGAGCCTGCTCCGTCATTCAATGAGATCATGGCTGATTTGATTGTGGCCACTGAGCTCCACTTTCCTGTCTGATCCCATAACCCTTGACCCCTTGTCAATTGAAAACAATTGCCTGCTCAGCCTTGAATATAATCAATGACCCAGCATCTACCCTGTAAAGCCCTCTATTTCAATATTCATCTCACATGCGTCTAAACTCCAGTGTGTACAGGCCCAACCTGCTCAACCTTTCCTCACAAGAAAACCCCTTCATCCCCGGAATCAGCCCCGTGAACCTTGTCTGAAATGCTTTCAATGCAAGTATATCACACCTTAAATAAGGAGGCCAAAACTGTACATGATACTCTAGCTGTGGCCTCACCAATGCGCTGTACAGTTGCAGTAAGACTTGTAAATGGTGGGACTCTCTCTTTGAAAGGAGCTGTGATGGTGAGATTCCTGCTTAAAAGAGGTTCCACAATAAAGAGGAAGCTGATGCTGTAACTCTCCCTCTTTAAGAAGATCCCAGATGATGCAAATCACTCTTTCAAAGAGTTCTCGAACAAGATTCTCGAAGAAGGTTACTTCAAAGGTTAGCGGGGGTAGGTGGAATGTAGAGTTGAGGCCACAATCAGATCAGCCATGATCTTATTAAATGGCGGGGCAGGCTCGAGGGGCCGAGTGACCTACTCCTGCTCCTAATTTGTATGTTTGTAAACTGTTTAAGGATGACTTTGCTGGTCAGGACCCCTATTTAACAGGGATCATGTCTGTGGTTTTTGCTGTTTGTGGGGTTAGCTGTGATGTTCTCGGTGATTAGCTGAGCTCTTGGGAGCTGGAATATAAATGCAAGTTATTTTTATTAGAAGGTGGGTACATGTCCCTTTTGAAATATGATGTTACTTGTCCTGAGGATTCTTTTATTTTTTGATGTTATTTTGTTCCTATTTTGCTGTCTGTCCTATTGGGAGCTGAGTTATTATCAGTAGAAATGCAGAGTTTTTAACCCAGTGAGATTCAGCAAACGTGACACCTCAACAGTCAGGAAGACAGTTCATCTCATAGTCAGATGCAACAAGCTCTTCGGTCAAACACTCCCAACCATATTAAGCAGAACAGTTCAAAAAATCAGACAAGGAAACTGATGTTAAATAATCTCTATTGCAAATTCTGGTACAGACTGAGGCCGTCCCCTTGAAGAGCCTATATAAGAGAATGTAATCTCCTCTGCAAAATGGACCCTGAACAGAGCAATAAAGAGAGGCCTAATATGATTGGAGCAACTCCATGTGCGTTAATTTAGGTCCCTTGCATCTCCTAATCATTGCCGATCACCTGCAAAGGATTGATCATTGGTCCTTTTCCTCCTCATGTGCTCCTTTCCCTCAGTGGTGAGGTGTCAGCTGTGGCTCAGTTCATAGCACCCTCGCCTTTGAATCAGAGGGTTGTGGGTTCATGTCCCACTCCCGGAAACCAAGAACTGTGATTGTACTCGAAAGAGTTGCAATCTGTGACTGTTGATAACTCGAAAGAGTTTCCCTCAGTGGTGAGGTGTCAGCTGTGGCTCAGTTCATAGCACCCTCGCCTTTGAATCAGAGGGTTGTGGGTTCATGTCCCACTCCCGGAAACCAAGAACTGTGATTGTACTCGAAAGAGTTGCAATCTGTGACTGTTGATAACTCGAAAGAGTTTCCCTCAGTGGTATCATCTGTACACATGAGTTTCCATGTCTGCCAATAAACCTCAGCTGATCTCCCCTCCATTTCCCCAGGTCCCACGACCAGTTCTGCGCTGTCAGATTGTCTGCCTAACAGTCAGTTCTTAGCTCTGACAGGTAACCCTCCAATTGAACATTGACCTGAAGAAAGAAACTTTGCCTTGTTGTGTGCTCAGGTGGATCCATATTGCGTCAGACTGAATCCTGCTTCAGCCAGAGCAGGGAATCAAACTTCATATCAAATCCATCATCAAAAACCATATCCCTTCATCACCCTTACCCTAACCCAAACACGCGAACCATAACACCCTAATCCTGACTATAATCCTAACACCTTAATCTAACCCTAATCAAAACACCATAACCCTAACATCCTAACTGTAAGACTAACATCCTAACCTAGCCCTAACCCTACCTCTTCAACACTAACCCAAACACCCTAACTCAGCCCAAACACCCTAACTCAGCCCAAACACCCTAACTCAGCCCAAACACCCTAACCCAACCCAAACACCCCAACCCAACCGAAACACCCCAACCCAACCCAAACACCCCAACCCAACCCAAACACCCTAACCCAACCCAAATACCCTAACTCACCCCAAACACCCTAACCCAGCCAAAACACCCTAACCCAGCCCAAACACACTAACCCAAACCAAACACCCTAACCCAACCAAAACACCCTAACCCACCCCAAACATCCTAACTCAGCCCAAACGCCCTAACCCAACCCAAACGCCCTAACCCAACCCAAACACCCTAACTCACCCCAAACACCCTAACCCAACCCAAACACACCAACCCAGCCCAAACACCCTAACTCAGCCCAAACACCCTAACCCAAACCAAACACCCTAACCCAACCCAAACACCCTAACCCAGCCCAAACACCCTAACCCAACCCAAACGCCCTAACCCAAACCAAACACCCTAACCCAACACAAACACCCTAACCCAACCCAAACACCCCAACTCACCCCAAACACCCTAACCCAACCCAAACACCCTAACTCACCCCAAACATCCTAACCCAACCCAAACACCCTAACCCAACCCAAACACCCTAACCCAACACAAACATCCTAACCCAGCCAAAATATCCTAACCCAGCCTAAACACCCTAACCCAGCCCAAACACCCTAACCCAACCCAAACACCCTAACCCAACCCAAACACCCTAACCCAAACCAAACACCCTAACCCAACCCAAACACCCTAACTCAGCCCAAACACCCTAACCCAACCCAAACACCCTAACTCAGCCCAAACACCCTAACCCAGCCAAAACACCCTAACCCAGCCCAAACACCCTAACTCAGCCCAAACGCCCTAACCCAACCCAAACGCCCTAACCCAAACCAAACGCCCTAACCCAACCCAAACACCCTAACTCACCCCAAACACCCTAACCCAACCCAAACACCCCAACTCACCCCAAACACCCTAACCCAACCCAAACACCCTAACTCACCCCAAACATCCTAACCCAACCCAAACACCCTAACCCAACCCAAACACCCTAACCCAACACAAACATCCTAACCCAGCCCAAACACCCTAACTCAGCCCAAACATCCTAACCCAACCCAAATATCCTAACCCAACCCAAACACCCTAACCCAACACAAACATCCTAACCCAGCCAAAACATCCTAACCCAGCCAAAACACCCTAACCCAGCCCAAACACCCTAACTCAGCCCAAACACCTAACTCAGCCCAAACACCTAACCCAGCCCAAACACCCTAACCCAGCCCAAACACCCTAACTCAGCCCAAACACCTAACTCAGCCCAAACACCCTAACCCAGCCCAAACACCCTAACCCAGCCCAAACACCCTAACTCAGCCCAAACACCCTAACCCAACCCAAACACCCTAAGCGAAACCAAACACCCTAACTCAGCCCAAACACCCTAACCCAACCCAAACACCCTAACCCAGCCCAAACACCCTAACCCAGCCCAAACACCCTAACCCAACCCAAACACACCAACCCAGCCCAAACACCCAAACTCAGCCCAAACACCCTAACCCAACTCAAACACCCTAACCGAAACCAAACACCCTAACTCACCCCAAACACCCTAACCCAGCCCAAACACCCTAACCGAAACCAAACACCCTAACTCACCCCAAACACCCTAACCCAACCCAAACACCCTAACCCAACGCCAGCACCCCAACCCAGCCCAAACACCCTAACCCAGCCCAAACACCCTAACTCAGCCCAAACACCCTAACTCAGCCCAAACACCCTAACCCAGCCCAAACACCCTAACTCAGCCCAAACACCCTAATTGAACCCAAACATCCTAACTCAGCCCAAACATCCTAAACCTAACAGCCTAACCTCACCCTAACTTTAACACCTTACCTCTCCCTAAAATGAACATACGAACATATGAGTTCGGAGCAGGAATAGGCCACTCGGCCCCTCAAGCCTGCTCTGCTTTCAATAAGTTTATAGCTGATCTGATTTTAACCTCATATTCCTGCCTACCCCCGATAACCCTTCACCCCCTTGCTTGTCAAGAACCTATCTACCTCTGCCTTAAACATTTCCAAGGACCCTGCCTCAGCGATCTTCTGAATAAGAGAATTCCAAAGCTTCACAAGCCTCTGAGAGAAAAACATTTTCCTCATCTGTCTTAAATGGCGACCCCTTATTTTGAAACAATGAATCTGAGTTCAAGATTCTCCCACAAGAAGAAATATCCTTTTCCACAATCATCCTGTCAAGTCCCCTCAGGATCTTAAGTGTTTCGATCAAGTCGCCTCTTACTCTTCTAAATTTCAGTGGATACAAGCCTAACCTGTCTAACCTTTCCTCATAAGACAACCCACCCATTCCTGGTATTAGTCTAGCAAACCTTCTCTGAACTGCTTCTAACGCATTTACATATTTCCTTAAATAAGGAGACCAGTACTGCACACTATACTCCAGATACTAATGCCCTAACCCTAACACTCACAGCCTAACCATTAGCCCTGATGCCTTAACCCTAGCACCCTAACCTTTACCCCAACCATAACACCCTAACCCTAGCACCCTAACCTTTTCCCCTAACCCTAACCCTACCTCACCCTAACCCTCTAAATGTGGCCAATACTTACACTCTTAACGAACCCTAACCCTCACACCCTTACCTCACCCTAATGCCAACACACTGGACCCTAAACCTAACACCCTTACCTCACACCCTTAACCTAACACCATAACCTCATCCTAACCCGAGCACTAACAGCCTTTTTAAAAAATCATTCGCAGGATGTGGGCTTTGCTTCCTGGGCCAGCATTTATTGTGCATTCCTAATTCCCCTTGAGAAGGTGGTGGTGAGCTGCCTTCTTGAGCCGCTGCAGTCCCTGTGGTATAGGTACACCCACAGTGCTGATATGGAGGAAGTTCCAGGATTTTGACCAACCCTTAACCTTAATACCCTCAGCTCAGCCTAACTCTAGCACCCTTACCTCATTAAAACCAATAGTCATGACAAACATTAACTCAAACACCAAAACAACACACACTGCTTCGCTGGAACCTCTATCAGGATATTGCTGACTCTAAATTTGATCCTACTCACTGGGCTTCAGGATTCTGAGCTGCACAAACTCCACTATGTCAAACTTTCTGTCAAACATGTCCCATGGTGCTGCTCCGATCCACCACCCTAATCCTGTGTGAACTACACTGGCTTTGGTGCACCCATATTGTTCCACCTAAAATTATCATCAACATTTTCAAATCATTTTTTTGTGTCAATGAGGTTCTGCCTCAGTGTCAATGAGATTGTGTCTCAGTAACAATGAAATTGTGTCAGTAACGATGAGGTTGTGTCTCAATAATGATGAGGTTGTCTCAGCAAAAATGGTGGTGTGTCTCTGTAACAATGATTTTGTGTCTCAGTAATAATGAGGTTGTGTCTCAGTGTCTATGAGGTTGTGTCTCAGTAACAATGAGGTTGTGTCTCAGTAACAATGAGGTTGTGTCTCAGTGTCCATGAGGTTGCATCTCAGTAACGATGAGATTGTGTGTCAGTGTCCATGAGGTTGTGTCTCAGTAATGATGAGGTTTTGTCTCAGTAACGATGAGGTTGTATCTCTGTAATGATGAAGTTGTGTCTCAGTGTCAATGAAGTTGTGTCTCAGTGTCCATGAAGTTGTGTCTTAGCAATGATGTGGTTGTGTCTCAGTAACGATGAAGTTATGTCTCAGTAACAATGAGGTTATGTCTCAATGTCAATAATGTTGTGAGTCAATGTCAATAAGGTTGTTCCTCAGTAATGATGACATTGTCTTTCAGTAAAGATGAGGCTGTGTCTCATTGTAGATGAGGTTGTGTCTCAGTAACAATGAGGTTGTGTCTCAGTGTCAATAAGGTTGTGTCTTGGTAATGATGAAGTTGTATCTCAGTAACGATGAGGTTGTGTCTCAGTAATGAGGAGGTTGTGTCTTAGCAATGATGATGAGGTTATGCCTCAGTGTCAATACGGTTGTGTCTCAGTGTCAGTGACGTTGTGTCTCAGTAATGATGTGGTTGTGTCTCAGTAACGATGAGGTTGTGTCTCAGTGTCAATGAGGTTGTGTCTCAGTGTCAATAAGGTTGTGTCTCAGCAATGATGTTGTCTTTCAGTAAAGATGAGGTTGTGTCTCAATAATGATGTGGTTGTGTCTCAGTAATGATGAGGTTGTGTCTCAGTGTCAATGAGGTTGTGTCTCAGTGTCAATAAGGTTGTGTCTCAGCAATGATGTTGTCTTTCAGTAAAGATGTGGTTGTGTCTCAATAATGATGTGGTTGTGTCTCAGTAATGATGAGGTTGTGTCTCAGTGTCAATGAGGCTGTGTCTCAGTAACAATGAGGTAGTGTCTCAGTAACAATGATGTTGTGTCTTAGTAACGATGAGGTTGTGTCTCAGTATCGATGAGGTTGTGTCTTAGTAATGATGATGTTGTGTCTCAGTAACAATGAGGTTGTGTCTCAGTAATGATGAAGTTATGAACTCAGTAACAATGAGGTCATGCCTCAGTGTCAATAAGGTTGTGTCTCAGCAATGATGATGTTGTCTTTCAGTAAAGATGAGGTTGTGTCTCAGTAACGATGTGGTTGTGTCTCAGCAATGATGATGAGGTTGTGTCTCAGTGTCAATGAGATTGTGTCTCAATAATGATGTGTTTGTGTCTCAGTAACGATGAGGCTGCATCTCAGTAATGATGAGGCTGTGTCTCAGTAATGATGAGGTTGTATCTCTGTGTTAATGAAGTAGTGTCTCAGTAATGATGAAGTTATGTCTCAGTAACAATGAGGTCATGTCTCAGTGTCAATAAGGTTGTGCCTCAGCAATGATGATGTTGTCTTTCAGTAAAGATGAGATTGTGTCTCAGTAATGAGGAGGTTGTGTCTCAGTGTCGATGAGGTTGCATCTCAGTGTCAATGAGTTTTTGTCCCAGGAATGGGAACGTTGCGTCTCAGTGTCAATGAGGTTGTGTCTCATGAACGATGAGCTTGTGTCTCAGTGTCGATAAGGTTTTGAATCTCAGTTGGAACATAGGAAGTGGAGGAGGCCACTTAGCCAACTCTGTTCCATCATTCAGTGTTATCATGACTGATTCTCGGCCTCATTCCATATACTTGCCTTTTCCCTGTATTCCTTAATAAGTTTGATTAGCGTAAGTGTATCAATCTATGTTTTAAATTTAACAATTGATCTAGCATCAGATAATGTTTGCTGATGAGAGCTCCAATCTTCTACCATTCTTTGAATGTAGAAATATTCCCTAATTTCACTCCTGAAAGGTTTTTGACTCTAATTTATAAATTATGCCGCCTGGTCCTAGACTCTCTGGCTATTGGAAATAGTTTCTCTCTATCTGTTCCCCTTAATATCTAGAAAACTTCAATCAAGTCACCCTTTAACCTTTTAAATTCCAGGGAATGCTGCTCTAGTTTGTGTAATCTTCCCTTGGAGTGCAGGTATCATTCGGGGTGACTCTACACTGCACACCCTCCACAGCCAATATATCCTTCCTAATGTGTGGAGTCCAGAGCTGCTCACAGTAACTCCCGGTGTGGTCTAACCAGTGCTTTGTACAGCTGAAACATTCTGCCCTCTTGTATTCTAGTCCCCAAGTGATCTAAAGGCCAGCATTCCAATAGCCTCTCTGATTATTTTCTGTAACTGTTCATGACATTTTAACAATGTGTCATTGAGGTGGGTATCTCAGTGTTGTTGAGGTGGATTTAAGGCTTGAACAACATGGATGAGTTCAATTGTCATTCTCCAGAATGTGGGCTTACAGCTCACCTGGGAAACAGGCACAGCTTTAATAGGGTAGGAGCAAGGCACAGGAACCCAGCCTGCTGTAGGACAGCTCCATAGCTGAGAGGGACTGGAACATGCTAAGCCATGTGCTGGGGTTACATAAAGTGCACAGTTAACGCTGGACATGTCCACTTGGCATTTAGCCCAGGGCGAATTACTGTTCAGATCTGTTGAGTTGGAAAACAACATGCACAGCAGGCTTGCAAATAAATTCAGCGGGTTTATTCCCTTGTCTCGCTTTCCAACCTCATCGCTGGATCTGACCTACACAATCCAAGGGACCAATCCAAGGACGAAGTTTCTCCCATTCAGTTACAGTATTCCATTCCTCTGTTTGACAATTAAGAAGCTTTATCTTTCCCGGAATGGAGGGGGAGGGGTGTCAGAGGGAAAGTGGAGGAAAATCTCTCATCTGTTTAAATTATTTCTACAGCTCTGCACCAGACTGCGCTAGGATGATCAGTCCTGTCACTGATTCATTTAGTCACAGTCTGCTGACCACATGTTGATTATTTTATTTTCCCAGTGCCAAGTGGTACTCTGTCAGTGAGCAGAGTGGCCAGGATTTACTGGAGCAGAGCATCTCGTGACCTGTCCCGTTTCAGATTTTTCCCGCACCAGTCTGCACAAAAAAACGTTTTGCAGCGTAAATTTCTGGGAGTCCAAACCGATAAGGGGGTCGGCAGGTCATTTATAGAACCCCGGTGAACGACAGGACTCACAAGCTGCCTCCTTAACCAAGCTCTAGGCACAAAGAAAGAAACAGGAGAACAAATGAAAAGAAAACAGGGTGAATTAGAGTCAGGTTCGATACAGCAAGAGAAAAAAGATTAGGTTAAACAAGAGAGAATGAAGAAACAGAAAGGGAACAGTAACAATAGGAAATCATAAATTTTGAAGACCTCTAAGAACAATTTACTACCTGCAAGAGTGAGACCCCACAGGTTTCAATTGTTCCCTTTCTGGGCTCGACATGTTGGGTGGCTTTGTAGGAACATAAATCTTTTCATTAAATGGGTCCTTACATCATTAAGTACCAGCCTTAAATTTCCATAGTGAATTGATTTGACAGCTCAAATGCAGCAATTTCTAGAAATTCACGGTAAGATGAGGTAAGATCCTACTTCCGTGAGGGGATCAGCAGAGTGGCGCAAATTGTCTAGCAATTCATGACAATTCTCATCTCCTGGGTTATCTCTATCTCTCCTGTCTGATTTACACATGAATAACAGCATTAACTTTGCCGATATTTCCAAGGCAGATTCTGGACCAGTCTGTCAGACACTAAGATGAGTGTTTTAAACCTAAATAAAAATAATTGTAAGGATATGAAGGCAGAGCTGGCTAAAGTGAACTGGGAAATGAGATTAAAAGGTAAGATAGTAGAGATGCAGTGGCAGACTTTGAAGGAGACATTTAATAACTCTCAGCAAAGATTTATCCCAGTGAGAAAGAAAGACTCTGAGAAGGATGCATCATCTGTGGATAAATAAGGTTAAGGATAGTATCAAATTGAAAGGAAAAGCATACAACTCTGCGAAGATTGGTGGGAGGTCAGAAGGTTGGACAGATTTTAAAAAAAGAATGATTAGAATAAATTAAAGAGGGTGAAATTAGAGTATGAGAGAAAGCTAGCTAGAAATGTAAAAACAGATAATGAGAGTTTCTACCAATGTTTAAAAAGGCTAAGAGGAACTAAAGCAAGTGTTGGTCCTCTGGAGAATGAGTCTGAGGAATTAATAATGGGAAACAAGGAAATGGGGCAAGCATTGAGAGGTATTTTGTGTCTGTCTTCACTGTAGAAGCCTTAGAAAACTTCACAGAATCTTTTACAGTGTGGAAGAAGGCCATTCGGCCCATCAAGTCTGCACTGGGTCTCTGAAAGAGCCTTCCACCTAGTCCCACTCCCCTGCCTCAACCCCGTAACCTTGCACATTCTTCCTTTTCAGGTAACGAACCAATTCCCTTCTGAATACCTCGATCGAATCTGCCTCCACCACCCTCTCAGGATTTTTGTTCCAGACTCCAACCACCCTCTGGGTGAATTAATCTTTCCTCACATCACATTTACTCCTTTTTCCAATTATTTTGAATCTGTGCCCTCTAGTCCTTGATGTTCACTTGAGTGGAAACAATTTCTCACGATTTACCTTGTCCATATCCCTCAGGATCTTGAATACCTCCACCAAGTCTCCTCTCAGCCTTCTTTTCTCCAAGGAAAACAGTCCCAACCTCTCCAATCTATCCTCATAGCTACAGTTCTTCATCCCGGGAATCATTCTTGTGAATCTCCTCTGTACCCTCTCCAATGTCTTCACATCCTTCCTCAAGTATGGCGCCCAGAACTGGACGCAGTATTCCAGATGAGGCCTAACTAGTGTCTTATACAAGTTCAACATGACCTCCTTACTCTTGTACTCAATGCCCCTATTAATAAAGCCTAAGATTCTAAACGCTTTATTGACTGCTCTCTCAACATGTCCTGCCATCTTCAATGACCTATTTACGTATACACCGAGGTCCCTCTGTTCCTGCACCTCCTTTCGAGTCCTCCCTTTATTTTATACAAGCTCTTCATATTCCTCCTGCCAAAATAAATCATCTTCACATTCTCTACACTGAACTTCATCCGCCACTTGTCTGCCCAATCCACCAACATTTCTATATCTTCATGTCTATATCTTCCCAAAGATACTTGAAAATTAAGAGGCAATAGGGAGGGAGGAACTTAAAGCAATCACCATCACCAGGGAAAAGACACTGGGAAAACTATTAGACCTAAAGGCTGACAAGTCCCTGGGACCAGATGGCCTGCATCCTAGGGTCTCAAAATAAGGGGCTGCAGAGATAGTAGGTGCATTGGTTATAATCTTCCAAAATCCCTTAGATTCTGGAAAAATCCCAGTGGATTGGAAAATAACTAATGCAACACCTTTATCCAAGAAAGAAGGGGGACAGAAAGCAGGAAACTATGGGCCTGTTAGCCTAATATCTGTCATAGGGAAATTGCTAGAATCCACTATCAAGGAAGTTATAGCGGGACACTTAGAAAATCATAATGGAATCAGGCAGAGTCACATGATTTTGTGAAGAGGAAAATGTGTTTAACTAATTTATTAGAATTCTTTGAGGAAGTAACACACAAGGTGGATAAAGGGGAACCTGTGGATGTGCTTAGATTTCCAAAAGGCATTTGATAGGGTGCCACATCAAAGGTTACTCCACAAGATAAGATTACATGGTGTAGGGGTTAACATATTAGCAGGGATAGAGGATTGGTTAGCTAACAGGGAGCAGAGAGTAGGGATAAATGGTCCATTTTCAGGGTGGCAAGCTGTAACTAGTGGAGTGCCACAGGGATCAGTGCTGGGGCCACAACTATTTACAATCTACATCAATCATTTGGATGAAGGGACCAAATATATGGTAGCTAAATTTGCTTATGACACAAACATAGGTAGGGAAGTAAGTTGTCAAGAGGAGGTAAATATTCTACAAAGGGTTACAGATAGGTTAGTGACTGGGAAAAAATATGGTAGTTGGAGTATAACATGGAAAATGTGAACTTGTCTACTTTGGCAGGAAGAATAGAAAAATAGTATAATATTTAAATAGGGAGAGATTGCAGAACTCTGAGGTACAGAGGGATCTGGGTGTCCTGGTACATGATTCACATAAATGTAGTAAGCAGGTACAGCAAGTGGTTAGGAAGGCAAATAGAATGTTATCGTTTATTGCAAGGGGGATGGAATATAAAAGTAGGGAGGGCTTTACTGCAACTGTATAGAGTCTTGGTGAGACCACATCTGGAATGCTCTGTAGAGTTTTGGTCTCCTTATTTGGATATAATTATGTTTGAAGCAGTTCAGAGAAGGTTCACCCAACTCATTCCTGGGATGAAGGGGTTTTCTTATGAAGAAAGGTTGAACAGGTTGGGCCTGTACCCATTGGAGTTTAGAAGAATGAGAGGTGATCATTTTGAAAAATATAAGACCCTGAGGGGACTTGATAGGGTGGATGCCTGAAGGATGTTTCCTCTCATGGGGAAGACTAGAACTAGGGGACACAGTTTAAGGATAAGAGGTCTCCCTTTTAACATGGAGATGAGAAGAATTTATTTCACTCAGAGGACTGTTAGTCTGTGGAATTCTCTTCTCCAGAAAACAGTGGCGGCTGGGTCATTGGGTCACGGCTGAGTTAGATAGATTTTTAATCGACAAGGAGTTACAGGGTCATGAGGGGCAGACAGGAAAGTGGAGTTGAGACCACAATCAGATCAGCCAAGATCTTATCCAATGGCAGAGCAGGCGCAATGGGCCGAATGGCCTACTCCTGCTCCTAAATCCTATATTCCTATGTCCCTATTAAAACATGGATATTAACAGACGTTAAACTGACATGGACAAACGTTATAACAGGAACACTGCCAAACATTACACAACTGACAATGACAGAGATTACAGCACAGTCATTATAACATCGACATTGAAAAACAGTATGCCATGGAGATAGATAGGTATTACAACTCAGACATTGGCAGACATTATGGGCTGGATCTTCATTTTCAAGGCAGGTAGCGGGAGTTGGGAAATTTCCCAGTTTAGCGTGCCTGCTTTGGGAATAAGCGTCAGCAAAAATGGGATTTTGCTGGGGTGGTTGGAGCAGGTGCTAAGAGTCGTTGGGCAGCCACCCACCAGAAACAATTCAGAAGCTGCCACAGGGATGGGCTGTTTAAAAGGTCCGTGTCAGTGCTCTGGAATTCATCTGGAAGCTATGGCTCACTGATCTATTCTGTCAAAGTACAATATTTAATAACAGAAGATAAAGAGGTTTCAAGTGTTTGCAGTTTCTGCTGTTGATACTTTAAAGGGTCTAGATGACTGACACTTTTATTGGACATGGTCTGCTACAGATGATCATTGAAGGGGGGGCGGAGTGGAAGTTTTATGTTTGACTGGAAGAGGAAGGTGTACCGGGGAGGCCTGGGGGAGGGGGAGGTTGGCAGGGCGGGAAATAATGGTGTCGTTGAGGGTGAGTTTGGGAAGGGGAGAACGATGGTGTTGGGGGATGAGGTTGGGAGGGGATGAGGGAGGTAGGTGTAAATGGGGAGGAAAGTATAAGGGAAGGTGTTCGGAGGGGAGAAGGACATCGGGGGTAAGAGGGAGTCTGGGGGAGGAAGGGGTAAGGGGGAGATGTCCAGGTGAACATGCAAGGGAGGGGTCTGTGGAGTCGATGACTGCCTCCTGCAGAGTGAAATGAGAGGGTTTGTGGTAGGAGGGAATGGTGAGTATGAGAGAGGGCAGAGTGAGGCGGTAGGGTGGGAGGGTGAGGGGGCCATGGTAGCGGTAGAAGGGATGGGGAGGGTGGTTGGTGGGGTCTCAGAGGCAGACAGCGACCCTGGGGGTGGGAAGGAGGAGGTCGGGGAGGTCAATGTGGATGGGAGTGGGATTCTTGGGAAGGTAGGGAATGTGCACATTCACCTGGACATCCCAGAGATAAAAGGGTTCTGGATGGTGGGTGATGGTGGGGAGATAGAAGGTGATGCCGACAGGGGGTCAACAGTGATGGGGGAGAGAACATGGGTGACTGGGGGAGGGGAAAGAATGGGGGAGCTTAAGACAAAGTTTACCCATGTTTCTAAAATCAAAAGTGAGCGGAGTCTCATGTTGGAGAGGAACAGGCGCTGCAGGGAGTGTGGTCAGTGGGTGGGTGGAGATACAGGTCAGGCTCAGATGGACAACTGAAAGAGACCCCAACAGGCAGCTGAAAATGCTCAGACAGTGAGATGAGTGTGATGGATTAACGCTCCGCGTACCTGGGAGAGTGAAGACTCCGTGTGCCTGGGAGAGTGAAGGCTCCGTGTGTGTGGGAGAGTGAAGGCTCCGTGTGTGTGGGAGAGTGAAGGCTCCGTGTGTGTGTGGGAGAGTGAAGGCTCCGTGTGTGTGGGAGAGTGAAGGCTCCGTGTGTGTGGGAGAGTGAAGGCTCCGTGTGTGTGGGAGAGTGAAGGCTCCGTGTGTGTGGGAGAGTGAAGGCTCCGTGTGTGTGGGAGAGTGAAGGCTCCGTGTGTGTGGGAGAGTGAAGGCTCCGTGTGTGTGGGAGAGTGAAGGCTCCGTGTGCCTGGGAGAGTGAAGGCTCCGTGTGTGTGGGAGAGTGAAGGCTCCGTGTGCCTGGGGGAGTGAAGGCTCCGTGTGTGTGGGAGAGTGAAGGCTTCGTGTGTGTGGGAGAGTGAAGGCTCCGTGTGTGTGGGAGAGTGAAGGCTCCGTGTGTGTGGGAGAGTGAAGGCTCCGTGTGTGTGGGAGAGTGAAGGCTCCGTGTGCGTGGGAGAGTGAAGGCTCCATGTGTGTGGGGGAGAGTGAAGGCTCCGTGTGTGTGGGAGAGTGAAGGCTCCGTGTGTGTGGGAGAGTGAAGGCTCCGTGTGTGTGGGAGAGTGAAGGCTCCGTGTGTGTGGGAGAGTGAAGGCTCCATGTGTGTGGGAGAGTGAAGGCTCCGTGTGTGTGGGAGAGTGAAGGCTCCGTGTGTGTGGGAGAGTGAAGGCTCCGTGTGCGTGGGAGAGTGAAGGCTCCGTGTGCGTGGGAGAGTGAAGGCTCCGTGTGCCTGGGGGAGTGAAGGCTCCGTGTGTGTGGGAGAGTGAAGGCTCCGTGTGTGTGGGAGAGTGAAGGCTCCGTGTGTGTGGGAGAGTGAAGGCTCCGTGTGTGTGGGAGAGTGAAGGCTCCGTGTGCCTGGGAGAGGTTTGCACGAGGCTCCGAAAGGCCCTGCCACACACACGCTTCTCCCTCTAGAATCACTTTTTGTGCAGCTGAACTGCTTATGGGGGAAATGCAGGGGGAGGACTCGCGAAGCCTGTAAATGAAGCTGAAAGACACCATTACACATATTCAGTGAAAGTGAATATATTTACAGATTGTAAAGTGACAAAACGCGTTCACCTGTGCAACCACTTGTGATCAGAAATTCTTAACTTTTCTAGGCCGATCACTGCTTTTCAGTGCTACCCTGACATCCGCAGCAGGGGTGGAGACGGCCTGGGAAATGGTCGGCCCTGTTGCCTCTGTTGACTTCGGCCTGTGTCCTCTGGAGAGCCCGGGCCTTGAGGGCCCCAGTTTGCTTTGGCTGTCCTCCTGTGGGCCAGATGCTCCCTCTGCGATGACAGGGGATGAGGTTGAGGGGGTAACAGGCAAAGGGGACACAGAGGGAAAGGACAACATCTGTGATTCCTGAGTGGATGACCCAGGGGTGTCCAGCTGCTGCTCCTCCTCCTTCCTTCAGGTACCCAAAGGCCCCGGCCTGACTCCTTGAGGGGAAGGAGCAACTAGAGGGACATCGAGGTGCCCTGTTTCCCTCTCGCGTTGCCACTGCAGGAACTCAGCCATGGCTCCCACGATGGAGTGCAGGTCTCCACATTCTGCTGGACCAGGGTCTCCGTGGTGTCCGCCATCCTCCCCATGTGGGCACCACTTCATCAGTGAGCAGGTGGTGCACTCCTCCGACACACGTGCCACTCTGAGAGTTTCCAGCAGCTCTGTGTGATGTTCCCCTGCCTTCTGCTGACTCCCCAGGATGAGTTGGGAGGCCGAATCCAGAGGCTTGTCATCTGACTTGGACCTCACAGGCGCCTCTTCCCCAGCATCCTCCGAGCATCGGGAAGCTCAGCTGAACCTGCCTCCTCCTGCAGCGGACATGTGTCTGTGTGGTGACCTCCAGATTGTGAACCCTAGCCTGCACTAGATCTAGATCCCACCGAGGTGTGTGTCTCTGCGCTGGTGGAGGGTGTGGGTAAGCGCTGTGACGGGTCTTCCAGGCTGCTTATTTCCTGCTCTTCAATGGAGGAGGTGTCCTCTTGGCTGGAGGTGAGGATATGGATGGAGCTGAGGGACTGGCTGGCTGAGGGTGTTGGTCGCTTGGCAGAGCTCCCTGTGAACCAAAGTAGAGGTAATTAGTGCCTGGCAGCAGAGTCAAAAGCAGCAGAGAGAGAGAGAGAGCACTCACACTCACAGTTGTGTTGAGAGAGAGATGATGTGGTGCAGGATCCTCACGTGGGTGTTCACCACCGACCTCACTGTCACCACAGGCAGGGTCCACATCCTCACCAGTCAGCACGAGGGCACACTCCTCAAAGTGAGTGAGGGGTCTAATGTGGGCCACTCCACCCCCCGGTCTGGGGCCTCTCCCTGCTGTTGTGAGCCAGCTTCTCCTGCATGGAAACAGATGGAGAGAGTGTGAGCCGGACACATGGCACTGCGGGGAATGTTTGTGTGGTGAGCGGAGTCATGGACGGGATGAGGACGTGAGCTCCAGAGGATATGAGCCTGATGGAGATGTGAGGGTGTGTGTGAGAGTTAGTGGTGTTTTCCCTTGAGGTGTGAGATCCCTGTGGATGTGTGATGGGTTTGTGAGTGCGTGAGTTGACAGCGATGAGAAGAGTGACTTACCCTGGTGGAACAGATGAGATCATTCATCCTCTTTCAGCACCTGATGGCTGTCCTGTTTTGCAGGCCATTGGCACTGACCACCGCTGCCGCTGCCTCCCATATTGGTTTGGTGACCTTGCTTTGCTGGTCTTGGCCCAGAGCGGGGGTAGAGGACTTTGTGGCAGGCCTTCGCTGCATCCAGTAGGCGCTCGAGGGAGGCGTCGCTAAATTTGGGGGCAGAATATTTCCTCCTTTTGGCAGCCATCAGTTCCCAGCAGAGTGTTAGCTCTGTGCAGGAGCAGCCTCTAGGAATGGTGCCTGGTTTAGTGAAGACCTGAGGTGACGGCTGGGTGGGTGACTCAAAGGCAGCCCTATCAGCCACTCAGCATGTTTCCCGGGAATGCATGATTAATGGGGTGGGATTGGGATGATACAATGTAAAAAGCTGCCATTACGGCCAGCGGGTAAACCATTGATTTTCCCGCCTGCTGCCTCAGTTAGTACAAACCTGGGGCGATCCTGCTCTATGATTCGAGACATCCCTGAGATGCCATGAACCACGAGCCCTTTAGAAGCTGGTCTGACTCTATGAAAATTGCAGGGGGTGAGGACATGCCTCTCCTCACAATGGAGTCGGCCACACCAGGATTGCAGGGTCCGTGCGCACCTGCACTGGTGAAAATCAGAAATCCCAGGAATAGGGTTGGGAATCCCGGAATCAGGCCCCGGCCACCATCCTCATACCTCCAAGGAGGCTCCCTGACTCCATGAAAATGCAGTTCTAGAACACTGGCATTGACAGACATTACATCACTGACATAGATAGATATTATAACTCAGTCATTGGCAATCATTACAACACTGGCATTGACAGACATTACATCACTGACATAGATAGATATTACAACTCAGTCATTGGCAATCATTACAACACTGGTATTGACAGACATTACATCACTGGCATAGATAGATATTACAACTCAGTCATTGGCAATCATTACAACACTGGTATTGACAGACATTACATCACTGGCATAGATAGATATTACAACTCAGTCATTGGCAATCATTACAACACTGGTATTGACAGACATTACATCACTGGCATAGATAGATATTACAACTCAGTCATTGGCAGACATTACAACACTGATATTGACAGATATTGCAACGCTGGTATTGACAGACATTACAAAACTGATATTGACAGATATTGCAACGTGATTATTAACAGACATTATGACACAGGCATAGATAGATATTGCAACTCAGACATTGGCAGGCATTACAGCACTAACACTGACATTGACATGTTACAGCACTGACACTGGCAGACATTACAAAACTGATATTGATGGACATTGCAGCACAGTTATTAACAGACATTACAACGCAATCATTTCAGCACCGGGTTAAAAGCAAAATACTGCAGATGCTAGAAACCTGAAATAAAAGTAGAAAATGCTGGGAAAACTCAGCAGGTCTGGCAGCATCTGTGGAGAGAGAAACAGAGTTAACGTTTCGAATCCCTATGACTCTTATTCAGAGCTCAAAATGTTAACTCTGTTTCACTCTCCACAGATGCTGCCAGACCTGTTGAGTTTTTCCAGCATTTTCTGCTTTCATTATAACACATTGACAGATATTACAACACTGACATGGGTTTATATTACAACTCAGACATTGGCAGACATTACAACACTGGTATTGACAGAAATTACAATACGGACATTGACATGCATTACAACTTGGAGATTGGCTGACATTACAACACTAATGCTGACGCTGACATATATTACAACCCTGATACTGACAGCCATTACAAAACTGAAACAAAAATAAAAATAGCTGGAAAAACTCAGCAGGTCTGACAGCATCTGCAGAGAGGAAGACAGTTAACATTTCGAGTCCTTATGACCCTTCAACAGAACTAAGGAAAAATAGAAATGAGATGAAATATAAGCTGGTTGAGGGGGGGTGGGACAGGTACAGCTCGATAGAGGACCAGTGATAGGTGGAGGCAAAGAAGAGATTGCCAAAGATGTCATAGACAAAAGGACAAAGAGGTGTTCACGGTGGTGATATTAGCTATAGAATGTGCTAATGGTGACATTAAGGGTAGAAAGCAGGACGAGCAAGGTACAGATAGCCCTAGTGGGGGTGGGGTGGGGGGAAGGGATCAAAATAGGCTAAAAGGTGGAGATAAACACCCTTTTGTCCTTTTGTCTATGACATCTTTGGCAATCTCTTCTTTGCCTCCACCTATCACTGGCCCTCTATCCAGCTCTACCTGGCCCACCCCCCTCAACCAGCTTATATTTCACCTCATTTCTATTTTTCCTTAGTTCTGATGAAGAGTCTTACGGACTCGAAACGTTAACTGTGTTCCTCTCCGCAGATGCTGTCAGACCCGCTGAGTTTTTCCAGCTATTTTTGTTTTTGTTTCAGATTTCCAGGATCTGCAGTATTTTGCTTTTATATTACAAAACTGATAGTGACAGACATTACAACACAATTGTTAACAGATATTACAGCACAATCATTACAATACTGACATTAACAGGCATTACAACACAGTTATTGACAGACATTAGAACACAGACATAGATAGATGTTATAACTCAGACATTGGCAGGCATTCCAACACTGACATGCCTGGGTCGGGAGCGCAGAGTCGGACGAATTCCCCGCTCCGTGAACCCAACTCCTGAAAACCAGACCTGTAATTTCTGATTATTATGGGGTGGGGTGTTATAGGAGTCACGCTCACAAACCATGGAAACAATTCAGAAGCAACACAAGGGCTGCCGGATGCAGAGGCATCTGGATGAAAGGCCGGCCTCGGTGATGTGACGCTTTGTCCCAGCTGCAAAGAAAAACAGTGAAACAAAAGACAGCTCATCCCCCTCTCAACACCACCCTCATGCACTCCCCATGCCCCATCTATGCCAACCTTTGCCACCTCATGCCCTCCAACCACGCCCATGGCCCCTTATATCCTTCATGCCAACCTATTCCCTTCTACCCACACCCATGGCCCTTTATAGGCCCTATGCCAACCTCATGGCAACTCATGAGAACCCATTACGCCCCATCTCCCACCCTTTGCCCTCACACCCTCTATGCCAACTCATCCAGTATCCACCACAGGCAAACCTCAGGACACATGCTGAGTTGAAATGAAATAATGTTCCAAATGTCTATTGATAAATTCACTACTTAAAATAACACTCTGATAAAATCCATTCATCACATTTAATTTCCTTCAACTACTTAACCCCTTACAACAACAAGCATTTGTATTCACATCCCCACATCCAAGACTTTATAACCACTTGGAGCTGTCAAACTGTGAACTGTGATAATGATAGGCTGTGAAATCAGTCATGCAGCACCAATCCTCTAAGATAACCTTTAGACTTACATCAACAAGCAGAGTGAAATATCAAGCTCTTAGTCATTTGATAGTACATGACTTGAGTATTGCTGAAAAAAAACATTTTGTCAAAGCTTTTCATCTTGCACTCATCGGGACAATCGCCAGAATACCAATGTTGGGGGAAGCAACAACTTTATACCGTATGAGAAGAGAGTGTTGATTGGTTGGCAAGTGCACTCTGATTTGCAGAGGTGTTGCCATGGAGAATGCACCAATTAATGGTGACTGACAGTTAACTGCCAAACATTGTTAGAAATTTAAGCCAGGCAGCTTATTGGTCAAGGCATTGCCCCGAGGAATGAACCAGTGAATGGCTGTTACTTATTTTGTTTAGCTGAAGCAGGCATAATGTGTGTACATGTTCCTTCTGTCTGCAAATAACTGGGCCTTAAGTGTTAATATATGTAACTTCCAGTACACGCAAATGCACCACACTTCCAACCCCACTGACAATCTTAAATTGGTTGTCAACATATGTATGTGATGCTGTGATTGGACAATATTTGCTACATCAGTGTGCTAAAAATTATGCTGATAACCAATTTAAGATTGTCAGTTGGGTTCACAGTGTGGTGCATTTGCGTGCATCAGCAGTTACATATATTAATACCCAGGGCCCTGTTCTTTGCAGACAGAAAAAATATGTACACACATTGTGCCTGTTTCAGCTAAACAAAATAAGTGACAGCCATTCGCTGGTTCATTCTTCAGGGCAATGCCTTGGCCAATCAGAGTCAAGCTGCTTGGTTTAAATTTCAAACAATGCTTGGCAGTTAACTGTCAGTCACATTAATTAGTCCACTTACCAAACATTCAGCACTCTCTTTTCATACAGTATAAAGTTGTTGCTTCCCCTGACATTGGTATTCTTGCGATTGGCCTGATGTGTACAAGACAAAAAGCTTCAACAAAATGCTTTTTTACGGCAATATCAAGCACTTATTTTTTTCTACACTGCAGACTGCTTTTTTTTTACAGATTTAAAGAGCAGGAAGGTCTAAATGTCTTGACAGTTCTGATTAACTTTGACAGTTCCCTTGACAGTTTGATAATTCCAACAAGCTTTGACAGTTCCAATGAGTTTATTCATTTTTATGCACATTCATGTCTAATTTTAACACCACAAAGGGAACTTGAACTCTCTCAAAGGGGACCTTACCTCTCCTAAAAGTGCCCCTGGACCTATCCAAACCGGTATCTTACCTCTCCAAAAGGGTACCCCACCTTGCCAAAATATTCCACTAAGTTTAGACTTTCTCCTGATAGGTCTAAAATGCACAAGTCATGTTTTGGACATAGCACCAGCCAAACTTGGATCTGACTGAAGGCAGCTGCACTCTACTATGAGCAGCTGCCTCCATGAACCATGGACATACAAAGTACTACTTGCCCCTATTAACCCCAACACCCCCACCACTCCCCCGCAACCTTCCCGGCAAAAATGGAGGGTGCCGGGTTCCGGGGGCGGGACTTCCAGGTTCGGATCTCCGGCGCTATTTTGGATAAGCCAGAGAGCTTCTTTGTCCCGGTGAAAATTCAGTCCTATAACACTGACGTTGACAGACATTACACCACTGACTTGGGCAGCATTTTCCCATTGCCGGCTCGCCGACGTGTCAAACGATGTGCGGTAATGTCAGGTGGGCGTCCCGACGTCACAGTGTGTCACTTAGATTGTCACGACTGCGCGGCCGCCGAACTGTCAAAGGCCTATTAAGGCCATTAACAAAGTAACTAAAGTTGTTAAGAATGCTGCCCATCCAACCTTAAGGTTGTCGGGCAGGCGAAGAGCCCACGCGGCCTTCGCATTTTTCATGAAACCTCATCCACGGGCGGGATGAGGTTCCATAAAGGTTTTTTAATTAAATAAAAATTTATGAAAATTTTAATGGGCATGTCCCAGCTCATGTGACAGTTTTGCATGAGGGGACATGTCCTTACAATTTTTTTCCATCTTTATTAAACTTTCCACAACTTAAACTAATCTCCCTGAGGCAGCTCTGTGCCTCAGGGGGATTTCTGCACTGTTTCACACACATGCACGAAAGAGCGCAGGCCCCGAATCAGGGAATCTCCCTCCCCCACCCACACAGGGAGCGTACAGCACTTCCGGGTGTGCGTCACGCTGGGTGGGCCTTAATCGGCCCGCCCACGTAAAATGGCGGCGCGAACCCGATCGGGGGCATAGATCAGATTTGCGCTCGCTCCCGCCTGCTCCTGCACAACCACCCTCCGTCCAACAGGGGGAGAATTCTTCCCATAGGTAGATATAACAACTTGGACATTGACAGAAATTACAACACTGACATTGACAGACATTACAACACTGACATTGAGAGAAATTACAACACGGACATTGACAGACATTACAACACTGACATTGACAGACATTACAACACTGACATTGACAGACATTACAACACTGACATTGAGAGAAATTACAACACGGACATTGACAGACATTACAACACTGACATTGACAGACATTACAACACTGACATTGAGAGAAATTACAACACTGACATTGACAGACATTACAACACTGACATTGACAGAAATTACAACACTGACATTGACAGACATTACAACACTGACATTGACAGACATTACAACACTGACATTGACAGAAATTACAACTCTGACATTGACAGACATTACAACACTGACAGTGACAGACATTACAACACTGACATTGACAGACATTACAACACTGACACTGACAGTCATTACAACACGGACATTGACAGACATTACAACACTGACATTGACAGACATTACAACATGGACATTGACAGACATTACAACACTGACACTGACAGACATTACAACACGGACATTGACAGACATTACAACACTGACACTGACAGAAATTACAACACTGACATTGACAGACATTACAACACTGACATTGACAGAAATTACAACACTGACATTGACAGAAATTACAACTCTGACATTGACAGACATTACAACACTGACAGTGACAGACATTACAACACTGACATTGACAGACATTACAACACTGACAGTGACAGACATTACAACACTGACATTGGCAGACATTACAACACTGACATTGACAGAAATTACAACACTGACATTGACAGAAATTACAACTCTGACATTGACAGACATTACAACTCTGACGTTGACAGACATTACAACACTGACATTGACAGAAATTACAACTCTGACATTGACAGACATTACAACACTGACATTGACAGAAATGACAACACTGACATTGACAGAAATTACAACACTGACATTGACAGAAATTACAACACTGACACTGACAGACATTACAACACTGACATTGACAGAAATTACAACTCTGACATTGACAGACATTACAACACTGACATTGACAGAAATTACAACTCTGACATTGACAGACATTACAACACTGACATTGACAGAAATGACAACACTGACATTGACAGAAATTACAACACGGACATTGACAGAAATTACAACTCTGACATTGACAGACATTACAACACGGACATTGACAGACATTACAACACTGACATTGACAGACATTACAACACGGACATTGACAGACATTACAACACGGACATTGACAGACATTACAATACTGACATTGACAGAAATTACAACACTGACATTGACAGAAATTACAACACTGACAGTGACAGACATTACAACATTGACAGACATTACAACACTGACATTGACAGAAATTACAACACTGACATTGACAGAAATTAAAACACTGACATTGACAGACATTACAACACTGACATTGACAGAAATTACAACATTGACATTGACAGACATTACAACACTGACGTTGACAGACATTACAACACTGACATTGACAGACATTACAACACTCACATTGACAGACATTACAACATTGACAGTGACAGACATTATAGTCCTGAGATTGCACACGTTAACACACTTTACAGCACTAAGATTGAAAGGCATTAAAACGCAGAGATTTACAGATATTACAATACTGACACTGACAGACATTAAAATACAGAGATTGACAGACATTACAACACTGACATTGACATAAATTACAACACTGACTTAACAGACGTTACAACACTGACATTGACAGACATTACAACACTGACATTGACAGACATTATAACACTGATATTAACAGACATTACAACACTGACGTTGACAGACATTACAACACTGACGTTGACAGACATTACAACACTGACATTGACAGACATTACAACACTGACATTGACAGACATTACATTACTGGCATAAATAGATCATTCACTCAATCCCACTATTATTGCATCTAAAAACATCTATGCAGTAGCTAGCAGTTTTAGCAATGTGATGAATATATGTGTGTGTCAATGCTCCCTATATTTATTATCTTATTGGGGCTATTTGGAGTCCACTTCTCCTCGATGACTAGATGCTCTGGCTCCGGACCTGCTTTTACCATCTTTTTGTTATTTATTCATTGTGGGAGCTTGCTGTGTGTAAATTGGCCTTTCCTACATTACGACAGTGACTCCACTGCAAAGGTATTTCATTGGCTGCAAAGCACTTTGAGACATCCAGTGTTCATGAAAGGTGCTATATAAATGCAAAAGGAATAAAAATTGCTAGAAAAACTCAGCAGGGCTGACAGCATCTGTGGAGACAAAGACAGAGTTAACGTTTCGAGTCCGTATGACTCTTCATCAGAACTAAAGAGAAGTAAAAACGTGTTGAAATTTATACTGTTTAAGGGGGGTGACAGGTGAAGTTGGGTAGAAGGCCAGTGGTATGTGGAGGCAAAGGAGAGATGGCAAAGTATATATAAACAAAAGGTGGAAGGGGTGTTGATGGTGGTGATAGTGGCTAAAGGAGGTGCTAATGGTGACATTAAGGGTAGAAAGCAGGATGAGCAAGAGACAGATAACCCTCGTTGGGGTGGGGTGGGGTGGGGGAGGGGACAGTGTGGGAGAAAAGATCGAAATAGGCTAAAAGGTGAGGATAAAACAATTAATGGAAATAAATTTAAAAATAATAATAATAATAAAAATAGGTAGGAAAAATATATATATATAAATTAAAAAATAAATATTTGAAAAATATGTGATAAATGCAAGTCTTTCTTTTTCAATTATGGGATGTGAGCATCACTGTCTAGACCATCATTTATTGCCCATCCCTAGTTGCCCTTGAGAAGGTGGTGGTGAGCTGCCTTCTTGAGCCGCTGCAGTCCATGTGGTGTAGGTACACCCACAGTGCTGTTAGGGAGGGAGTTCCAGGATTTTGACCCAGCGCCAGTGAAGAAACGGTGATATATTTCCATGTCAGGATGGTGAGTGGCTTGGAGGGGAACTTCCAGGTGGTGGTGTCCCCATCTACCTGCTGTCATTGTCCTTCTAGATGGTAGTGGTCATGGGTTTGGAAGGTGCTGTCGAAGGAGCCTTGGTGAATTGCTGCAGTGCATCTTGTAGATGGTACACGCTGCTGCTACTGTGCGTCAGTGGTGGGGGGAGTGAATGTTTAAGGTGGAGGATAGGGTGCCAATTGGGCCTCCGTGGGATGTTCCCAGAGTCGGGTTTACAATTGTTCCCTTTCTTCAGAATCTGCAGGGATTTCAATGTTCCAGTTGTCCTTGATACTGTAGATGGTTTAGTAAGTTGGACATTGGAGATGTTGGGCTGGACATGGCACTGGGGGAATTGGATTTTCGGCTGGATAGGTCCGATGTTTGGGCTATCGGAGCTGCAGCACTGGGACAGAAGAGTTTGATCAGTCCAGGTGGCCTTTTGCCATCTTTGATCATCGATGACGTTGTTAATAGCTTCACATCATGGAGAGAGAGATTTAATTCTACAGTGAGAACCTGCTTCTTAACTGACTAAGGTTCTCCATGTAAAGAGGGTGGTCTTCTTACAATAACAAGCTGCATTTATATAGCAGTTTTGATGGTGTAAATGTCCCAAGGCGGATCACAGGTGTGTTATCAGACAAAAGCTGACACCGAGAGACATGAAGCGATTGTGAGGACAGGTGAGTGAGAGCTTGATGAAAGAGGCAGTGAGGATAAAGGAGGGAATTCCAGAGCTTAGACAGCTGAAGGCATTGCCGCCAATAGTGGGGTAAAGGAAGTCGGGGATGCACAAGACACCAGACTTGGAGGATTGCAGAGATCGTAACATCATAAGACATGAGAGCAGGAGTAGGCCATTCGGCCCCTCGAGCCTGCTCTGCCATTCTATAAAATTACGGCTGATCTGACTGTGGCCTTAACTCCACATTCCTGTCTGCTCTGCATAACCCTTGACTCCCTTGTAGGCCAAACTCTGTCTAATTCAGCTTTGAATATATTCAATGACCCAGCCCCCACTGCTCTCTGGGGAAGAGAATTCCAAAGACTAACGACACTGTGAGGGAAGAAATTCCTCCTCATCTTCATCTAAAATGGGGGACCTCTTATTTTGAAACTGTGCACCCCCTCGTTCTAGATTCTCCCACAAGGGAAACACCCTCTCAGAATTCCACCCTCTCAAGCCCCCTCAAAATCTGATATGTTTCTATAAGATGCCGGAGGGTTATGGAGCTGGAGGGGAGTACAATGATAGGGAGGGATGAAGACAAGGAGGGGTTTGGGAACAAAAATTGAGAATTTTAAAATTGAGGCCTTGCTGGATTTGGAACCAATGCGGTTCAGCTTCCTTCCATTCTCAGTGTAGGGCATTAAGACAGGGGAGGGAGGATTGTCAATAAAGCCCTGCCGAAATGTGGAATTCACGCTGCCATTAACAATCTCCCCCCCAGGTTTGGAAGAGGATAAAAAAGTGGGAACCGGGATGTCGGATGTGGTTCAGGATCCTAAACCCAAGCCAGCTGTTCCCATGAAGCCATCGGCTGTGGGCTCCCAGTTGCTGGGCTATGTGGGAATCGACACTATTATCGAGCAAATGCGACGGAAGACGATGAAGACTGGATTCGATTTTAACATCATGGTCGTAGGTGAGAATTTAGATGTTGCACTTAACCCCGCCTTTACACTTTCCAAATCTTGGATTGAAGGAAAATAGCTAAAGAACCCAAGGAGAATTCCTCTTACGCAGTGAGTTGTTCTGATTTGGAATGTGCTGTCTGAAAGGGTGGTGGAAGCAGATTCAAAAATAACTTTCAGAACGGAAGTGGATATATATTCGATAAAGAAACGTTCGCAAAGCTACAAAGGAAGTGCAGGGGACAAATTGGATAGTTATTTCAAAGAATCAGTACAGGCAGGATGGGCCGAATGGCCTCCTTCTGTGCTGTATCACTCTATGGTTCCATGCCACAGCGCTACAAGTGAAGAGTATCGGTGTTCCTAGTGAGTTTCAGATTAGGGAATAAAAATAGAGAATGCTGGAAAAACTCAGCAGGTCTGGCAGCATCTGTGGAGAGAGAAACAGAGTTAACGTTTCGAGTCCATATGACTCTTCTTCAGAACTGAAGAGAAGTGGAAATGTGATGGAGTTTATAATGTTTAAGAGGGGGCGGAGCAGGTGGAGCAAGTTAGAAGGTCAGGGATAGGTGGGGGCTAAGGAGAGATTGACAAAGATGTCATGGACACAAGACAAAGGGAGTGGTAAAGATTAAAGAAGGTGCTGATAGTGGTATAAAGGTAAGACAGCGGAATGTGTTAATAGCAGAACGAGGCTCAGCGCTCTGTGAAAGCACAACATGGAAACAAGAGACAGATGGCCCTGCGGGGTGGGGGGAGGGGGAGGGGGTTGGGGAAAAAGGATTTTTAAAAAGTAAATAAATAAATACAAATAAATAAAAAATATAAATAAATAAGAATAAAAATAAAAGTTAAAATTAAATATAATTTTTTTTTTTAATTAAAAATTGGATTAAAAAGGAGTAGGGATGGAGGAGAGAGTTCATGGTCTGAAGTTGTTGAAGCTGTTGAAGTCCGGAAGGTGCTGTTCCTCCAGTTTGCGTTGAGCTTCACTGGAACAATGCAGCAGGCCAAGGACGGACATGTGGGCATGAGAGCAGGGTGGGGTGTTGAAATGGCAAGCGACAGGGAGGTCTGGGTAATGCTTGCAGACAGACCGAAGGTGTTCCGCAAAGCGGTCACCCAGTCTGCGTTTGGTCTCTCCCATTGGGAGCAGCGAATGCAGTAGACTAAATTGAGGGAAGTGCAAGTGAAATGCTGCTTCACTTGAAAGGAGTGTTTGGGCCCTTGGATGGTGAGGAGGGAGGAGGTAAAGGGGCAGGTGTTGCACCTTCTGCAATTGCATGGCAAGGTGCCATGGGAAGGGGATTAGGTGCTGGTGGTGATGAAGGAGTGGACCAGGGTGTCTCGGAGGGAAAGGTCCCTACGGAATTCTGACATTTGGTCTACAGCATTCGGTGCTCCCAATGCGGTTTCCTCTACATTGGAGAGACCAAACGCAGACTGGGTGACCGCTTTGCAGAACACCTTCGGTCTGTCCGCAAGCATGACCCAGACCTCCCTGTCGCTTGCCATTTTAACACTCCACCCTGCTCTCATGCCCACATGTCCGTCCTTGGCTTGCTGCATTGTTCCAGTGAAGCTCAACGCAAACTGGAGGAACAGCACCTCCTCTTCCGACTAGGCACTTTACAGCCTTCCGGACTGAATATTGAATTCAACAACTTTAGATCATGAACTCTCTCCTCCATCTTTACCCCTGTTTTAATCCAATTTTAAATGTTTTGATATGTTTAATTTTGACATTTACTTTTATTCTTATTTATTTTATTTATTCATTTTTTAAAAATCCTTTTTCTCCAACCACCACCCCCTCGTTCTGTGATTAACACATTCTGCCACTATCAGCAACTTCTTTAGTCTTCACCACCACCATTAACACTCCCTTTGTCCTGTTTCTCTTTCCACAGATGCTGCTGGACCTGCTGAGTCTTTCCAGCATTTTCTGGGGTTTTTTTTCAGATTTCCAGCATCTGCAGTATTTTACTTTCATTTCAGACCAGGCAACTTGATTCCAGAAATGTATTTGTATTCAGAGAGTTACATGAAAATCCTCTCTGAGAGGTATTTTGTTATATGGTAGGGATTTAGATGGGGTTTTGGGATTGTCTAGTCTCCCAGAAGTGTGCAGCTTGAGTCAATAGTCTTTTTAACCAGAACCGTTTATTTACAACAAGTATTTTCACATTTGGACCTCTACACGAGGTAAGAGCTTCTAAACCCTTCCAGATCTCTCTTACTTCTCAGTCATGTGATCTGATATCATTATTACATCAGCATCATTTATGTTTCTGATGTTAACCCTTTACTCTACATCTCTCCCCAAGTCTTTATCCCTATGATATTTACATCATCCTACATCCCCCCCTCAATGTCTCAGGCTTCACAGAGTTAGTCTCTGAGGTGCCTTGACCAATCTCCCTGATTTTGTTCTGATCTCTTTCTGAGGTCCAAGGTATTCCGCACTCTCCCTTCTGTCAGTGTGAGTGATCTTCTCCTGAGTGACTCATAGTCTTTCATCTTCTTCAGAATCTGAGTAGTCAGTCCAATTGTCTTTCTTTTCAAGGGTATTAAGGTTCTGCTGCTTCTCCTTATGATACCCTGGTCTGTCTCGACCCTGAACAATCTTGGTTGTGGAGTTTGTTCAATGATTGTACCTTCCCTCTGCTGGTCTCAGACCCACACTCTCTCCATCGGCTTCAGTACTGATAACTCACGTGCTCTATGCCTGTGATTAAAGTTCCCAGCCTACTTGCTTCTCTCTTCTTTCTCATCTCTGTTTTACCCTCTTGTGGTCTCTCGTGGTGACATTGGGTTTGAAATTCTGTGTCAGAGATGGAAGCTGTGTTCTCAATCTCCTACCTGTTAGTAGCTCTGATGGTGAGAAACCATTCTCTAATGGTGAGGATCGATAACTCAGAACAGATAGATTAAGGTCTTTGTTTTCCTTTAATAACTTCTTCAAGGTTCACCCTCCTCTCTCAGCCTCTCCATCTGCTTGAGGATGGTGAGGTGAACTGGTTACATGAACGTTCATTTGTGAAATTTTGGAATCGCTCAGTTGCGAGTTGCAGCCTATTGTCAGACACTACACAGTCCAGAAGGTCATATGTTGAATACGTTCACTTGAGGGACTGAATGACTGCTCCTGCTGTGTTGCTAGGCAATCAGGTTTCTTCAATCCACTGAATAATAATCAGGAATGATAAGGACAGTTTTCTCCTGAACTTCAAGTAAGTCCATTCCCAGGTGCTCCCACAGCCTTGATGGTAATGAAGAAGGTCATCATTCTTCTTTTCAATCTTGGCTGTTTATGGCACAAGTAATACATTTAGAAATCATTTCTTCTATAGAGCAAGTAACACCTTGCCACCAGACTGATTGTTGTACCCTCACACAACACCTAGCAATTTGTAAATGTCCTTGGTGAAGTCTTTGAAGAATATCAGTCCAAAAGGCTCTCATTATGAATAATCTCTCATTGAAGATGAGTAAATCATCAATGGCAGTGAGGTGCTTACGCTGTTCAAAGTACTGGACTAGTATCGGATTACTGGGGATATGGTCCAACAAGGTGGATGTGGAAAGGATGTTTCCTCTTGTGAGTGAGTCCAGAATTAGGGCGCTCTGTTTTAAACTTAGGGGTCGCTCTTTTAGGACAGAGATGAGGAGAAACTTTTTCTCTCAGAGGGCTGTTCGACTTTGGAACTCTCTGTAGGCAGCGGAGGTGGATCATTGAATATTTTTAAGGCAGAGGTAGATAGATTCTTGTTAGGCAAGGGAATCAAAGGTTATCGGGGTTAGATGGGAATGTGGAAATCGAAACACAAGCAGGCTCGAGGGGCCGAATTACCTACTTCTGCTCCTATTTTGTATGTTCGTACGCCATCCTTCCAGACAATATTCTCAGGTTTGAAGACAATCTTCATCCCATTCCTGGGTTCGCTTAATTTCTTACAACTTCCTTGCAGTAGCTGTTATGTGCTGCATGAATAAGGACAAATTCAAAGCCTAAATCCTCTTGTTCAGTTTCTTCTGATGATTTTTGTGACAGTGTGTCCACCGTTGTTTGACATTTTCCTTTCACATACTCTGTGATGGAGTCATATCTCATCGAATTTAATCTGAGCCACTGGATTCTGGGCATGTTCTTTCATGTTCAGAAAGGTGATTAGTGCTTTATGGTCTGTTTCAATTTTGAAACGTAAGCGTAGTTGCCAAAACTTCTTTTCCTATCGTGGCGAATTGTTGTTCCATTTCTGTCAGTGACTTCGAGGCGTGATCTACACATTCTACACTTGCCGTCTTTTTTGCCCTCGAATTAGTACTGTGCATAGATCATTGAAGGTGGTAGGACAGGTGGAGAGAGCAGTTAATAAAGCATATAGTATCCTGGGTTTTATTAATAGGGGCATAGAGTACAAGAGCGGGGAGGTTATGATGAAATTATATAAGTTGCTGATTAGACCTCAGCTGGAGTATTGTGTACAGTTCTGGGCACCACACTATAGGAAGGATGTGAACACATTGCAGAGAGTGCAGAAGAGGTTTACAAGGAGGAGTTTCAGTTATGAAGACAGGTTGGAGAGGTTGGGACTGTTGTCCTTGGAGAGGAGAAGGCTGAGAAGAGATTTGATAGAGATGTTCAAAATCATGAGGTGGCTGGACAGAGTAGATAGGGAGAAACTGCTCTGGCTCGTAAAAAGATCGAGAACAAGAGGGCACAGATTTAAAGTGATTTGCAAAAGAAGCAAATGTGGCGTGAGAGAAAACTTTTTCACCCAGCGAGTGGTTCGGGTCTGGAATGCACAGCCTGGAAGTGTGGTGGAGGCAGGTTCAATCGAGGCATTCAAGAGGGCATTGGATGATTATTTGAATAGAAACAATTTGCAGGGTTATGGGGGAAAAGGCAGGAGAATGGCACTGAGTCATAATACTCATTCGGAGAGCTAGTGCAGACATGATGGGCCAAATGGCCTCCTTCTGCAGTGTAACAGTTGTGTGATTCTGTGATATCCTACACAACACCCACTGAATGCAGACACCCTTACATAAGAGGGACCCAGGAGGCCTCCAAACGCAGTCCATGAGCCCACACAGCCTCAGTGAACTCCGACAGATGGCCACACAGCTGCTCCTGCTTCTCCAAGCACCAAGCCCCAAACTATGACTCCCGATGTCCTTCCCCACTATCCCGTGTGCATCACGGTGACTGTCCACAGGCACCTCCTCACATATGTAGGTGCTGTGCCCCTCACCCAGTTGAAACACGCGTGCATGGACGCAGGTGGATGGTACTCTAGTCTGCTGAGACGATGCATCCTCAGACAGCTCTTCCCGGTTACCTTCACCCCTGCCAGGTTAGTTTAAACCTTCCTCAATAGCGCTACCGAATCACCCACCTCTGTTCGGGAGCAACCCACCTGGCCTGTACCGATCCCATCTCCCCTAGAACTGGCCCCAGCGTCCCAGGAATCTAAAGTTCTCCCTCCTGTGCAATCTCTCCAGTCACGTATTAATCTGTTCCATCCACCTATCTCTACATTCATTTGCACCTGATGCAGGGAATAATATGGAGATTACTACCTTTGAGGTCCTGCTTGCTAATCTCCTTCCGTGCTCCCTAAATTCTGACCGCAGGATTTTTTCTGATGATGTAATCAGTGCCGATATGGACCATGCCTGCTGGCTGTTCACCCTCTCACCCAGGGTGCTCTGCAATCGCTCCCTGTCACCCTCGAGCCTGGCACCAAAGAGGCAACACACCATCCTGGAGCCTAGGAGATACCTACTCCCACCATGGAGTTGGCCAGGTCAGGAGAGCAGGGCATGGGCTCACTACCCGCACCCTGAGCCCATACTACCGAAAACTGTGCTGGGAATGGGGACAAGAATCTCGGAATCTGCTCCCACCCGCCATTTTTGAATGGCTGTGGAGTCCGTATGACAAACTTCTCTGCTTTTGAATCCTAATCCTCTGAATGAACGTCAACTGCTTTGTTTTCACCTCCTATGGCCTTGTCAACCAGCATCGCTATTTTTAATGGTTTGGTGATACCCTCCCCTTGGTGCCTTTACCCCTTTATACTTTTACATTCCAAGGAGTAGCTGCCTCCCTAACCTTCCCACCAAAATGCACTCCCCCCCTTTATGTATTGAAATTGAAATTTATTTCTAATTCACTGTTTCGTTTTACTTTTTGAAAAGTACTCACCTCCTCACCTCTGCTCTCTAGGTCAGAGTGGTTTGGGCAAGTCAACACTGGTCAACACACTGTTTAAATCCCAAGTCAGTCGGAAATCCTGCGGCAGAAACCGAGAAGAGAAAGTTCCTAAAACTGTGGAGATCCGGACAGTCAGTCATGGTGAAGTTATTTACAGACTCTTCTGGGGTTTTATTTCTCACTGTTTTGGGTGCAAGAGGCAAAAATCAACCAAGGTTGAAATAGATTTCAATGATTAACATTGGTTAACATTTAACAAGATTAATGTTCATAGTTTTCAATGATTCACATGAACACACGACAGTTTGACAATCGAAGGTACAACACCACACAAGCAAGGTGATGAAATCCTCTTTCCAAGAGACTGAGGGCTAAATCCTTCCTTGAATTTATGAAACACATCTTCTTCTGAAATCCCTACAAAATCATAGTTTTTAAACCCCCTTTGGAGCTGATGTTTTTATCCCTCTCTTGTTCTCACAGCTTGAGAAGACCAGCTGCCTTTGTAATGAAATTACATTGAACCTTCAACAGCCTGTCCCCCACCCCTAAACAGTCCGCAGCAATAATCATTTGCATGTCCTTGGTTGAGTTTCCCAGCATGGCTAAATATTGAATTCAACAACTTTAGATCTTAAACTCCCCCTCCCCCCATCCCCACCCCGTCTCTCCCCACGGCCCCCCCCATCTTTTTTTCAATAATTTATATATATTCTTCTTTCCCCACCTATTTCCATTATTTTTAAATCTTAAACTAAAACCTTGTTAGTCTGTCCACCCCACCCCCACTAGAGTTGTACTTTGAATATCCTGTCTTCCATTCTTAATTAGCACTTTTCTTAGACAAATATCACCACCTTCAACACCTCTTTGACCCTTTTGTCTGTGACATCTTTTGATTATCTGCTCCTATCAGTGCTCATCTCCACAATCACCCCACCCTCAACTTCTTTCCCACCACTCCCCCCCCCCCATCCCCCCACCGACCTTAAACCAGTTTATATTTCTCCCTTCTCCTAACTATGCTTCAGTTCTGCCGAAGGGCCATGAAGGCTCGAAACGTTGACTGATTTCTTCTCCGCCGATGCTGCCAGACCTGCTGAGTTTTTCCAGGTAATTCTGTTTTTGTTTTGGCTTCTGGTCTTGGCCAATGTTAACAGTTCTGGGCTCTGTCCTTTGTTATTCAATAAATTCTTCTCTTTTACAAAGTAATCCAGGATTTCATCTTTTCACCTTCTTTAACAGGCAGGAATGAAATGTCCTTCGTAACACAGCCTGACACAGCACAGTGCAGTGCAATCAGATCAAACCACAGTCACCACATTACACATTCGATTTCCTTCAGAAACCCCATGAGTTTTCCCTTTATAGTGTGGAATCTAAACAACTCACCCCAGCCTGTATTATCCGGTATATACCACACTCCAGCCTGTGTTACACTGTATATACCACACTCCAGCCTGTGTTACACTGTATATACCACACTCCAGCCTGTGTTACACTGTATATACCACACTCCAGCCTGTGTTACACTGTATATACCACACTCCAGCCTGTGTTACACTGTATATACCACACTCCAGCCTGTGTTACACTGTATATACCACACTCCAGCCTGTGTTACACTGTATATACCACACTCCAGCCTGTGTTACACTGTATATACCACACCCCAGCCTGTGTTACACTGTATATACCACACTCCAGCCTGTGTTACACTGTATATACCACACTCCAGCCTGTGTTACACTGTATATACCACACCCCAGCCTGTGTTACACTGTATATACCACACCCCAGCCTGTGTTACACTGTATATACCACACCCCAGCCTGTGTTACACTGTATATACCACACCCCAGCCTGTGTTACACTGTATATACCACACCCCAGCCTGTGTTACACTGTATATACCACACTCCAGCCTGTGTTACACTGTATATACCACACTCCAGCCTGTGTTACACTGTATATACCACACTCCAGCCTGTGTTACACTGTATATACCACACCCCAGCCTGTGTTACACTGTATATACCACACCCCAGCCTGTGTTACACTGTATATACCACACTCCAGCCTGTGTTACACTGTATATACCACACTCCAGCCTGTGTTACACTGTATATACCACACTCCAGCCTGTGTTACACTGTATATACCACACTCCAGCCTGTGTTACACTGTATATACCACACTCCAGCCTGTGTTACACTGTATATACCACACCCCAGCCTGTGTTACACTGTATATACCACACTCCAGCCTGTGTTACACTGTATATACCACACTCCAGCCTGTATTACACTGTATATAGCACACTCCAGCCTCTATTACACTGTATATACCACACCCCAGCCTGTGTTACACTGTATATACCACACCCCAGCCTGTGTTACACTGTATATACCACACTCCAGCCTGTAATATCCTGTATATACCACACTCCAGCCTGTGTTACACTGTAGAGACCACACTCCAGCCTGTAATATCCTGTATATACCACACTCCAGCCTGTGCTACACTGTATATACCACATTCCAGCCTGTGTTACACTGTATATACCACACTCCAGCCTGTGTTACACTGTATATACCACACTCCAGCCTGTGTTACACTGTATATACCACACTCCAGCCTGTGTTACACTGTATATACCACACCCCAGCCTGTGTTACACTGTATATACCACACCCCAGCCTGTGTTACACTGTATATACCACACTCCAGCCTGTAATATCCTGTATATACCACACTCCAGCCTGTGTTACACTGTAGAGACCACACTCCAGCCTGTAATATCCTGTATATACCACACTCCAGCCTGTGCTACACTGTATATACCACATTCCAGCCTGTGTTACACTGTATATACCACACTCCAGCCTGTGTTACACTGTATATACCACACTCCAGCCTGTGTTACACTGTATATACCACACTCCAGCCTGTGTTACACTGTATATACCACACTCCAGCCTGTAATATCCTGTATATACCACACTCCAGCCTGTGTTACACTGTATATACCACATTCCAGCCTGTGTTACACTGTATATACCACACCCCAGCCTGTGTTACACTGTATATACCACACTCCAGCCTGTGTTACACTGTATATACCACACTCCAGCCTGTGTTACACTGTATATACCACACTCCAGCCTGTATTACACTGTATATACCACACTCCAGCCTGTAATATCCTGTATATACCACACCCCAGCCTGTATTATCCTGTATATACCACACTCCAGCCTGTAATATCCTGTATATACCACACCCCAGCCTGTATTATCCTGTATATACCACACCCCAGCCTGTATTACACTGTATATACCACACTCCAGCCTGTGTTACACTGTATATGCCACACCCCAGCCTGTGTTACACTCTATATGCCACACCCCAGCCTGTGTTACACTGTATATACCACACTCCAGCCTGTATTACACTGTATATACCACACTCCAGCCTGTATTATCCTGTATATACCACACTCCAGCCTGTATTATCCTGTATATACCACACTCCAGCCTATATTATCCTGTATATACCACACTCCAGCCTGTATTACACTGTATATACCACACTCCAGCCTGTATTATCCTGTATATACCACACTCCAGCCTATATTATCCTGTATATACCACACCCCAGCCTGTATTACACTGTATATACCACACTCCAGCCTATATTATCCTGTATATACCACACTCCAGCCTGTATTACCCTGTATATACCACACTCCAGCCTGTATTACACTGTATATACCACACTCCAGCCTATATTATCCTGTATATACCACACTCCAGCCTGTATTATCCTGTATATACCACACCCCAGCCTGTATTACACTGTATATACCACACTCCAGCCTGTGTTACACTGTATATACCACACTCCAACCTGTATTACACTGTATATACCACACTCCAGCCTGTATTATCCTGTATATACCACACTCCAGCCTGTATTATCCTGTATATACCACACGCCAGCCTGTGTTACACTGTATATACCACATTCCAGCCTGTATTATCCTGTATATACCACACTCCAGCCTGTATTATCCTGTATATACCACACCCCAGCCTGTGTTACACTGTATATACCACACTACAGCCTATATTACACTGTATATACCACACCCCAGCCTGTGTTACACTGTATATACCACACTCCAGCCTGTGTTATCCTGTATATACCACACTCCAGCCTGTGTTACACTGTATATACCACACCCCAGCCTGTGTTACACTGTATATACCACACCCCAGCCTGTATTACACTGTATATACCACACTCCAGCCTGTATTATCCTGTATATACCACACTCCAGCCTGTATTACACTGTATATACCACACTCCAGCCTGTGTTACACTGTATATACCACACTCCAGCCTGTATTACACTGTATATACCACACTCCAGCCTGTATTACACTGTATATACCACACTCCAGCCTGTATTACACTGTATATACCACACTCCAGCCTGTGTTACACTGTATATACCACACTCCAGCCTGTATTACACTGTATATACCACACTCCAGCCTGTATTACACTGTATATACCACACTCCAGCCTGTGTTACACTGTATATACCACACTCCAGCCTGTGTTACACTGTATATACCACACTCCAGCCTGTGTTACACTATATATACCACACTCCAGCCTGTGTTACACTGTATATACCACACCCCAGCCTGTGTTACACTGTATATACCACACTCCAGCCTGTGTTACACTGTATATACCACACTCCAGCCTGTGTTACACTGTATATACCACACTCCAGCCTGTGTTACACTGTATATACCACACTCCAGCCTGTGTTACACTGTATATACCACACTCCAGCCTGTGTTACACTGTATATACCACACCCCAGCCTGTGTTACACTGTATATACCACACTCCAGCCTGTGTTACACTGTATAAACCACACTCCAGCCTGTATTACACTGTATATAGCACACTCCAGCCTCTATTACACTGTATATACCACACCCCAGCCTATATTATCCTGTATATACCACACTCCAGCCTGTGTTACACTGTATATGCCACACCCCAGCCTGTGTTACACTGTATATGCCACACCCCAGCCTGTGTTACACTGTAGAGACCACACTCCAGCCTGTAATATCCTGTATATACCACACCCCAGCCTGTATTACACTGTATATGCCACACTCCAGCCTGTGTTACACTGTATATGCCACACTCCAGCCTGTGTTACACTGTATATACCACACCCCAGCCTGTGTTACACTGTATATGCCACACTCCAGCCTGTGTTACACTGTATATACCACACCCCAGCCTATATTATCCTGTATATACCACACTCCAGCCTGTATTATCCTGTATATACCACACTCCAGCCTGTATTACACTGTATATACCACACTCCAGCCTATATTATCCTGTATATACCACACCCCAGCCTGTATTACACTGTATATGCCACACGCCAGCCTGTGTTACACTGTATATACCACATTCCAGCCTGTATTATCCTGTATATACCACACTCCAGCCTGTATTATCCTGTATATACCACACCCCAGCCTGTGTTACACTGTATATACCACACTACAGCCTATATTACACTGTATATACCACACCCCAGCCTGTGTTACACTGTATATACCACACTCCAGCCTGTGTTATCCTGTATATACCACACTCCAGCCTGTGTTACACTGTATATACCACACTCCAGCCTGTGTTACACTGTATATACCACACCCCAGCCTGTATTACACTGTATATACCACACTCCAGCCTGTATTATCCTGTATATACCACACCCCAGCCTGTGTTACACTGTATATACCACACTCCAGCCTGTATTATCCTGTATATACCACACCCCAGCCTGTATTACACTGTATATACCACACTCCAGCCTGTGTTACACTGTATATACCACACTCCAGCCTGTATTACACTGTATATACCACACTCCAGCCTGTATTACACTGTATATACCACACTCCAGCCTGTATTACACTGTATATACCACACTCCAGCCCGTGTTACACTGTATATACCACACTCCAGCCTGTATTACACTGTATATACCACACTCCAGCCTGTATTATCCTGTATATACCACACTCCAGCCTGTATTATCCTGTATATACCACACTCCAGCCTGTATTATCCTGTATATACCACACTCCAGCCTGTATTACACTGTATATACCACACTCCAGCCTGTATTACACTGTATATACCACACCCCAGCCTGTATTACACTGTATATACCACACCCCAGCCTGTATTATCCTGTATATACCACACTCCAGCCTGTATTACACTGTATATACCACACTCCAGGCTGTATTATCCTGTATATACCACACTCCAGCCTGTATTACACTGTATATACCACACTCCAGCCTGTATTACACTGTATATACCACACTCCAACCTGTATTATCCTGTATATACCACACTCCAGCCTGTATTACACTGTATATACCACACCCCAGCCTGTGTTACACTGTATATACCACACCACAGGCTGTATTATCCTGTATATACCACACTCCAGCCTGTATTACATTGTATATACCACACTCCAACCTGTATTACACTGTATATACCACACTCCAGCCTGTATTACACTGTATATACCACACTCCAGCCTGTATTACATTGTATATACCACACTCCAACCTGTATTACACTGTATATACCACACTCCAGCCTGTATTACACTGTATATACCACACTCCAGCCTGTATTACACTGTATATACCACACTCCAGCCTGTGTTACACTGTATATACCACACTCCAGCCTGTATTATCCTGTATATACCACACTCCAGCCTGTATTATCCTGTATATACCACACTCCAGCCTGTATTATCCTGTATATACCACACTCCAGCCTGTATTATCCTGTATATACCACACTCCAGCCTATACTATCCTGTATATACCACACTCCAGCCTGTGTTACACTGTATATACCACACTCCAGCCTGTATTACACTGTATATACCACACTCCAGCCTGTATTACACTGTATATACCACACTCCAGCCTGTATTATCCTGTATATACCACACTCCAGCCTGTGTTACACTGTATATACCACACTCCAGCCTGTATTACACTGTATATACCACACTCCAGCCTGTATTACACTGTATATACCACACTCCAGCCTGTATTACACTGTATATACCACACTCCAGCCTGTATTATCCTGTATATACCACACTCCAGCCTGTGTTACACTGTATATACCACACTCCAGCCTGTGTTACACTGTATATACCACACTCCAGCCTGTATTACACTGTATATACCACACTCCAGCCTGTATTACACTGTATATACCACACTCCAGCCTGTGTTACACTGTATATACCACACCCCAGCCTGTGTTACACTGTATATACCACACTCCAGCCTGTGTTACACTGTATATACCACACTCCAGCCTGTATTATCCTGTATATACCACACACCAGCCTGTATTACACTGTATATACCACACTCCAGCCTGTGTTACACTGTATATACCACACTCCAGCCTGTGTTACACTGTATATACCACACTCCAGCCTGTATTACACTGTATATACCACACTCCAGCCTGTATTATCCTGTATATACCACACACCAGCCTGTATTACACTGTATATACCACACTCCAGCCTGTGTTACACTGTATATACCACACTCCAGCCTGTATTACACTGTATATACCACACTCCAGCCTGTATTATCCTGTATATACCACACCCCAGCCTGTATTACACTGTATATACCACACTCCAGCCTGTGTTACACTGTATATACCACACTCCAGCCTGTATTACACTGTATATACCACACTCCAGCCTGTAATATCCTGTATATACCACACCCCAGCCTGTATTACACTGTATATACCACACTCCAGCCTGTGTTACACTGTATAAAGCACACTCCAGCCTGTGTTACACTGTATATACCACACTCCAGCCTGTGTTACACTGTATATACCACACTCCAGCCTGTATTATCCTGTATATACCACACACCAGCCTGTATTACACTGTATATACCACACTCCAGCCTGTGTTACACTGTATATACCACACTCCAGCCTGTATTACACTGTATATACCACACTCCAGCCTGTATTACACTGTATATACCACACTCCAGCCTGTATTACACTGTATATACCACACTCCAGCCTGTATTATCCTGTATATACCACACTCCAGCCTGTGTTATCCTGTATATACCACACTCCAGCCTGTGTTACACTGTATATACCACACTCCAGCCTGTGTTATCTGTATATACCACACTCCAGCCTGTATTGCCCTGTATATACCACACCCCAGCCTATATTATCCTGTAAATACCACACTCCAGCCTGTATTGCCCTGTATATACCACACCCCAGCCTGTATTATCCTGTATATACCACACATAAGTCTATATTATTCTTTATATACCACACTCCAATCTCTAGATCAAATCTTCTCTTAGCTTCCTCTGCTTTAGTGGAAATAGTCCCAGGATCTCAATCCTATTGAATCTACACTGTAGCCACTCGAATGTGCACACATCACTCGAACTGTGTACACCCCGATCATTAGCTCTTTATTAATCCATCCCATGTCCCATTGTTATAATAGGAGGAGCTGCTCCTTTCCTCACCCATACGCTGATAGTATGTTTCTGTTCCAGTTATTGAGGAGAAAGGGGTGAAGATGAAACTGACAGTTATCGACACACCAGGATTCGGAGATCAAATCAACAATGACAACTGGTATGTTGCTAGGATACTCTAGCCACACACACACGCACACACACACACACACACAAATACACACACAAACACACGCAAACACACACACACACATACACATGCAAACACATGCAAACACACACACAAACACACACAACACACACAAACACACACAACACACACACACAAACACAACACACACACAACACACACAAACACACACAACACACACAAACACAACACACACACACAAACACAACACACACACAACACACACAAACACACACAAACACACAAACACACACACAAACACACACAAATACAAACACACACAAACACACATACAAACACACACACACACACAAACACACACACAAACACAAATACAAACACACACAAACACACATACAAACACACACAAACACACACAAACACACACACACAAACACACACAAATACAAACACACACAAACACACATACAAACACACACACACACACACACACACATACAAACACACACAAATACAAACACACATACAAACACACACACACACACAAACACACACACATATACAAACACAAACACAAACACACACAACACAACACACACAAACACAAACACACATACAAACACACACACACACAAACACACACACACACAGTCAGTGGGGGGCTTTTTAAGAATGCCGTTGACTCTGAAAGGCTGAGAATAGACATTAGGGAGTTGAGGTTAAGGGTATTATTATCATCCCAGTTGAAATGTCTGGGAACCCTGGGAATAGGAACTGGAATATCAGTTTGAGAAATATAGGTCACAGGGGGAAAAGACTGAAGTGTTTAACAGGAGCAAATTTGGACAGAACTCTTACGCTCAGTGCCTGACTCACATAAGGTACAGCGTCTGTTATTCTGGGCGGAATCGTGTGGAGGCGATGGGAGCCCTGCCTGAGAGCTGGTGAGGGGTCCACGCTGCCTCCTTTAGGGAAGACCTGCTGAACTACGAGACAACCGGGCAGTTAAGAAGCCAGAGGAGGGCCTTTCCCCAGCATCAGGACCCTGGGGCTGGGGAGGGGGTGTGGCGAGGGTCGGAGGTCCCGCCTACGGAGAGCTGCTGGCAAATCGGATCAACAGTGGGGGCAGAGCGGAGCGAGCCTAGGGGTGAACGGCACCAGTGGAGCTTCTCAATAAAATCCTGAGGGTCAAGGCCCAGATCGAGCCAGTCGGAGCAGCAGCTAACACCACCAGAATTCAAGAAGGCTGAGGAAAGTGACATCAGAACAAAGCAAAGAGCTGATTGGTAGGTAGTGGGCAAGTTGTTTTTCTCCACTTTAAAGCTACACTAAGGAAAGGCAAGAGTTCTAGCTTTTTATAAGAGAAGAACAAAACCGAAATAATGTTCTACTCTACTTGGCTTAACTGTAAGGTCAGAATATTTACTGAGCAGGAGAGCTCAGTCCCGTGTGTTGTACGGCCTGCAGTATGTGGGAAGTCTTAGACACTCCTGGCAGTCTGGATGACCACATCTGCAGGAAGTGCCACCGGTTTGACCAGCTTGAGTGCCGGGTTTTGGAGCTTGAGCGGCGGCTGGAAGCACAGCAGTGCATCCATGAGGCTGAGTGTTACGTGGATAGCATGTTTTTAGACGTGGTCACCCTGCAGTTTACCAAGTGCAGGCAGAGGAGGAATGGGTGACCACCAGTCAGAAGGGAGGCAGGTAGGTAGTCAGGAAAGGCCCAGAGTGCATCACACTAAAGAACAGTTTCTCTGTGTTGGAAAACGGAGAGAGTGATGGCTCCTCTGGGGAGGACAAGCCAGAACCCAGTCTCACAAGGTGGGAGGAGAAAGAGAGGAAGAGTAATAGTGACTATAGACTCAATCCTGAGGGGTACGGACAGGCATTTCTCTGGCCACAGACGTGACTCCAGGATGGTGTGTGTCTCCCAGGGGCCCGGGTCAAGGGTGTCACTGAACGGCTGCAGGGCATTCTGAAGGGGGAGGGCACACTGTCAGAGATCATGGTTTCCATTGGTCCCAATGACATAGGTAGAAAGAGGGATGAGGTCCTACCACAAGAATTTAGGGAGCTGGGTAGCAGATTGAAAAGCAGGTCCTCAAAGGTTGCACACTCTGGATTACTCCCTGTACCATGTGCTAGTTGAGTATAGGAATAGGCTGATGGAGCAGATGAATGAGTGGCTGAAGAGTTGGTGCAGGAGGGAGGGATTTAGATTCCTGGATCACTGGATCCACTTCCAGAGAAGGTGGGACCTTTACAAGTCCGACGGGTTGCACCTGAACCTGAACAGAACCAACATCCTTGCGATGTTTGCTAGTGCTGTTGATGGAGGTTTAAACGAATTTGGCCGGGGTGTGAGATACAGAGTGGAGGTATAGTAGGGGGTGATGTACAGACAAGTATAGAAGAAAAACGAAGTCAGTCTGGAAGGCAGAGGGTATATAGTCAAGTTAAGGCACAAGGGAGCATGGCAAGGCTGGATGGCATTTATTTTAATGCAAGGAGTCTTGCGAGTAAGGCAGATGAGTTGAGAGTGTTGATTAATACATGGAGATATTATATCACTTCTATCGTGGAGACATGGTTAAGGGATGGGCAGGACTGGCAGCTCAATATTCTGGGGTATAGAATCTTTAGGGGAGACGGGGAGTGGGGTGTAAAAGAGGAGGTAGTGTCGCAATATTGATCAAGCAGTCAATACTCCAATAAGGAGGGACGATATCTTAGAAGGTTCCTCAAATGAGGCCATATGGGTAGCACTTAAAAACAAAAAAGGGGGCAGTTACATTGCTGGGAGTGTACTATAGACCCTCAAACAGTTGGGGAGAGATAGAAGGGCAGATATGTAGACAAATCTCAGAGAAGTGTAAAAATAATAGGTTAATAATAGTCAGGGATTTCAACTTCCCCAATATTAACTGGGATGGACAAAATGTGAAAGGCTTAGAGGGGGTGGAATTCTTAAAATGTATCCAGGGGAGCTTTTTAAGCCAATATGTAGAAAGTCCTACAAGTGCCGGATCTAGTTTTCGGGAACAAAGTCGGGCAAGTGGTAGAAGTGTCATTTTCTCAATGGTGGCTTCAAATTTAGAGATTAATTCAAAGGCGTGTTTGTGGTAGGTCAGGCCTCACCCCACTGGAAAGGGCCTCATCCCGCCGGGCCGGGCCTCATCCCGCTGGGCCGTGCCTCATCCCACCGGGCCGTGCCTCAGCCTGCTGGGCTGGGCCTCACCCCGCTGGGCCGGGCCTCACCCCACTGGGTCGGGCCTCATCCCGCTGGGCCGGGCCTCATCCCGCTGGGCTGGGCCTCACCCCGCTGGACCGGGCCTCATCCCGCTGGACCGGGCCTCATCCCGCTGGGCCGGGCCTCATCCCGCTGGACCGGGCCTCATCCCGCTGGACCGGGCCTCATCCCGCTGGGCCGGGCCTCATCCCGCTGGACCGGGCCTCAGCCTGCTGGACCGGGCCTCATCCCGCTGGGCCGGGCCTCAGCCTGCTGGACTGGGCCTCACCCCGCTGGACTGGGCCTCATCCCGCTGGGCCGGGCTTCATCCCACTGGGCCATGCCTCAGCCTGCTGGACTGGGCCTCGCGCTGTCCCGCAGTGGGTTCCTACCAGTAACCTTCATGATAAAGTCAGCGGAGCATGAGAATCTCATGCGCCCGGTTCACTCCTGTTTGAAGATGCTCTGAGCCAATGAGCTTTGTACAGTCATGTCCGAGCTCAGCGGTTTTCCTTGTTGTTCCTCTGCAGCATAAGGGAGGGGAGCAGGAGAATGGCAGCTTGCACAGGGACTCAAGATTGACAAGGGTGAGTCAGTGGTGAGGAAGGGTGTGGGTGTGGGGTCGGGGGCATGGAGGAGTGAAGTGGGAAGGGCCTGATGCCCTGGGTGTTGTGGGGGGAGTCAATCAAGGTAAGAAAATGAGGAGCCTAAAGGACGATGTCAGTAGTGTCCATATGTGGGTCCATATCTCAGGGTGTTGGCTGGGAGAGTCCTTACAGAGTTCTGAGTTCAGCTATAACATTTCAGCTATTGCCGCTGAGAGTGATCTCGGACAATGTTCTTTTCAATGCATAGAAGAGAGGGTGAACTGAGCCTGCAGGTTTGGCCATGTCTCACAGAGCGCCGAATACAACACTGGACACCAACATGATCATTCAATAAACAGTAAACAAAAAAACACAACATTGTTTCTTCCACAGTAAAGAACCTGTCCCTCAGTCTCCTGTAACCACCAATGCGTGCCAACCATGACATGTGCCAGTACATTTGACTCTGTGACTAAGCCAGTCTCAACAAATAACACTGATACACACATGAATAAAGTGAAACCAATGTGAATTATTTACAAGTGAAATTTATAATTGAATAACACCTTTGTGCTCTCAAGTCTAATGGAGTTGGGGAGGAATGGTGTGGCTGTGATGCAGAGTCTCTCTGTTTGTCCACCCAGGCTCTTTTATAACCCGCCCTTACCTGCAGCACTGTCAGCTGTTGATGGGTTTCACCACTTACCCACCGTGTGATCACATGTGTCTCTGTGCCCACTGCTGGCACTACATTAAAATTCCGCGCCCTGTGTGTGACTCTCCCTGGTGACTATTGATCGGTTTCTGACCTTGCACAGTGGGACTGGAAGATACAAATCTCGATCAGAGCCACCTGAAACTCCTCTCTCCACTATTTTAGCCAAAGTGTTGACCTGGATGAACCCTTCTGTTAAAATAGCGAAGGATTAGATATCAAACATATGTACATCGTATCCCACAGTGTAAAGCCAGGGTCAATGTTGCCCCCCGACCCTAGTGGGTGGGTCTGATTCTCCATTTGGCCAATGGGCTCTAACGTATCCTTGGTTTGTTATAGCTGGGAGCCAATTGAGAAGTATATCAGTGAACAGTATGAGAAGTTCCTGAAGGAGGAGGCGAATATCTCGAGGAAGAAGCGGATTCCTGACACCCGGGTGCATTGTTGCCTGTACTTCATCTCACCCACCGGCCACTCGTATGTATTAAACACTCCAATATGATCCACACAACAGCCTGTGTTTAACCTATCAGCTCTCGCTCTCCTCCTGCTATAAGACCAATGGAAAGAGCTAATGACCTCCCAGATGTTATCACAGAAGGGTGTAGAAAGGCCAAGAGGTTATATAAAGACTCCAGTTAGAATATTGTCTGTACCATTGGGCTCCGCACTATAGGGATTGAGGCCTGTGAGAGGATGCGGCGCTGATCCACTAGCTTCTGCTGCAACAGAACGTAGGGATGAAGGAAGTGAAACTAAAATCCAAGGATGATCCAACCTGAATCGCAAACCCCTGACCAGAGACCATCTCCCTGTCCTGGTGCTCAGGGGTCAGGAGTTGCATAGACTGCAGGGTGAGATCTCCCTATCTCTGATGGCGTGGCAATGGTCTGGTGGGTCCAGTCCCACAGTTTATAGTGGGCAGGTTGGCATTCCCACATTTAGCCCATTCTAAGCATTGGACAGTACATTGACCTTTACTAAGGTCAATGCTAAGACTGTCCTCGCTGAAGGAAGTCAGAGGGCTTTCACAACTTCGGGATGTCCCAAAATGTTTTACAGCCAATGATTACTTTTTAAAGGGCAGTCACTGTTGTAACCCAGTGGCCATTTTGCGCATAGCAAGCTCCCACAGTCAGCAGTGAGATAATGACCAGATAATCTGTTTTAGTGATGTGAGGTAAATATTGGCTAGGACACTGGGGAGAACTCTCCTGCTCTTCTCCAAAACACTGCCATGGGATCTTTAACTGCAGCTGACAGGGCAGGCGAGGTCTCAGTTTAACATCTCATTCAGAAGACTGCACCTCCAACAGTGCAGCACTCCCTCAGTGTGGATCTGGAGTGTCAGCCTAGATTTTGTGATCTGACGCAGGACTCGAACCCGCGACCTGCTGACCGGAGAGTGCTCCTCCCTGAGCCCTGGCTGAAATTTCCCTTCAGTTGAGGTGCAAAGTGAACACTCACTGCCCCGTGTTTCAGCACCTCCCTCCAGAATGGACTACTTTGTTCATCACCAACATCTAACAGAGCTCAAATCACTTCCCTGTCGAGACTGGGGAACAAAACCAGAAACAAACACAGAATAATCCAGGGAGGGATTTAAATAAAAATACAGAATGATAATTGGTGGGGAAAGCTTATTGAATCACCAGTCCAATTATTGTCTTACAATCAACGTCTTTGTGGTTGACTTCAGTGGCAATGGCAAATGGTTAGCGCAAAAGATATAATTGCAGTTAGAAGCAGTTCAGAGAAGGTTCACTCGACTCATTCTTGGGATGAGGAGCCTATCTTATGAAGAAAGGTTGATCAGGTTGAGCCTGTACCCATTGGAGTTTAGAAGAATGAGATGTGATCTTACTGAAATGTGTAAAATCCTGAGGGGACTTGACAGGGTGGATACTGAGGGAATGTTTCCCCTCGTGGGGAAGACTAGAACGAGGGGATGCAGTTTAAAAATAAGAAGTCTTCCTCTTAAGACAGAGATGAGGTGAGACATTTTTCTCTCAGAGGGTCGTTAGTCTGTGGAATTCTCTTCCCCAGAGAGCAGTGGGAGGCTGGGTCATTGAATATATTCAAGGCTGAGTTAGACAGATTTTTGATAGACAAGGGACTCAAGAGTTATGGGGGGACAGACAGGAAAGTGGAGTTGAGACCACAACCAGGTCAGCCATGATCGTATTGAATGATGGAGCAGGTTCGAAGGGTTGAATGGCCTACTCCTGCTCCTAAGCCGTGTTCCTATACTTTCCTGTTGAAAGATGCAGTGACAAGAGACACACACACACAGTGGGATTGGAATATGGATAGGTGACTGAGGTGGAGAAGGGTGATCAACCAGCATTGCTGCAACCCCAAGTAAAATGGGAGAAGCCAAATGGAGAAGAGACGAGAGGTGGGGACTGTAATGGTGCCCCCCATAATTAGACCAGGGTTACAGATCTCAGTGACACAAGGGGGCCAATATAAATTTCTCCCAGCACCTCTGAGCTCCGAGGAGGGGAAGCTGCAGTCTCTGAGGGTTAGGTCCAGGCTCCCATCTGTTTGAGCGAGGCCCAATGAGGGTTTCCTAATCCTGTCTCTTCATTGATCATCTCCAGCCTGGCCTAGCCCTACAGGTACCTGACGGATGTGTTTCTCCTCCCAGGCTGCGGCCCCTGGATGTCGAGTTTATGAAGCGGCTGGGAAAAATAATGAACATTATTCCTGTCATTGCAAAGGCTGACACAATGACACTGGAGGAGAGGCATGAATTTAAACTGAGGGTGAGTTGGTCCCTACCCCACTTGCCTCTGTCTGTCTATAAACCCAGTTATGTGGCGGAGTCCCTCAGCTCTTTCAAAGAGATTTAGACATTTACCTCAGCTGGGAGTGGGGAAATGCATAAAACTCAACGCAAGCTCAAGGAACAGAATCTCACCTTCCAAATCGGCACTTTACACTGATCTGGACTCAATGTTGTGTTGAAAAATTTCAGATCACAGCCTCCACCCTCAGTTTTTCCAGATGTTGGTCATGATTCTGCTGTTGCTATTTACACCTCCTCCCGAACCATCTGCAGTTTCTTTACTTGTCCCATTACCACCCACACTTTGGTTCTTGCACCATTATCCCTTTCGCTATTTAACCTCTCCCTGCCATCAAACCTATTACAGACTTTCCCTTTTGTTCTTTCCTCCCCTCTCCTCCCCACCCCCTCCACCTCTGTCCTTGCTTAGAATCTGTCACGTCTCTAACGTCTTCCAGTGCTAATGGAAAGTATTTGACCTGAAACGTTAACTCTCGCCACAGGTGCTGCCTGACCTGCTGAGTATTTCCAGCATTTTCTGTCTTTATATCATTATACATTCTGCCAGCATCCCTCCCAGACCCAGAGGTGAATAAGCTCAGAATGTTTGTCTCTTATTTTTAGTGCGCTGGTTAACACCTTCTGTGGTAAGCGCTATTTTAATCAATTTCCAAATAAATCTGCTAAGGATTGTGTTAAAATGCTGCAGACAGGAATTTTACCAAATCTGTTAACAAAGGTGGTAAAAATAACACCTGGAGAGAAATAAACTCATTTACAAAATGTTCGCGAATATTCAGCATATCCAGTGTGGGAATTAATCTAATAATATGAGAAAATGTCCCGTACTTCATTTCCTGCCCTCTCAGGGGGGTAGAGTTTATTGCTGTTTAATTGGACCTTGTGCAAAGGGACTCCGCAGTCTCATTCCTTACTGAGTGTCTGTCTCTGATTCAGTCAGGTTCAGGGACACTGGCTGTGGTTGGTTTTTTTAACCCTCTCGGTGTTTTGACCTGTCAGGTGCGGAAGGAGCTGGAGGCAAATGGGATTGAGTTCTACCCACAGAGAGAATTTGATGAAGATATGGAAGACAAAATGGAAAATGACAAGATCAGGGTGAGTAGGAATCCGTCTCAACGTGAGACATGTAGAGGTATGTGTTGGGAAAGTGTTGGTTACAGAAAGTGTCCCTTGAAGAAGTCTTCGTAATCTTCAGTGGGTTAACAGCAAGTCCTTACTAACTGCTTGTAACCATATACATATATACAGTAAAGGATACAGGCAAGAGGAGGAGATGGCTTAGTGGTATTGTTGCTGGACTAGCGACCCAGAAACTGATGGTAATGCTCTGGGGACCTGGGTTCAAATCTGATCACAGCAGATGGTGGAATTTGAATTCAATAAAAAAAATTTTTAAATCTGGAATTAAATTTCTAACGATGACCATGAAACCATTGTTGATTGTTGTAAAAACCCATCTGGTTCAATAATGCCCCTTTAGGGAAGGAAATCTGTTGTCCTTACCCGGTCTGGCCTACATGTGACTCCAGACCCACTGCAATGGTCTCTGAACATGGGAAATAAATGAATCCATGAATAACAAAAAGGAGCTATCTCCATTTCTCGGGCCAGAATGTGTAAGATGACATTGGGTGAATGATATTTCAGTGGGTGGGTGTGTGATGATCTCCAATGTGTGCCAGCCATTAATTAATGGGCCCCTTCAGGCAGTAAGTGATGCTGATTTTTCGGGGCCCATGCGACCTTCAGGTCATCGCACTTTTATAAACCTCATCCATGGGCGGGATAAGAGGTGAGTGGTCACGAGTGTTATTTGTCAGACATTTAATGCTTAAAGTTACTGTTACTTGCCTGTGTGAGCAGGAATACTTCAAATCTCTTCACAGCTGCTTGGACTGGAGAAACGGGCTTCAGGTCCGGACTCTGGAGTAAACATCATTTCTGGGGCCTTTCTGGTTTCAGGAAGCCCTCCCTTAGCCTGGGAATGGGAGTTGTGCTCTCGGCTGGAGGCACCTACTCTGAGGAGGAAGAGGGCCAGGAGGGGGAGGAGGCCAGGATTCCACATTTAGCCTCCAGGGGAGCCACCTGTGGGAGGACAGGTGCAGACACAACAGGACGTCCAAGGCAGAAGGGACCTCAGAAGATGCCACTAACCTGCTGCCAGGGTTTAAAGACGGCGATGCAGCTACTCAATATGCCTGAGGTGCAATGCCAAAGGAGGCTCCATGTCTCAAGGGAGACAGTGACCTCCACCTGTCAGATGATCGGCCCTGAGATCAGCTCTGACTGTGTGGGTGGAGACCCCATGCCAGTGGCACTGAAGGTCACTGTGGCCCTCAACCTCTATGCTTCGGGCTCTTTCCAGGGGTCGGTGGGTGATCTTTGTGGAGTCCCCCAGTCAGCTGTCCACAGTTGTGTCAAGCAGGTGATAGACGCTCTGTTCAGGCATGCATTGACCTTCATCCACTTCTGTTGGGATGGCCAGCAGATGGGTTAGTGCCCCTCCACCTGGAAGCCCCCCTCCCAGCCTGTCAACACCCTGACTATGACATGTTTTGCAGTTCCAGCACTGCGCCCAGGTGCAGCTCCTTGAGGTAGCCCCCAACACAGTACTCTGGGTGTCAGCCTACCACATGCAGTGGGTGCAGAACCCATCTCAGCACAACCCTCTCAGGGTGAGCTAGGCATGGGCAATATCTGCTGGCCCACCCAGTGAGGGACAGATGCTGTGAATGATTCAATGCAGTCACTGCACTCAGGGTTGTGGGGGGTAGGGGGAGCGGGGGTGGGGGAGCTGGGGAAAGCCTACCTGTTGTGTTAAGTGACCTCTGCCAACATGGTGCTCACCCTTCCTGAGCACAAGAGGCCATTGAAACACTTGCGGCACTGGATCCATGTGCCTCGCACCACATGGTGGGAGCTGACTATGTCTGCTACCTCCTCCCAGGCACGTTTGGTCAGGTGGACCTCCCACCGACCTGCCACCTCCTCCAGGAGGGCAGCTAGGCACTGGTCAGAAAGGCGAGCGGCACAGTGCGCCACGCCATCACCATTGGACCCGGCGGTTATTGCAATCCCGCCGCTGCCTGCCCACTCCCGCTATCCCCAGGATCTGCTTTTCACACTGGGTAGGTCACACTGGGCAGGTCACACTGGACAGGTCACACTGGACAGGTCACGCTGGGCAGGTCACACTGGGCAGGTCACACTGGACAGGTCACACTGGACAGGTCACGCTGGGCAGGCCACACTGGGCAGGCCACACTGGGCAGGTCACACTGGACAGGTCACACTGGACAGGTCACACTGAGCAGGCCACACTGGGCAGGTCACACTGGGCAGGTCACACTGGGCAGGTCACACTGGACAGGTCACACTGGACAGGTCACACTGGACAGGTCACGCTGGGCAGGCCACACTGGACAGGTCACGCTGGGCAGGCCACACTGGACAGGTCACACTGGACAGGTCACACTGGACAGGTCACACTGGACAGGTCACGCTGGGCAGGCCACACTGGACAGGTCACACTGGACAGGTCACACTGGACAGGTCACACTGGACAGGTCACGCTGGGCAGGCCACACTGGACAGGTCACACTGGACAGGTCACACTGGGCAGCTCACACTGGGCAGGTCACACTGGACAGGCCACACTGGGCAGGTCACACTGGGCAGGTCACACTGGGCAGGTCACACTGGACAGGCCACACTGGACAGGTCACACTGGACAGCTCACACTGGGCAGGTCACACTGGGCAGGTCACACTGGACAGGTCACACTAGACAGGCCACACTGGGCAGGCCACACTAGACAGGCCACACTGGGCAGGCCACACTGGGCAGGTCACACTGGGCAGGTCACACTGGACAGGTCACACTGAGCAGCTCACACTGAGCAGGCCACACTGGGCAGGTCACACTAGACAGGCCACACTGGGCAGGCCACACTGGGCAGGTCACACTAGACAGGCCACACTGAGCAGGCCACACTGGGCAGGTCACACTAGACAGGCCACACTGAGCAGGCCACACTGGGCAGGTCACACTGGGCAGGCCACTGGGCAGGTCACACTGAGCAGGCCACACTGAGCAGGCCACACTGGGCAGGTCACACTGGACAGGTCACACTGGACAGGTCACGCTGGGCAGGCCACACTGGGCAGGCCACACTGGGCAGGTCACACTGGGCAGGTCACACTGGGCAGGTCACACTGGACAGGTCACGCTGGGCAGGCCACACTGGACAGGTCACACTGGACAGGTCACACTGGACAGCTCACACTGGGCAGGTCACACTGGGCAGGTCACACTGGACAGGTCACACTGAGCAGGCCACACTAGACAGGCCACACTGAGCAGGCCACACTGAGCAGGCCACACTGGGCAGGTCACACTGGGCAGGCCACTGGGCAGGTCACACTGAGCAGGCCACACTGGGCAGGTCACACTGGGCAGGCCACTGGGCAGGTCACACTGGGCAGGCCACACTGGGCAGGTCACACTAGACAGGCCACACTGGACAGGTCACACTGGGCAGGTCACACTGGGCAGGCCACTGGGCAGGTCACACTGGGCAGGCCACACTGGACAGGCCACACTGGACAGGCCCCCATGTAACATGGCGACATGGAGCTGATCGCGGGCAGCAATCGGCTCCGCGCCTGCCCACACCCACTCCCGAACGGCCCACCCCACAGGGAGAAAATTCTCCCCTAGGCCTTCACACGTCTCTGCTCCACACTGACCCTGGGTCTGGATCATGTGCCTTCTTACATAACCGTGCGTGTTACTGTACCCAGTCCCACATTAACCCTGTATGTGTCAGACCATTGTACGGTGTGTACAGCTGTGTCTACAGGTATATACACGGCTGCAGGGGTACAGGCAGTGTCTGTACAGGAGTGTTATTGAAACAATTACAGCAAACGTATTAAGGTCACCTTCATGACTCTGGAGATCTCGTACACTGCAGCCTGCAGAATGACTTGATAAACACTATAATTATATAATCATTATGCTGTCAGCTGGCCTGATAAACCTTAAATCATTCAACTCACTGCAGCAAGGGTTAGTGTGATGAATCATGTGCTATTAAGTCAATAAACACACAGCAGGTTAGGGTAGCAACCCTCGAACAGAATCCCAGTACATTAACCCATCATCAGACTGTACCCACTGGCCATGCCTCACAGGAGACACGCTAATGGAATTGATGTTCAGGACCAGGCTCTGCTCAGTAACCCAGAGCTATGACTCTCCCTTTTATAATGGTCAGGATTCATCTTCACAATTACACTCTCCTAAACAGCCTCCTTGTTTAGAAATAGAGGGCGGGATTTTACTGTCCCGGCTGGCTGCTTTCACGGTGGTGGGGGCCGTGGGGAGGGGTTGCTGGTAAAAAGCAGCAGGTGTCCTGCCCCCAACCTGTCTCCTGTTTAATGGGGTTTGGGGGGTTGGGGAGGTGCCTTTGGCCTATTGAGGTCCTTAATTGGGCAATTAATGTCCACTCAGGTGCCTGATCCTACCCGGCTACTATTTTACCCGTGGCAGAGAGAGGCCTACGCCAAGCGAGTAGCCTGGCAGCTTTAGCTGCATGAGCTGATGTCGGGAAAGGGGGTGGGGTACATCTTTTGGGAGACCCCTGTGCCCATTCGAGCCCCCCTCCCCCTCCACCCAAGGTCATATTCTCCTTTAACCCAGCCCCCCGCCCCGAAACCCCCAATCCCAGCCTCTCAAACATGGCCCCCCCCCACACCCCAGGCATCCCTTCAGTCCGGCCTCCATTAGCCCCTCTGCTCCGGGCACTGGCTGCAGTCCCAGCAGTGGCCACCGCTAGAACCTGGCACTGCTGGGACTGCAGAGCTGCTGGCCGTCTGATTGGTCAGCAGCTCTCTAAGGCGGGACTTCCTCTCTAGATAGGGGCGGAGTTCTGCCACGCCGAATGTAAGATGGCTGCTGGGCACCCTGTATCAGTGGGGCAGGAAACCCCGCCATCCAAAAAATCCTGCCCATAGCAACAGAAGGAGACCTTTTAACCCCTCGAGTCTGCCCCGCCATGGCAGACATGGCTGACCTGTGGCCTAACTCCATGTCCGTGCCTTACCCCCATATCCCTTAATATCTTGGATAACAAAAATGTACCAATCTCAGTTCTACATTAATTAACATTAAGATTAACAATTGATCTAGCGTCAATTGCCCTTCCACTCTGTGCAATAAACCCAGTTCTACAGAAGAGTCTATATCCAGAACATCCCCTGATACATATTTCCAATATTTTTGCACTTTATTCTGGATTTTGCCAGGGAGTCACGTTTATTATTGACCTGTGTTGCCTTTTCCCCAATCCCACAGGAAAGCATGCCCTTTGCCATCGTTGGCAGCGACACTGAATATCAGATAAATGGGAAAAGAGTGTTGGGAAGGAAAACGCCTTGGGGGATCATTGAGGGTGAGTTCTGTGCCTTGTTCCAGTTGTATTTTATGATGCTGATTCAGTTCTGGGTCGGACAGAGAGATTTGTTTGATCAGCCTCTCTCTTCTCAGCGCTATCTGCTAACCTTGCTCTCCGTTAATAGCTGCCTTGTCCCCCTCTCTTGGCTTAATTCTACAATGGCCATCGCTTCTCTAAACTTTCCTCTCTCCTTCCTTCCTAAACTCCAAATCCTCCACATTTCCCCCCCTCTGTCCTCACTATTGGAGTCATCCATTCAGCTCCTACCTTAACTTAACCATCACAGCACCTCCTGACTGTGAATACCCTCAGCTCCCACAATCCTCCCTTTCTCTGGCAGTCTGCAAGGGGCTAAAACCCAAGTTTAACACACCCTCCCTCCCACTCTACACCTTTACGGGTGCTCTGGACTTACACCATCATCATCAGATTACCCAACAGTGAATAAATGACCTGTTAGTGTTACACACAAGGCATGTGTCACTGGATGTTGAATGATCTCATTTTATAAAATAATTCTGTACAATTTTTTGTACAATTCACTCTTCCTGGGGAAGTTGAAGCCCAATCACTTTCCAGCCCACATCCAACCTGTACTCAGGATAGAACCAGATCCTTGGGTTTAGGTTCACTAATAAAGTGAACCCTCTGGTACTTTGCAGAATGGCCTCTCCTCCTGTCTGAAGCCTAAACAGTGAGCGCACAACCGAGAGCTGTCTGCCTGTCTGTCCTGGCCTTGCCCAACATCTGCACTTCTCAGCAGGAGCCACTAGATGGTGATCAGGAGCTGCTGCCCTGATTGGTTGCTCTGGTTGAGGCCAGCACAGATCAGGATGGCACCTAGTCTTATAAATGGAAGACTTGCATTTACATAGCGTCCCTCATGGTTTCATCCCCGTTACACTGTCAGATTCACAGCAGCCAATCTCGGCAAGATTCCACAAAGGGCAGTGTGATAGCGACCAGTTAACCTGTTTCAATTGGTTTCCCTTTTACATCAACCTGAGAGAGCAGCCAGAGAGCGTGACTAGGGCCACATTTCCCTGGAAATATGCTGCCGAGGGGACTGACACCTGATTGAGGACACGTCTGAGATATTCAATGGGTTCTGTCCATTGGTACAGGAGTGTCAGCCAGTGCTCTGTAACAGGGTCACTGGAGACTGCTCAGAAGAAGAGGGGGCCCAATGATAGCCTTTTAAACCATAAGGTACCTCCTCGGGCCCACATTACACATCTTGCCCATTGCAGAGGCTGCAAATCCCCTCTGACTGGGCTAATATTACTCAGGGTGTGTCTACTTCTGGGAACAGCTTTCAACTCATCCACTATCCACTCATACAGTCCACATTCCAGTGATCAATGGACATAGCTGTGAATGTTCAAGACAGAAATCGATAGTTTTCTGGATACTAATGACATCATAGGAAATGGGGAGAGTGCGGAAAAGTGGCTTTGAGGTAAATGATCAGCCATGATCTAAGCGAATGGCAGGGCAGGCTCGATGGGCCGAATGGCCTACTCCTGCCCCTATGTTCCTACAAACTCAAGATAGTGCCAAGGGCATAACAGAAAGTAAGTTGGAAGAAATAGGTTACCGATGGACAGAGGGTTTCAGCTCAAAGTCTCTATTGAAACCAAACTGTTCGCAGCATTTAAAAGGTGATTCGGTGAAGACTAAGCATCTTACAGCACGTGCTGGAGGAGAAGGGAAGTGGAATTAGAATTGATAGCTTCAAGAAATAGAATCATAGAATCCTTATAGCACAGAAGGAGGCCATTTGGCCCATTGTCTCTCTCTGCAAGAGCAACTCACCTAACCCCACTCCTCTGCCTTTTCCCTGTAGCCCTGTTACATTTTCTTTTAGATAATGGCCCAATTCTTTTTTGAAAGCCTTGATTGAACCTGCCTCCCCCACACTCGCACAGTGCATCCCACTGTGTGAAAAGGCTTTTTCCCATATCGTCACTGGCCCTGCTGCCAATCACCTTAAATTGGTGCCCTCAGGTTCTTGAAACTTTTACCAATGGGAACAGTTTCTTCCTATCTCCTCTATCCAGATCCCTCATGATTTTGAACACTTTTATCAAATGTCCCCTCAACCTTCTCTTCCCCAAGGTGAACAGTCCCAATTTCTCCAATCTACCCAGGGTACCCTAACCCTAACCCTAATGCGATGTTCCTCATCCCTGGAACCATTCCCGTAAATCTATTCTGCACCCACTCCAATACCTTCACATCCTTCCTAAATTCTTCAGTGGTAGAACTAACTCTGGCACAGGCACAGTGGCCTGACAGCCTCTATTTGTAATGAAGTGTTTCCCTGATTAACAATTGTGACTCTATCCCTGCAAGTTAGTCGCCAAGTCATTTGCCGTATAGTCTGTTCAATTCAATGGCGCTTACTTCAGACTTTCATTGATTGAGATAGTTGGCTTGATTGACTGTTCTACAGATCAGTCACTGAATCATCCTGGAAATAAACTTAGGGCGGAATTTTCCCTCCCCAACACTGACGGGCGTGACCGGAAAATTTGGGGAACCCTTACAATTTTCCCATCCCGCCCACAATGATGCCCGTCGGGATCAGAAAATCCCAGCCTTAGGAGACTTCCCACATCTAGAGACACTTGAGGCATATGGAACATATGAACTAGGAGCAGGAGTAGGCCACTCGGCCCCTCGAGCCTGCTTCAATAAGATCGTGATTGTAACTTCAACTCCACATTCCTGCCTCCCCCCAATCACCTTTCACCCCCTTGTTTAACAAGAATCTATCCAGCTCTGCCTTAAAAATATTCAAAGGCTCTGCTTCCACTACCTTTTGAGGAAGAGAATTCTCACGACTCTCTGAGAGGCAAAGCACACATGTGTCAATTTTCAGCAGTTTGTTTGCCCTGGGACAGGCTGTTAGCCTAAAGGTTATAGCTTGAGGGTCACATGCTCATCATCAAGTATGGCTGACCAGGAACCTCTCCCACTCTTACCACCTGCCATGTGTTGGGAGGGGGTTTACAGGTCAATAACCTGTTTGGCTGCATTATGAACACACCTTCCTCAGCCATCAAGCCCTGGGATGGGGCTTGAACCCAGAGCTTCCAGCTTAAGAGGCAGGGACACTACCCACTGCACCACAAGAGCTCCCAACGGGAAAGAACACAGAGCTTGAACTGATAGCAGTATTTTCTAAAATTAAATGAACATCTAGAAACAGCCACTTGACCCGACACACCCTTCTGTCTGTTAAAAATAGAAGTAGGCAGTGGAGGAATTGCTCAGTAGGTCAGGCAGCATTGGTAGAAAGACAGAATTACCCAGTGCTTCAGCCCTTAAAACCTCCGTGTGTTGTGGAAAATTTCAAACATCACTCCTTGGGCAGATGTAGAGAATATCGAAGTTTATTTAATCATATGCAGGGGAGAAATACTTAGCAAACTCAGTCCTTCCCAAAGAATCAATGGTTACAGTCACCATGCCTCTGCTTCCCCCTCGTCTGGCTAACCCAATTAACCACTGCAACATTCAATCAGTTATGATTAGCCTATTAATAACTGTAAGACCATCAAGCAATTGGCCCCACGCCAAGTGAGATGAAAAAACTTGGAATATTTAGCGGCTTCCACAGCCTCGTGATGTCTCAAAGAATGTTACAGGAAATGAAGTACCTCTAGAAGTGTAGTCAGTGTGATGATTTAGGAAACACAGCATCTTAGGCAGTGCAGCACTCCTTCAGTATTGCACTGGAATGTTGGCGGATTTTGTGCTCAACTCTCTGGACTGAAGAAGTCTTACTGTAATTGCATCGAGCCTTGGTGAGACAACGGCTAGAGGATTGTGTACTGTTTGGTCTACTTGCCAATGATAGGATGTTCCTCTTGGAGGGAATGCAACAAAGGTTCACTAGTCTGACTCCTGGGGTTAGGGGATTGGTCTCTGAGGAGAGTTTGCGCGGACTGGGTTTATAGTCCCTGGAACATTCTTCCAAAGGTCCAAAATCCTGAGTGAAGAAATTTCTCCTCATCTCAGTCTTGAATGGTCAACCCCTTATCCTGAGACTGTGACACCATGTTGTAGAGTTCCAGCTAGGGGAAACATCCTATCAGCATCTACCCAATCAAGCCCCTGACGTCCCCCTCCAAGTCACTCACCATCCTGACTTGGAAATATATCGGCCGTTCCTTCACTGTCGCTGGGTCAAAACCCTGGAACTCCCTCCCTAACAGCACTGTGGGTGTACCTACACCACAGGGACTGCAGCGGCTCAAGAAGGCAGCTCACCCCCACCTTCCCAAGGGCAATTAGGGATGGGCAATAAATGCTGGGCCCAGCCACATCACATGAAATAATTTTAAAAGAAGGAACTTTGCTTCTGAATGTGCCAGGACATTCTAACCTGATGTTTCTTTCTGTTTCTTTTTAGTTGAGAATGTCACTCACTGTGAGTTTCCTCTTCTCCGGGACCTCATTGTTAGGTAACGAACGTTCATATACGTGTAAGATTTACTCGCTGTTTTTTATTATAGTTCATGTATCTCTCTTTTTATCTCCCTCCATGTCTTTCTATTTCTGCTCTTTGTCTTATCTGCTTGTCCTTTTCTCCATCTCTATGTTTATTTGTTCATCCCATCGCCTCTCTTTCTGCCTTTTCCTCATTCACATTTTTGAACTTATTTATATCGTGCTCTCTCTGTGTCTTTCTCCTCAATTTGAAACTCTCCTTTTCCCCCCTCACCCTGTACAATTCTCCGATTATTCCTTGCTTTCCTTCCCCCTCTGTCCGCTTCCTAATTGCCATCCTTTCCTTTTATCGTCACCTTTTCACTTTCCCTCCCCCGCTTTATCTTACCTCCCACTTTCTCGTTTTTTTTGTCCTCCTCTTTGCTTCTCTCTTTCTGTCTGTCGCTCACTTTATCTTCCCACTCTGCTCCATTTCCCGGTCATTTTATTCTCCGTCTGTCGCTTTGCCTCTCTTCCCATCTCTCATTCAATTGCCTATCTCTCTCTTCCTGTCTGCTTCTCCCTGTTTAACTTCCCTTCTCTAAATGTCCTTGTTTTTTCTCCTAATCTTCCGCTTCCCTCTCGGCATACTGAGCGTCTCTGTTTCCTTTTCTCCCTGTTGTCCTGTTCCTTTCTCCTGCCGTCGCTGTGCGCTGTTCTCACTGGGCAGGACCCACCTCCAAGACCTGAAGGAGGTGACGCACAACATTTTTTACGAGACATATCGGGCTAAAAGGCTGAACGAAAACGGGAACCTGGCCAACGACACAGGGGAGGTGCACGAGAGTAACCTCTGAACCCGCCGAGAGCAACGAAAATCTTCAGTCGCTGGAACCTGGTGTAAAATCTCATTTTTGTAAGAGTGAAGCCAAACAAACACAAACCTGTCACTTAAAAAGAGTGAAGCCCTTTAAATTTTGACCGCTTGCTCGGGTCAGGCGTGTGATCCTGTCAATTATTTAACGCTTACCTTTCAGCATCTGAAGGTGTTTCTGTGAACCTCCCGATTCACGTACATTTGTTGCCCCTTTTTCTACTTTTCCCCAACTTGCTGGTGCCCTCTGAGTGTGTCTCTGGTGCTGGAGTGATCATGTCAGTGGACCAGTAATCCCGAGGCCCAGGCTAATGCCCTGGGGGACATGGGTTGAAATCCCACCACAGTAGCTGGTGGAGTTTAAATTCAGCTAATAAATCTGGAATATGAAGCTAGTCTCAGTGGCCATGAAACTACTATTGATTATCAGGAAACCCCATCGGGTTCACTAATGTCCTTTAGGGAAGGAAATCTGCCGTCCTTACCTGGTCTGGCCAACATGTAACTCCAGACCCACAGCAATGTGGTTGACTCTTAACTGCCCCCTGAAATGGCTGAGCAAACCACTCAGTTCAAGGGCAATTAGGGATGGGCAACGAATGCTGGGCCTTCCCAGCGACACCCACATCCCCAGAGGTAGGTAACTTGGAATTGTTTTCGTTCCCTCAGTTTTCTCCCCTCCTATTGTTCAATCAAGAGGCTTATCAGGACTCTCTTTAATTGCGAGTAGGATTGGGACCTCCCCAGTCCAGGTGGGGAGGCCATCTCTTGGTGCCCAAGTTGAGACCAGTTAAGTCAGGATGTTGAGCTAGGAATCTTCCTGGCATATGTGGGTGTGTATGTGTGTGTGTGAGATTGCTTGTGTCTGTGTGTCAGTGTTTGTTTGTGTCTGTCAGTGTTTGTGCGTGTCTGTGTGTCAGTGTTTGTGTGTGTCTGTGTGTCAGTGTTTGTGCGTGTCTGTGTGAATGTGTGTGTTTGTGAGTGTGTGTCTGTGTGTGTGAGAGATTGTCTGTGCGTCAGTGTTTGTGTGTGCCTGGGTGTCAGTGTTTGTGAGTGTCTGTGTGACAGTATTTGTGTGTCAGCGTTTGTGTATGTCTGTGTGTCAGTGTTTGTGTGTCCCTGTGTGTATGTGTGTCTGTGAGTGCCTGTGTGAATGTGCGTCTGTGAGTGTGTGTGTCTGTGTATGTGAGTGTGTCTGTGTGTGTGATTGTGTGAGTGTGTGTATATGTGTGTGAGTGTGTTTGTACGTGTCAGTGTGAGTATGAGTGTGTGTGAGTGCGTGCAAGTGTGTGTGTAAGTGTGAATGTGTGTTTGTGTGACTGACTGTGTGTGACTATGAACATGGGAGTGTCAGTGAGAGTGTGAATGTGAGAATGAGTAAGTGTGAGTGTGTGCGTTTGTGACTGAATGTGCATGTGACTGAGTGTCAGTGTGAGTCTGGGTGTGCGTATGAGTGTGAGTGTGTGAGCGTGGATGTGAGCGCAGTGTGTGAGCGAGTGAGTGTGTGACTGTGTGCGTGACTGAGAGTGTGAGTGTGTGTGTGAGTAATTGTCTGAGTATGTGTGTATGTGTGTGAGTGTGTGTGACTAAGTGTGTGAGTATGTATGTGTGTGTGTGTGTGTGTGTGAGTGTGTCTGAGTGTGCGTGACTGAGACTGAGTGACTGTGTCTGTGTGAGTGTGTGTGCATGAGTGTGTGAGTGACTGAGTGCGTGTGTGTGAGAGTGAGAGTGTGTGACTGAGTATGTGTGTGTGTGTGTGTGTGTGTGTGACTCAGAACCACACCACACAGCACACTCACTCATACCATCAGGGGAATGAAAGAAAAAATAACTCCTCAATATTTGGAGGTGCAACAGATCACAAGCTGTCCCTGGTATTAAGGAGTAGATCTCACAGATTCCAGCTCCCAACGCAAGGCTTCACACAGCAGGAAAGTGAAACGGGAATTCAAGCGCAGGATTTCCATTCACTGGGCGGAGAATGAGGCTGAATGAAGCCAAACGCGACTTCCCAATTCATTCTCCTGCTGTACAAGCCTGTGAAACCAGGAGCACCTGTTTGTGAACTCCATCCCTGACAGGTCTCTATTCACTCCTGTCAGTTTGTGACCTCCTGACTGGAGCCTCTGTCGGACTAAGTAGAACCCAGGACACTAGGGAAATGGGTGGTGGGGGACATGTTTTGAGTGTGCAGGTATTCCCACTGCAGCCAGGGCAGCAGGTTGGAAAGTTGGGCAAAGGCCCCTGTAATTATTGTGAACAATTCCTGAGTAGAAGTTGGCCCTCAGAGAGCACCCGCTATCTGATTTGTGATGTGGGGCAGAGGTGGGTCTCTCTGCTCGGACCACTGACTCAAAACATGGCCTGTGGTAAGTCAGTCAGCAACTCGAAGGTAAAGAAATACAGCTCAGTGTTTCTGGTGGTACCTTTAACCAGGACACACAGTCGGCACTGAGCAAGAGAAAGAAGGGACGGTAGAAACCATTGGTCAAGGAGGCAACCATTTCAACACAGGAAGTGCAATGTATGGTTGCCAACCCTACAGGAACATCACGGAGTCCCAGGAATTAGAGACTAATCTCCAGGACAACACCCAAGGGAAAAATCGTAATTCTTCATTTCCTTTGAACGCTTTCGTAGTTCCAAAAATATTGGAGGTTGTGGGGTGGGGAGGTGGGTGAAGGTTGGTTGACCGGGGGGTGGGGGTCAGTTGGAGGTGGGAGGCCGCTGTGATGAAATTTCCAGGAATATGTCCAGCCAGAGTTGGCACCCGTATGTGTAACTTCCTGTGAAAGGGGAAAGGTCACAGTCGCCCTTGCTTCCTATTGGATGCTACCTGACCTGCTCTGCATTTGCAGCATTTTCTGGCTCTGATTTCCCGCGTTTAGAGACGTTGGCCGGGATTTCCCAATCCCGCCTGTGGCGGAACCCATCGACCCAGCAGGACTGGCGGGATGGGAAGATCCCGACTGTTGTTCCTGTCCTCCAGTGACTGTCGGCCTGACTCTGGGCAGCCACTCTCCCGATTTGCACTCTGTCCCACACAATAACTGTCGCCACGCGGTTTATGGGTTTTGAACGGTGAGCGCTAGCTAGTAAAGCTGGTGCCCACCATGCAGCAGGTTCCAGAATGTTCTTAGCAATGATGGTGGAGTGAAGGTAGCCAATCACCGTGGGTGATTGGGCAGCTTGGAAGGGCGCAACCTTCATGGATCCCTTTAATCTTTCCCCTGAGCGTAACAGACCAGCCATGAGTTACAGACTCTGGGTTGTGGAGTTGCCAATAAAATTCCCTGTCTTCCTTTTCCCTGATTCACTTCACGTTGTCACTTTTCCGATACCCGCGTGCTCTTTCTTCACCTCTGGGTGAGCACCTGCCAGGCTATTTGACCCTGAAGGCCTCACAACAGTTCACACGTGGGGTCTATTTTCCAATAGGGGGTCAGCCACTGTCATGAGCTATGGGTGACCACCCCCATCTCTAACTGAGACCAACTGTAGCACCTTGGTCACTGAACTGATTCAGAACCAGCCAAGCCAGCAGAGATGGAGGGTGACCTTGCACGCTTTGGGGTGTTACCGGAGTGTGCCATTACAGGACCACGGGTGTGGGATGGGGGGTGGGGTGGGGGGGGGCGGGGGGGTGCATCATTTGTATTTTGACAGCAGTTAGTAGTTGAGTGCCAAATTTAGCCCCTCATCCTCCCATCCCCATTTCAAAGCAGACAGAGTGCAAGGTGAATGATAACTCTCGCTTGCCCTAGTGAGGCACAGCCAGTAACTCTCCAGTGCCCCTGGAGGTTTCGCACTTGAGTTTGCCACCTTCGCTGCCACTCCCACATCAGGGGCTTCCCCATGTTGAGCTCCTCATTAATGGACCTGCCAGGAACACTGGGTTTCTGGGAAGCCTCCATGAGTATTTGGGAGATGGGTCAGCAGTGGCTGGGGTGTGGGGAGATGGTACAGGAGTAACAGAGTCCTCCAAAGCACCTCCGTATTCCTGGAATTTTGTGAATCGGGGCACGTTTGGCCCCAGTTGTCACAGGGTGAGGAATCAGACACAGAAACGTTGTGTAAAAGGGCCAGACCCAAACATCCCGAAGAGTCAAGAGTCTGATGGTGAGAAAGAAATATCTCTCCCGGAGCCCACATCCCCTTTTACAGAAATAAAACAAACAGGTCGTTGGCTGAAGATTATGTTTAAGCGAAAGTTTATTCTAATATATATTATTGATGTTTTATTCTTTGTTCTGGAAGTTTCCTATTGGATAATTCATGCTTTATCCTGTGGTGTTTGTGAGGTAATACTGGTTTGATTTGTTTAAGATTATACACTGCACTTTATCTGCAAATCATTGGAAGAGTGAGAGAAACTAGGTTGAAAACATTTTTTTTTTTAAATATTGTACCTGTGGATTGTAAATGTTTATGTCATTCAAAAGCAAGTAGAACTTTAGTACAGAAACAGGCCATTCGGCCCAGCTGGTCCCTGTCGGTGTTTATGCTCCACAAGAGCCTCTTCACAACACTCTCCATCCCACCTGATCAACATATCCTTTTCTGTTTCTTTCTCCCTCATGTGTTCATTTAACCTCCTCTCAAATGCTTTTTGCCTGAATTACTGCCTGTGATCACAGCGCTCGCGCTGAGTAAAGACGTTTCTCCTGAGTTTTCTAGTGGGTTTATTCGTGACTCTCTTATACTTATAGCCCCTAGTTCTGGTTTGCTTCACAAGTGGAAACACCTTTACACCTTCCCTATCAAACCTTCTCATAACCTTAATGACCTCTATGGGGTTATCCCTCAACCTGTCCTTCCTCAGAACAGAAGCTCAGCCAGTTTAATCTTTCCTGAGAAACTCCGAGTTCTGGTATTGTCCTTATAAAACCTTCACCAGGCCTCTACATCCTTTCTGTGATACAAAGGCCAGGCCTGTGCACGGTGCTGCAAGTGTGGTCTAACCAAGGTCTTATAAAGGCTTAGCATAACTTCTCTGTTTTCCAACTCAATCCATTCAGAAATGAACCCCGGTGCTTTTTATAGGCTCTGCATCACTGCTTCTACTGATGTTTGTACTTGTACCAATAGATCGCTTTGCTCCATTTAGACTCTCATTTTCCGAGGTTTATGTGACCCTTTACTCTTCCCACCATCCCACACTTATCAATATTGAAACAATTTGCCAATTCCATATCCTTCTACAAGGTTATTAATATCTTCCTTTTTTCAGTATTTGCTATACCCCCTGATTTGGTGCATCCACAAATTATGAATTTGTACTTGTGATTCCCGAGTCGAAACATTTATGTAATTCATGAACAACATTGATCCCGGCCCTGATCTTTGTGGAACATCACTTCCATCTTCCACCGGTCTGATTAGCTGCTGGTCACCCCCGACTCGCTGCTCTCTGGGTTACAGTCAGCTCACTATCCATTCTGCTGCTTTCTCAAACACTTCAATCAGTTTGCTGAAACATGACCTTCCCTGTTGAATCCATGCTGACCACACCATTGTGTTTTTGGTTTCTAGATGTTTCTCTATTGCACTTTGAGGAAGGGATCCATTAAGGGATTAGGAATCTATTAGGGGATCAGGAATCCATTAGGGGATTAGGAATCCATTGAGAAAGGAATCTAGGAAGTCTGTCTACCATCTACAAGGCACAAGTCAGGAGTGTGATGGAACACTCTCCACTTGCCTGGATGAGTGCAGCTCCCACAACACTCAACACCGTCCAGGACAAAGCAGCCCACTTGATTAGCACCCCATCCACAAACATTCACTCCCTCCACCACCGACGCACAGTAGCAGCAGTGTGTGTACCATCTACAAGATGCACTGCAGGAATTCACCAAGGCTCCTTAGACAGCAACTTCCAAACCCATGACCACCACCATCTAGAAGGACAAGGGTAGCAGACACATGGGAACACCACCACCTGGAAGTTCCTCTCCAAGCCACTCACCATCCTGGCTTGGAAATATATCGGCCGTTCCTTCACTGTCGCTGGGTCAAAATCCTGGAACTCCCTCCCTAACAGCACTGTGGATGTACCTACACCACAGGGACTGCAGCGGTTCAAGAAAAAATATCTTTCCTACCAACAACATTAAGCTAACTGGTCTGTAGTTCCCTGGACTTGCTCACCTCTCTTTTTAAATATACAAATCACATTAATTGTCTGCCAGTTACCTAGCGCTATTCCTTTTCCTGATAATGTAATATATATTTAATTGTGGCGCTCCTATCCCTTACCTAACTTCTCTCGATATTCATGGGGTCGAACTTTCCCACCATCGGGGGGGTGTGTGTGGGGGCGGGCGTGAACCTGATTGGTTCCCCTGATCGGGTCCGCGCCGCCATTTTATGTCGGTGGGCCAATTAAGGCCCGCCCAGCGTGACGCACGCCCGGAAGCGCTGAGCGCTCCCTGTGCGGGCGGGGGGAGGGGCGGGATTCCCTGAGTCGGGGCCTGTGCGGGCGGGGGGAGGGGGATTCCCTGAGTCGGGGCCTATGCAGGTGGGGAGAGGGGATTCCCTGAGTTGGGGCCTGTGCGGGCGGGGGGAGGGGGGATTCCCTGAGTCGGGGCCTGTGCGGGCGGGGGGAGGGGGGATTCCCTGAGTCGGGGCCTGTGCGGGCGGGGGGAGGGGGGATTCCCTGAGTCGGGGCCTGTGCGGGCGGGGGGAGGGGGATTCCCTGAGTCGGGGCCTGTGCAGGCGGGGGGAGGGGGGATTCCCTGAGTCGGGGCCTGTGCGGGCGGGGGGAGGGGGGATTCCCTGAGTCGGGCCTGTGCGGGCGGGGGGAGGGGGGATTCCCTGAGTCGGGGCCTGTGCGGGCGGGGGGAGGGGGGATTCCCTGAGTCGGGGCCTGTGCTCTTTTGTGCAAGTGTGTGAGAGGGTGCAGAAATCCCCCTGAAGCACGGAGCTGCCTCAGGGAGATCAGTTTAAGTTCCAAAAATTTTAATAAAGAAAAAAACAAATTGAAGACGTGTCCCCTCATGTGACAGTGTCATGTGCGCCGGGACATACCAATGAACTTTAACGATAAAATGTATTTAATTTATAAACCCTTCATGAAACCTCATCCTGCCCATAGATGTGGTCCCATGAAAAATGCAAAGGCCGCCTGGGCTCTTCGCCTGCCCGACATCCTTAACATTGGACAGGCAGCTTTCTCAATCGGCTTCACTAGTTCATAAAAACAAAAAACTACTGCGGATGCTGGAAATCCAAAACAAAAACAGAATTACCTGGAAAAACTCAGCAGGTCTGGCAGCCTCGGCGGAGAAGAAAAGAGTTGACGTTTCGAGTCCTCATGACCCTTCAACAGAACTGAGTATAGTTAGGAGAGGGGTGAAATATAAGCTGGTTTAAGGTGGGGGGTGGGGGGAGAGAAGTTGAGGGTGGGGTGGTTGTAGGGACAAGCAAGCAGTGATAGGAGCAGATAATCAAAAGATGTCACAGACTTTAGTCCACCCCCACCTTAAACCAGCTTATATCTCACCCCTCTCCTAACTATACTCAGTTCTGCTAAAGGGTCGTGAGGACTCGAAACGTCGACTCTTTTCTTCTCCACCGATGCTGCCAGACCTGCTGAGTTTTTCCAGGTAATTCTGTTTTTGTTTCGTTCATTAGTTCACTAATGGCCTTAACTGGCCTTTGACAGTTTGCCGACTCACCCACTGAACTGAAAATCTAAACCACGCGCGGTGACATCGGGACACGCGCCTGACATCACCCCGCGTCATTTCATGCCTCGGAGAGCAGGCCCCGCCTCCATTCGTCGAGCCAAAGATTCAGCCCATGAATACAATCCATTTGGACTAGGGGTTTTACCGACTGAGTTTGATCAGTTTGTCACTTATTGCCCCTTTCTATCTTAAATGTCGTTCTATCTGCTTTTAATCTCTTCTTCTCATGTCAGGTCCGCCCTGATAGTCTCACTGGTAAATCCTGAGGAAATGTAATTATTCCGCGTTCCTGCCATTTCCCGGTCGTTATCTGAGAGCTAATTTTACCCTCTCTTTGTGACATTGTGATTGTCCTGAAGTTTACTCAACGCTCCACTATTGTATAGCGCTCCATCCAGTGGGCTAAGGACCATAAGCCAAACACTAGCTTGACTTGTACAACTGTTGTCATTGACTTAATAACCATCAGTGAATCAACCAGAAACTGTTTATTTTTCCAGTGTTTCATTAACATGTTTAGGGAAGTCGTGACAGACATAGAATGGGGTTGATGGCATTGGGGAAGGAAATGGTCAACACTCTGGGGATATTCCGAGGATTCAGCTCTGTAGCTGAAGAAGCGGCTCCTTTAGGATGGAGAGGTAACCCTGGGTGGGTCGAAGTGGTCACTGCAGGATGTTGAGGAAAGCCTGAGTGAAGAAGAAGCAACAGCTTCAGGGAGAGATGTACTGGAATCCTTGAGGATAGGATGTGAAGTAGGTGTAGCTCAGCTTCAGGGACAGCTATGATAGACTCTTTGAGGAGGCAAGGTGTTTTTAAAGAGTTAGTGATGGTCCATCCAATGATGCATTGGCATGTTTGCAAATGTCAAATGTCCCTGAGGAGCAGTTTGAGGTGGAGATGTGTTGGGTAGCTGGGCACTGAGGTAGCCTTCATCTTATGGGTAAGTGATAACTTTGCGAACTCACATTACTTGTGTTAAAAAGTGTTCTTCCCCATCCATCGAATCACCAGTTGGACAAGGGACAAATGAAAGGAGTTGTGTGGGGGACAGGGCAGAAAGAAACACTTTGGAGGTTAGCAGAGAATCGGAGGCTTTCCCAGCTTAATAAATTCCAGTCACAGCACAAGTTAACTCCTCTGAGAGGGGCTGCTCCCTCTCCTTCCCCTCTCTTGGGCCACATCGTGCCACACATCTTCAGGTAGGGGAGATATGTGGTGGATGGGGTGCCAATCAAGCGGGGCTGCTCTGTCCTGGATGACGTTGAGCTTCTTGAGTGTTGTGGGAGCTACACTCATCCAGGCAAGCGGGGAATATTCCATCACACTCCTGACCTATGCCTTGTAGATGGTGGGCAGGCTTTGGGGAGTCAGGAGGTGGGATATATTTTTGCTCCTTTCAGCTGTAACCTTTGAAGGTTTTTGTGAAATGGGATTAAATTTGATTTAGCTTTGAAATATTAACAACTTGTATTTATTAGCAGATTTAAAGTAATAAAATGCCCCAGGACAGGAGTGTCCTGTAGCAAAACACAATGCTGACCCACATAAGGAGATATTAGGGCAGGTAGCCAAAAACTTGGTTGAAGAGGAAGGTTTTGAGGAGCCTCTTAAAGGAGGAGAGCGGGATGGAGAGGCAGAGAGGTGCAGGGACAGTATTCCACAGCTTAACCCAGAACAGTGGATGAAAGCTGCTGTTTCGTGTCCTTTCCCTCACATTCACGGTTCCCGGTGATCAGCTCATGATGTCCTAGAACAGATAGGCAGCAAAACCAAACCTGGCCAATTGCACCTAGGAGAAATTACTACAGAATTATGGAAATGTGAAGGTAGGGCTAAGTCACATGGAAATAAAACTAAATGGATATAGAAGTGGAAGTATGTGTTTTGGAGGTAGAATTACCTATGATATTGGTGGTATTAGGTGAATATTGCAGTAAGGGCTAAGTGATATGGAGGGTTAGAGCTAAGAGATAATGGTGGTGGGATTAAGTTGTGGTAGTACTGAGTGATATGGAGGTGGAACTATAAATTATTGAGATAGCATCTTTAACATCAGAAAAGTTTCACAAGGTGTTTCGGAGAAAGTTTACTCAGGCAAAGAAAGCAGATAAGCCAAAGAAGGAACTTTTAGGAAGGATGACTAAAATTTTGGCCAAAGAGATGGGTTTTAAGAAGGGTCTCAACAAAGGAGAGGGAGGTGGAAAGGGTTAGAGGGGGGTGGAATTCCATATTTAGCTAAGTGGTAATGGAGGGAATATATAATAATTTGGAGGTTGCACAAAGTGATTATGGAGAAGTGACCACATCGCTGTGGAATGTGACTGTGTAGTTTGAGGGCCAGAATGAGCACAGGTTAAGCCTGGTGTAAGAGAACTACATTTCTAACAGGGAACTTCCCTGCAGGACATTCCTTTCCTTATTTCTGATATGAGGGAACATAAGAACAGGGGTAGGCCATTTCACCCCTTGGGCCTGGTCCACCAGTCAGGAAGACCATGGTTGATCTGAAACCCAACACCATTCCTCCCTTTCACCCCTTCATGTATTTGACGAATAAAATTCTACCAATTTTGGTTTTAAGGTTAAGTTTTATTTTGATCTTGCTTTAATTCAGACTGCATGTGCCCATTCCCAACATTTACATGCTAAATGTCATTGCCATGTACCTAGCATCTACAAGTCTTCCTCTTTGGAAACAGAATTCCTTGATATAAATGCTGGGGTGCAGTTCACGGATACCAGCCTCAGAAAACAAATATGAAAGGCTTTTCAAATGCTTGATGCCCCACAGGGACTATTTCTTCAGGCCTTAGGGTCAATTTGACGTGATCTCCCTCTACCCTCACTCCATCACATTATCAAATTTTACAATCGAGAAATAAGAAATCCAGTAAAAATGAGAGATCTGAACGTGGTGACCTGGATTTCCCTCAGGACAGAAGGATTCAAACCATTTTCCTTTACTGGCAGTACCCAGCAGAGTAAAATATGCCAATCACCATCTGCCGTCTCCTGGAGATCTTGGCCACTATTCTCGGTAAGTCTGACCGTGTGGTGACCTCAGGTGAGAGGACAGGTTGTGAGAGGACATTTTGATGTTATGCCCTCTGGACAATAGCTGGGGTTCCGCCCATTTAAGACCAGTCAGGAAAGGTCCGTCTCAAAATAAGGAAGATTAATTGTGAGCTAGACCTCATTCTCATTGGCAAATGAACCATCTCGAGATTCTGCCTTTGAGCCTGACTTTGATCCCCACTTAGACCTCAAGAAAACATCAACGCACTGGGCACTGCTGAGTGACAATCTCTCAAAAACCGGCAGTAAATTCACGTTAGGCAGAAAAATCTAGCCCATCAGACAGAATCGTTTGCAAATCCTTGTCAATGTACAGGCAGCTCAGTTGCACTAGACACGTGATAATCGGTTTCCTCAGTAACAGAGATGTAATTAACTGCAGGGTGATATATGTTTGTTTCAGAGTTAAGTGTTTAGAAAGGGTGGATTGAAATTCTATAGAATGGGATTGAATGAGGAGCATTTTGCTTCACCTGTGCTTGATTAGAATTAAATACAGTTGGGAATTGTGTCTGACTGCATTGTACAAGTGTAAGAAAGGGTTGTGTTAGGCTAAGATCAGCTCTAAAGCCCAATTAACAGCCTGTTTGCATCAGGGGGAGGTTGTGTCAGTGGTTAACTCACTGGGGCATGTCTTAATCTCCAATATTGCCCACAACAGAATGCTCACTTTCTTTTACATCGTTCATTTCATTTAGTAACGTTGACTATCGATCGTGTAAACTCTAGATGACAAATCACAAGACTTTGTGTTCTGGAGATTTTGAGAGATGTTTAGTATACGAGGTGAGAAATGTTGTACAGCTGTCGTATGTTTCTGTTCATTCTCATTTGTCAAACAAAATGATTGCATTTATAATGGATGTGCTTTTAATGTGGAGACACATAACACGTGTACTGTCAGTGATGGAGTGGATTGTGCAGAAATCCAATGACTTTCTACAATTAAATAACAGAAATAAACAGACACGGAATCACTGGCCTTCTTGGGTGTGGTTTACTTAGTGCAGACACTCACCAAGGGGAGACATTTTTAACATTTAGCACTTTGTGTAAAGGGGCAATATCAAATCATGAGCCTGTTCTCCATCTCTGTGCTTTTAGTCTCCGCTGTCTTCATTGAAGAGTCCACCAGGTTGGGTTCCACAGGCCTGTCAATGACTCCTGTGCTAACTGAGTATGTGCGCAGTTCCCTTTCCAAATATGCATTGGGGCCATCGCCATTAACCTCTCTACTACTCCCTGCCTGGAGCGGTGTACGTTAAGACAGGGCAGTAGAATTTTGGGTGACTTTAGCTTTACAGAAGGTAAAGTGGGAGAGCAGCCAGGAGCGCTTTGGAATAATCGATTCTAGAGGTAGCGAAGGCAGGAATGAGGGTACCAGCAGCCAATGAGCTGAGGCAAGTGAAGTTCGGCAATGTTACGGAGATGGAAATAGGTGGTCTTAGTGTTGATGCAAATATGAGATTGGAAGCTCATCTCGGGCTCAAATGGGACACCAAGTGTGTGAACACACTGGGTTAATCCCAGGCTGTTGCCAGGGAAAGGGATGGAGTCAGAAGCTATAGGGAATGGAATTAGGAGCTGGGGCAGAAAACAATGGCTTCCACCTTCCCAGTATTTCACAGAATCACCGAATCTTAACGGCACAAAAGGAGGCCATTCAGCCCATCCTATCTGCACCAACACTCCAGATGAGCATTATGACCTAGTGCCATTGCCCTGCCTTTTCCCCGTACCCCTGAACATTGTTTCTATTTGATTGGAGAAAGTTTCTGTTCATCCAGTACTGGATGTTAGATAGGTGGCTTGATAATCCATCTGCCCCAGTGTCCATTCCGATAATCCATCTGCCCCAGTGTCCATTCCGATAATCCCTCTGCCCCAGTGTCCACTCTGATAATCCCTCTACCCCAATGTCCATTCTGATAATCCCTCTACCCCAATGTCCATTCTGATAATCCCTCTGCCCCAATGTCCATTCTGATAATCCCTCTGCCCCAGTGTCCATTCCGATAATCCCTCTGCCCCAATGTCCATTCCGATAATCCCTCTGCCCCAGTGTCCACTCTGATAATCCCTCTGCCCCGTGTCCACTCTGATAATCCCTCTACCCCAATGTCCATTCTGATAATCCCTCTGCCCCAATGTCCATTCTGATAATCCCTCTGCCCCAATGTCCATTCTGATAATCCCTCTGCCCCAATGTCCATTCCGATAATCCCTCTGCCCCAGCATCCATTCTGATAATCCCTCTGCCCCGTGTCCATTCTGATAATCCCTCTGCCCCGTGTCCACTCTGATAATCCCTCTGCCCCAATGTCCATTCCGATAATCCCTCTGCCCCAGTGTCCATTCTGATAATCCCTCTGCCCCAGTGTCCATTCCGATAATCCCTCTGCCCCAATGTCCATTCTGATAATCCCTCTGCCCCGTGTCCATTCTGATAATCCCTCTGCCCCAATGTCCACTCTGATAATCCCTCTACCCCAATGTCCATTCCGATAATCCCTCTGCCCCAGTGTCCATTCTGATAATCCCTCTGCCCCGTGTCCACTCTGATAATCCCTCTGCCCCAATGTCCATTCTGATAATCCCTCTGCCCCAATGTCCATTCTGATAATCCCTCTGCCCCAGTGTCCATTCTGATAATCCCTCTGCCCCGTGTCCACTCTGATAATCCCTCTGCCCCAGTGTCCATTCTGATAATCCCTCTGCCCCGTGTCCATTCTGATAATCCCTCTGCCCCAGTGTCCATTCTGATAATCCCTCTGCCCCGTGTCCATTCTGATAATCCCTCTGCCCCAGTGTCCATTCTGATAATCCCTCTGCCCCAATGTCCATTCCGATAATCCCTCTGCCCCAGTGTCCATTCCGATAATCCCTCTACCCCAATGTCCATTCCGATAATCCCTCTGCCCCAGCGTCCATTCCGATAATCCCTCTGCCCCAATGTCCATTCTGATAATCCCTCTACCCCAATGTCCATTCTGATAATCCCTCTGCCCCAATGTCCACTCTGATAATCCCTCTGCCCCAATGTCCATTCTGATAATCCCTCTGCCCCGTGTCCATTCTGATAATCCCTCTGCCCCGTGTCCATTCTGATAATCCCTCTGCCCCAATGTCCATTCTGATAATCCCTCTACCCCAATGTCCATTCTGATAATCCCTCTGCCCCAATGTCCACTCTGATAATCCCTCTGCCCCAATGTCCATTCTGATAATCCCTCTGCCCCGTGTCCATTCTGATAATCCCTCTGCCCCGTGTCCATTCTGATAATCCCTCTGCCCCAATGTCCACTCTGATAATCCCTCTGCCCCAATGTCCATTCCGATAATCCCTCTGCCCCAGTGTCCATTCCGATAATCCCTCTGCCCCAGTGTCCATTCCGATAATCCCTCTGCCCCAGTGTCCATTCCGATAATCCCTCTGCCCCAATGTCCATTCCGATAATCCCTCTGCCCCAATGTCCATTCCGATAATCCCTCTGCCCCAGTGTCCATTCCGATAATCCCTCTGCCCCAGTGTCCATTCCGATAATCCCTCTGCCCCAATGTCCATTCTGATAATCCCTCTGCCCCAGTGTCCATTCCGATAATCCCTCTGCCCCAGTGTCCATTCCGATAATCCCTCTGCCCCAATGTCCATTCTGATAATCCCTCTGCCCCAGTGTCCATTCCGATAATCCCTCTGCCCCAATGTCCACTCTGATAATCCCTCTGCCCCAATGTCCATTCCGATAATCCCTCTGCCCCAATGTCCACTCTGATAATCCCTCTGCCCCAATGTCCATTCCGATAATCCCTCTGCCCCAATGTCCATTCCGATAATCCCTCTGCCCCAATGTCCATTCTGATAATCCCTCTGCCCCGTGTCCATTCCGATAATCCCTCTGCCCCGTGTCCATTCCGATAATCCCTCTGCCCCGTGTCCATTCCGATAATCCCTCTGCCCCAATGTCCATTTTCTCCACACTTCAGCGAAGGAACCTTTGATATTTCTCTTTTCAAAGGCACTATATAAATGCAAGTTGTGAGTTACAGAGCAGCGACAACACAAGCCTGGGCCCAGGCGGCTGGTCAGTGAACATAGACATTATGTGAATGGACAGAGAAGAATCAGTGGAGATGAGGCATTGGGAAAATTAGTTATATAAATGTGAAATCTTCTAAACAATCCAATACTGAATGGATCCCTGACACAAAACTAAAGCAAATCCCAAACACAACATTGAAACCGAGGCCCTGTTGCAGATGTTATCTTCTCTTTCTCTTTTTCTCCATTGCTACCAGGTCTAAGGTGGAATATTGCACTAGGGTTTCCTCTAGAATTTGCTGCGTCCATGGCAACTGCTCCTGTTGTGGCAACAGCTGCTGTGGTGACAAACCCGGATTCCTCGGCTGTTGTTCCCATGACAACCGCTGGTCCCGTGGTAACCGCTGGTCCCTTGGCAACCGCTGGTCCCCTGGCAACCGCTGGTCCCCTGGCAACTGCTGGTCCCGTGGCAACCGCTGGTCTCGTGGTAACCGCTGGTCCCCTGGCAACTGCTGGTCCCGTGGTAACCGCTGGTCCCCTGGCAACCGCTGGTCCCCTGGCAACCGCTGGTCCCCTGGCAACTGCTGGTCCCCTGGCAACCGCCGGTCCCGTGGTAACCACTGGTCCCGTGACAACCGCTGGTCCCGTGGTAACCGCTGGTCCCGTGGTAACCGCTGATCTCGTGGCAACCGCTGGTCCTGTGGTAACCGCTGGTCCTGTGGTAACCGCTGGTCCCGTGGTAACCGCTGGTCCTGTGGTAACTCCTGATTCTGCGGAGATAAAGAATGTTAAAGTCTACGTTAAGAAAAGTAAACCTCAGGGCTTTGTTTGTGCAGATGTTCTCATTAAAGAAAGGGGGAGACAGAGATTTGCCTGTCACAAACACAGGACATCACAACGCGCTTTACAGCTAATGAAACTTTTATTTTGAAGTTCCAACTCTTTCATAAAGCCAAATAGGAGGGTACAGGTCAAATGAACTAAAGTGTCCCTTTAAACAATACCCTCCAATTCACAGGAAAAACTAAAGGAAGCTGACAAGTGAAGCAAGGTGTGATTCTTAATGCTGACAATGTATTCCAGACCCTCTGGTGTCCGTTGTTTGGGAAGTTTGGGAACTCACTGGCGAACACACAGGGCAGGATTTCACAGGCCCGTTTCGGCAGAGACAGGGCTGTAAAATGCGGCGAGACGTTCTAAACCCCACTGGCTTCAGCGGGAATGTATAATCCCACGGTCGTAAAATTTCACCCTGTGTGTTCCTTCCACAGCGACGCCCTGGTGTGTACACAGCCGCAGCGGAGAGACCATTCAGGCACCTCCTAATGGGTGGTCACCATGTCCGGTCCCATGAGGGGGTCTCCTGATCTGGCTGCCCCATTCATCCATCCCGGCTTCCCAAAGATCAGGAACATGGGTCTGAAGTGCAGACAAAGGTTGAGGAGCAGACTCTTCAAATAGTGTGGTCAATTGTGGAATGTAGGAAACCCAATGACCCATTTGTGCACAACAAGATCCCACAAACAGTCATGTGATAGTGACCGAACCCATCTGTTTTTAGCTCTTGGTTAAGAAGTGAACATTGAGGAGATCTCCCTGCTCTTCGTCAAAAAGTCCAACTGCATCTTGTATGTGCACCTCAGGAGTAGTCAGGGCCTTGGCTTAACATCTCATCTGAAAGACAGCACTTCCCACAATGCAGCATGCCCTTGGCGCTACACTGAGGCTTTTGTACTCAAGTTGCTGGAGTGGGACAGCCTCCTCCACTCAGATGTGAGAGTATTGCCCACTGATCCACAGCTGATGTTAACACCAAGATCAGGGATTATCAGCTCCAGTGAGCGGCAACTCGAACAAGGTATTTTGTCCCTCCCCGACCTGTCTGCAGCCTTCGACACGGTTGACCACACCATCCTCCACCAACACCCCTTGACTGTTGTCCAGCTGGGTGGGACTGCTCGCACCTGGTTTCATTCTTATCTATCCAATCATAGCCAGAGAATCACATCGAATCCTGCTCACAGAATCACACAATCACACAATCACAGAATCACAGAATTACAGTGCAGAAGAGGCCCTTCGGCTCATCGAGTCTGCACCGACACGTGAGAAACACCTGACCTACTTACCTAATCCCATTGACCAGCACTTGGCCCATAGCCTTGAATGTTATGATGTGCCAAGTGCTCATCCAGGTACTTTTTAAAGGATGTGAGGCAACCCGCCTCCACCACCCTCCCAGGCAGTGCATTCCACACCGTCACCACCCTCTGGGTAAAAAAATTTTTCCTCACATCCCCCCTAAACCTCCTGACCCTCACCTTGAACTTATGCCCCCTTGTGACTGACCCTTCAACCAAGGGGAACAGCTGCTCCCTATCCACCCTGTCCATACCCCTCATAATCTTGTACATCTCGATCAGGTCACCCCTCAGTCTTCTCTGCTCCAACGAAAACAACTCAAGTCTATCCAACTTCTCTTCATAACTTAACTGTTTCATCCCAGGCAACATCCTGGTGAATCTCCTCTGCACCCCCTCCAGTGCAATCACATCCTTCCTATAATGTGGCGACCAGAACTGCACACAGTACTCCAGCTGTGGCCTCACCAAGGTTCTATACAACTCCAACATGACCTCCCTACTTTTGTAATCTATGCCTCGATTGATAAAGGCAAGTGTCCCATATGCCTTTTTCACCACCCCACTAACATGCCCCTCTGCCTTCAGAGACCTATGGACACACACGCCAAGGTCCCTTTGTTCCCCAGAACTTCCTAGTGTCATGCCGTTCATTGAATACTTCCTTGTCAAATTACTCCTTCCAAAGTGTATCACCTCACACTTTTCAGGGTTAAATTCCATCTGCCACTTATCTGCCCATTTTACCATCCCGTCTATATCTTCCTGTAGCCCAAGACACTCAACCTCACTGTTAACCACCCAGCCAATCATTTTGTCACTAATCCTACCCCCCACATAGTCATCTATGTTGTTTATATAAATGACAAATAATAGGGGACCCAGCACAGATCCCTGTGGTACGCTACTGGACACTGGTTTCCAGTCACTAAAGCATCCTTCCGTCCTCACCCTCTGTCTCCTACAACTAAGCCAATTTTGAATCCACCTTATCAAATTACCCTGTATCCCATGTGCCTTTGCCTTCTTTATAAGTCTCCCATGTGGGACCTTGTCAAAGGCTTTGCTGAAATCCATATAAACTACATCAACTGCACTACCCTCATCTACACATCTGGTTACCTCAAAAAATTCAATCAAATTTGTTAGGCATGACCTCCCTCTGACAAAGCCATGCTGACTATCCCTGATCAAACCTTGCCTCTCCAAGTGGAGATAGATTCTCTCCTTCAGAACTTTCTCCAATAGTTTCCCTACCACTGATGTGAGACTCACTGGTCTGTAGTTCCCTGGCTCATCTCTACAACCCTTCTTAAATAGTGGAACCACATTAGCTGTTCTCCAGTCCTCTGGCACCTCCCCCATGGCCAGAGAGGAATTAAAAATTTGGGTCAGAGCCCCTGTGATCTCCTCCCTTGTCTCCCTCAGCAGTCTGGGACACAAATCATCTGGGCCTGGAGATTTTTAAGCCTGCCAACACTTCCAATACCTTGTCATTCCCTATATCAATTTGCTTAAGAACCTCGCAGTCTCTCTCCCCGAGTTCCATACCTTCATCCTCATTCTCTTGGGTGAAGACAGATGTGAAGTATTCATTCAACACTCTAGCAATCACTCTGGCTCCACCCATAGATTGCCCCCTTGGTCCCTAATGGGCCCTACTCTTTCCCTGGTTATCCTCTTCCCATTGATATACTTATAGAATATCTTGGGATTTTCCCTACTTTTACCAGCCAGAGCTTTCTCATATCCCCTCTTTGCTCTCCTAATTGCTTTCTCAAGCTCCACCCTGCACTTTCTGTACTCCACTAATGCCTCTGCTGATCTGCTCCCCTTGTACCTGCTAAAAGCCTCTCTTTTCCTTCTCATCGTATCCTGAATATCTCTGGTCATCCAAGGTTCTCTGGGCTTGTTACTCCTTCCTACCACCCTAGAGGGAACATGTTGAGTCTGTACCCTCCCCATTTCCTTTTTGAACGCCCCCCACTGCTCCTCTGTAGATTTCCCCACAAGTAGCTGTTCCCAGTCTACCTTGGCCAGATCCTGCCTTATTTTACTAAAATCCACTCTCCCCCAATCCAAAACATTTTTTTGCAACTTGTCAATTTCTTTGTCCATAACAAACTTAAACTGCACCATGTTGTGGTCGCTTTTGCTAAAATGCTCGCCCACCACCACCTCAGCCACCCGTCCGGCATCATTCCCAAGAATTAGGTCCAGCACTGTGACGTCCCTTGTTGGACCCTCTACATATTGACCTAAAAAGTTCTCCTGTACACATTTCAAGAAATCCACTCCACCCAAGCCCTTAACACTATGTCTATCCCAATTAATGTTGGGAAAGTTGAAATCACCTAATATAATTACCCTATTGTTATTGTTTTTACACATCTCCACAAATTGTGCACATATTTGCTCCTCAATTTCCTGATGACTATTTGGGGGTCTATAATAAACACCTAACATTGTGGCTGCCCCTTTTTTATTCCTAAGCTCTACCCACAAAGCTTCATTCGATGCCCCCTCCAAGATATCGTCTCTCCTTACTGCAGTAACTGACTCCTTAACTAATAATGCAACATCCCCTCCTCTTTTACCCCCTCCCCTGTCTCGCCTGAAGATTCTATATCCTGGAATGTTGAGCTGCCAATCCTGCCCTTCCCTCAACCACGTCTCAGTGATGGCTATTATATCACAATTCCATGTGTCAATCCTCACCCTTAACTCATCTGTTTTACCTGTAATACTCCTGGCATTAAAGTAGAGGCCATCCAGCCTTGCCTTACTCCCTTGAAGCTTAATGCAGCTGTACTCCCTCTGACTTGATTGTTTTACTGTATTATGATGTGTCCCTATTCTGCTAACATTCTGTGTCCACTCCCCCTGCCGAATTAGTTTAAAGTTCTCCCAACAGCACTAGCAAACCCACATGCATGGATGTTAGTCCCGCTCTGGTTCAGATGTAGACCGTCCCACTTGTACAGGTCCCACCTTCCCCAGAAACGGTCCCAGTGATCCAGGAATATAAAACCCTCCCTCCTGCGCCAACTCTTAAACCACGTATTCATCTGCCCTATTCTCCTATTTCTGAGCTCACTAGCACGTGGCACTGGGAGTAATCCAGAGATTACAACCCGAGAGGTGTTGCTTTTTAGTCTACTGCCTAACTCCCTGAATTCTTGATGCAAGACCTCATCCCTCTTTCTACCTATGTCATTGGTACCAACATGTACCATGACCTCTGCCTTATCACCCTCCCCCTTCAGGATGCCCAACAGCCATTCAGTGACATTCTAGACCCTGGCACCAGGGAGGTAAACACACCATCCTGGAGTCACATTGACGGCCACAGTAGCGCCTATCTGTTCCCCTGACTATAGAATCCCCAATTACTATTGCTCTTCCTCCCTTCCTCCCCTCCTGGACAGACATGCTGCTTGTGGTGCCAGAAACTTGGCCCTGTCCGCACTCCCTGGAGGAACCAGCGCCCTCATCAGCCTCCAAAGTGGAATACCGATTTGCGAGCGGGACACCAGGGGACTCCTGAACTACCTGCCTGTTTCTCTTGGAGTGCCTGGTGGTCACCCATTCCCTTCCTTCCTCAAGTCCCTTCAGTTGCAGTGTGACCACCTCTCTAAACGTGCTATCCACGATGCTCTCAGACTCACGGATGCTCCACAGTGTCCCCAGCTGCCGTTCCAGCTCTGAAACCCGAGCTTCCAGGAGCTGCAGCTGGACACACTTCCTGCACACATGCTGGTCCCGGGCATTGGAGATGTTCCCGGCTTCCCACATGGAGCACGAGGGGCACACCATGGCTTTGAGCTCTCCTGCCATGACTTATCCCTTTAAATTAAACCTTTTAACTCAATTACTCTCGGACCCTTCTTTCCTGATCCTCGTTACTGTAGAATATACAAACTGTAAACCACAAAAAGACCTCCCACACTGTTGCCTCTACAGTCCTCAAAGATTCAAGCCTATTTCTCATCTACATGCTGACCTTCTCATGCTCCAAAAATGGAACGGCAGTTTCCACATGTACACTGACAATATTTGGCCTGCACCTCTCTTGGCTTCTGTAGCTGGGTTATCAGGCTGCTTGTCCAACATCCAGTAACGGATGGGCAGAAACGTCTTCCAATTAAATATTGGGAAGACCGAGGCTATTGTCTTGGTTCACTGTTGCAAACTCTGTTCCCTAGCTACAGACTCCATACCTCTCCCTGGCAATCACCCGAGACTGAACCAGACTGTTCACAACCTTGGTGTCATTTTTGACTCCACGAGCTTCTGACCACATATTTGCACTGTCACTATGATCCCCTATTTCTAGCTCTGTAGCATTGTCTGACTCCACTCCCGCCTCGGCTCAGCTGCTGCTGAAACAAAGGTAAGGTTGTGTGGCTTTCCGTCAGTTCTGGGATGTAAGTAGACACCCTCTGCAGATGACCTGAAGGCACATGTTACCAACAAATAGCAGAAAATGCTAGAGTGTCAGTGCCAGAACACAACCCTGTTTGACCCTATTGCAGATCTCAAATAGTTCCAGTGTTGCCCCCTCATGGCTGACCAACCCCATCATGTTGCCCTGGAGGGAAGAGATCACATTGTGTGTCTAACCCCTGACTAGCCTCCAACATTCTGCCCTCCATAAACTTGAGGTCAGATAAAACTCTGCTGCCCATGTTTTGACTCTCACCAAGTCTTATTCACCCATTACTCCTGAATTCGCTGACCTACATTTGCTCCCAGCTAAGCAGTGCCTCGATCTTAAAATTTTTTTCCATGCCCTCCATGGCCTCACCCCTCACTATCTCTGTAATCTTCTTCACACCTACAGCCCTCTGAGGTAACTGCACTACTCTAATTTTGACTTCTTGTGTAACCCTGATTTTAATAGCTCCACCATTGGTTGCCTGGGCCCCAAGCACTGGAATTCCCTCCCTGCACCTCTCCGCCTCTCTACCTCACTTTCCTCCTTTAAGACACTCCTTAAAACCTGCCTGGTTGACCAAGCTTTTGGTCACCTGACCTAACATCTCCTATGTGGTACAGTGTCGCTCTTTGTTTTATAATGTGAATGGTTCACTAATGCCGTTTAGGGAAGGAAATCTGCCATCTTTACCTGGTCTGGCCTACATGTGACTCCAGACCCACTGCAATGTGGTTGATTATTAACTGCCCCCTGAAATGGCTGAGCAAGCCACTCAGTTCAAGGGCAATTAGGGATGGGCATCAAATGCTGGCCTTGTCAGTTCACCCACATCCCAGGAAAGGATAAAGAATAAAAGCACCTTGGGACACTTTATGACATTAAAGGTCAGATATAAATGTCAGCTGTTTTGTCAGTCTCAGGGATTAAAGATCAGGTTAATCGAGAAAGAGTGAAATTTGAGCAGTTGAGAAAAGGTATCAGGACTAGACACTGCCATAAACTGATTGAAAATTCAGTATTAGTTTTATAATGCATAGCTTCAGACACCTTTGAAATGAAGGCCGATTTTATCTTGGGACAATAGCAGGAGAATGTATAACAAGTCAAGAATGCATCTTTAAAATTGGCCTGGCCTGCAACATTGTGAGCCCTCATGAGAGATGTTTGTATTGTGCCTACAGCCTGTGCCAGTATGCAAACTCCAGTGTTGACAACTGCTGACCCATCACTTCCACAGCAATGCCTGTTTGTAAACAGGGATTATGAGGCCTGATTCCCTTGGCATTGTGTTTGGAGCCAGAAGGTGCCAGGCATTGAGCAGCCAATGCCATGTCCTCCACCCTCTCGTCATACACTGTGACTTGCCATTTATCCCTTCAAAGGTTTTGTTGCCAAATACTTGCAAGGTGCCACCCTCAGATGGGTTTAGGGATTTACACGGTGTAACATTGCCCCGACAGTTAACACCTGTTTGTATGAACTGAAGGTTAATGAAAGGTCAAAGTGCTTAGACTGATGACATCTCCTGACTCCCCAAAGCCTGTCCACCATCTACAAGGCACAAGTCAGGAGTGTGATCGAATACCCCCTACTTGCCTGGATGAATGCAGCCCCAACACTCAAGAAGCTCGACACCGTCCAGAACAAAGCAGCCCGCTTGACTGGTGCCCCATCCACCATCTTAAACATTCACTCCCTCCACCTCCGAAGCACAAGATGCAATGCAGGGACTTACCAAGGCTCCTTAGACAGCACCTTCCAAACCCATGACCTCTACCACATAGAAGGACAAGGGCAGCAGATAGATGGGAACATCACCACCTGGAAGTTCCCATCCAAGCCCTTCACCATCCTGACTTGGAAATATATCGCCGTTCCTTCACTGTCGCTGGGTCAAAACCCTGGAACTCCCTCCCTAACAGCACTGTGGGTGTACCTACACCACATGGACTGCAGCGGTTCCAGAAGGCAGCTCACCACCATCTTCTCAAGGGCAATTAGGGATGGGCAATAAATGCTGGTCCAGCCAGTGAAGCCCACATCCCGTGAATGAATAAAAAAAAACTTCAGGCTGTTTTAATTCCACACCATGTGCTTTTATTGACTCAACAATAACTAGCCAGGTTGAGCTGTTGCAAAGAGGTAGGTTTTAAGGAGCATCTTAAAGGAGGACAAAGAGGTCAAGAGCAGAAAGATTTCAGGAGGAAATTCAAGACTTACCCTGGCATCAGCTTCAGTCAATTGCAGGACTGGTGTCCAAACAGTTGTTGGTGAGATCTTCATAACTGAAAATGTGAAAAGATGCAAATCGTGAGATGATATTGGGCAAGGGCACCACAGCGATCTACAGAAAGCTTCTATTGGAGGGTATCAGTCAATCAATAGAGTGTCAGATACAACTCATCTGTCACCCATTTAATTAATGCTCCCACTGACTCCAGTAACCAAGTCCAGCAGGAGCATTGCTACAATAGACAGAGTTAAGCGATCCCACAACCAAAGGATCAGATCAAGCTCTGCAATCCTACCACATCTAGTCGTGAATGGTGCTGGACAATTCAAAAACTCACTGGAGGAGGAGGCTCCCAAATATCCCCACCCTGAGTGATGGGAGAGCCCCACATATCAATGCAAAGGACAAGACTGAAGCATTTGCAACCAGACAGAGGTGCCAAGTGGATGATCCATCTCGGCCTCCTCCAGAAGTCCCCAGCATCACGGATGCTCATCTTCAGCCAATTCAATTCGCTCCATGTTATATCAAGAAAAAGCTGAAGGCACTGGATATTGCCAAGGTTATCGGCCCTGTCAATTACTGCCCCATCACTCTACTCTCGATCATCAACAAAGTGATGGAAGGGGTCATCAACAGTGCTATCAAGCGGCACTTGCTTAACAATAACCTGCTCACAGACACTCAGTTTGGGTTCTGCCAGGGCCCCTCAGCTCCTGACCTCATTACAGCCTTGGTTCAAACATGGACAAGGAAGCTGAACTCCTGAGGTGAGGTGAGAGTGACTGCTCTTGATATCAAGGCAGCATTTGACTGAGTGTGGCATCAAGGAGCCCTAGTAAAACTGAAGTCAATGGGGATCAAGGAGAAAACTCTCCACTGGTTGGAGTCATACCCAGCACAATGGAAGATGGTTGTGGTTGTTGGAGGTCAGTCATCTCAGCTCCAGGACATCACTGCAGGAGTTCCTCAGGGTAGTGTCCTTGGCACAACCATCTTCGGCTGCTTCATCAATGACCTTCCTTCCATCATAAGGTCAGAAGTGGGGATGTTCGCTGATAATTGCACAATGTTCAGCACCATTCGCGACTCCTCAGATACTGAAGAAGTCCATGTCCAAATGCATCAAGACCTGGACAATATCCAGGCTTGGGCTGACAATTGACAAATAACATTCATGTCACACAGGTGCCAGGCAATGACCATCTCCAGCAAGGGAGATTCTATCCATTTCCTCCTGACATTCACTGGCATTATCATCACTGAATCCCCCACTATCCACATCCTGCGGGGTTACCATTGACCAGAAACTGAACTGGACTAGTCATATAAATACTGTGGCTACAAGAGCAGGTCAGGGGCTGGGAATCCTGTTGAGAGTGACTCACCTCCTGACTCCCCAAAGCCTGTCCACCATCTACAAGGCACAAGTCAGGAGTGTGATGGAATACTCCCCATTGCCTGGATGAGTGCAGCTCCAACAACACTCAAGAGGCTTGACACCGTCCAGGACAAAGCAGCCCACTTGATTGGCACCCCACCCATCACCTTAAACATTCACTCCCTCCACCACCGACGCACAGTAGCAGCAGTGTGTGTACCATCTACAAGATGCACTGCAGCAACTCTCCAAGGGGAGGGTTTCCCCTTGTCAGGTGGGCCCGGGAGCAGCCGTGTATCAGTTCACCGCTGCAATCGGGCCTCTACCGCAATTTCATTCTGGCTGGTCCATTAACGGCCAGCGTGAAAGGTGCATCGATAACCTCAGCACTGCCGGGGTGGGGGTGGGAGGAGCGTGGGCGCTGAAGTGTGGGCATGCGAGGGGGTGCGCTCGATAACAGTTCCCTGAAGGCACAGAACCACCTCAGGGAGCTGAAGATTTTTAACATGAAAAATAAAGATGTTAAAAATAAGAAAAACATGTCCCCACATGTGATTTTGTCACAGGAAGTGGTACATGTGAAAAATGAGTTCAAACAATTGTTTTTTAGTCAGTGTTGGAAACCTCATCCTGCCCGTGGATGATGTTTCGCAATAAATGCAGAGGCCGCCTGGCCGATTCGCCTGCCTGCCGACCGTGGGGAAAATTCAATTTAATTCACTAATTTATGAGTCAGCTTCGTAGCCCTCTTAATTGTCGGCGGGCATGTCTCTCCCGTGTGCCCGCTGACCGAAACATCACGCAGGTGTGCGATGATGTCGACACGCTTGCCCGACGTCATCACGCACTATTCCATGTTCATGCATGTTAGCGTGTGCACGCGTGCTGAGCTGAGAATCTTTCCCTAAAGCTCCTTCGACAGCACCTTCCAAACTCGTGACCTCTGCCATCTAGAAGGACAATGGCAGCAGACACATGGGAACACCACCACCTGGAAGTTCCCCTCCAAAACACTCACCATCCTGACTTGGAAATATATCACTGTTCTTTCACTGTCACTGAGTCAAAATCCTGGAACTCCCTCCCTAACAGCACTGTGGGTGTACCTACACCACAGGGACTGCAGCGGTTCAAGAAGGCAGCTCACCACCACCTTCTCAAGGGCAATTAGGGATGGGCAATAAATGCTGGCCTAGTCAGCAACGCTCACATCCCAGAAAAGAATTTAAAAAATCATTTTTGGGAGAGAAAAGCCTCAAAATTTGTGCTTTCTCAACAACCTCATGTAAATAGGAACGAGAAGACAGCATCAAACAAAACGTGAAATGGAATTGATGATCCCAGCTCCAATATAGTCCAGAGAACAAAAGCAAAATTGACATCTAACAGCACTGGCAATGCACTTTCTAACCATTCAAATCAAATAGAAGAGACAGGGAGGTTAAAGCCAAAAAGGGAAGTTCCTCAACCTCCGGCTCGTGCTTTGTTAACTGACCTCTGGCAGACAAAAGAAGGAGTTAGAATTGGCTGAGGGAGTGGGGCTTACAATTGGTTTCAGGAGGAGTTACACTTTTCTGTGGGGGAGTACAATTAATTCCAGAGGACTGTTTATAATTGATTTTGGGTGAATTACAGAGGTTTACAATTGGTTCCAGGAAAGTTACAATTGGTTTCAATGGGGTTACAACTGATTTCAATGGGGTTATAACTGGTTTCAATGGGGTTACAACTGGTTTCAATGGGGTTACAACTGGTTTCAATGGGGTTACAATTGGTTTCAATGGGGTTACAATTGGTTCCAGGAAAGTTACAATTGGTTTCAATGGGGTTACAATTGGTTTCAATGGGGTTACAATTGGTTCCAGGAAAGTTACAATTGGTTTCAATGGGGTTATAACTGGTTTCAATGGGGTTACAACTGGTTTCAATGGGGTTACAACTGGTTTCAATGGGGTTATAACTGGTTTCAATGGGGTTACAACTGGTTTCAATGGGGTTATAACTGGTTTCAATGGGGTTATAACTGGTTTCAATGGGGTTATAACTGGTTTCAATGGGGTTACGATTAGTTTCAATGGGGTTACGATTAGTTTCAGGGGCATTGCAATGCTTTAGGGGGCTTACAATTGAATGTATGGTGTACTACAATTGGCTGAAGGAACCTTGGATTTGCACAGTTGCTTCAATGCCTTTACTAATAACCCAGCAAATACTCCCCAGGCCCTCAGATTAATTGAGCACACAGGTACCTTTGCCTCTGTAGCAGTTGAAATAGATAAGAACACAGAGCAGGGATATTAGTAATAGCCCAATAACTGCACTTAAACTCCAACTCAGCAAATCCAGACCACCTGACCCTGCAAAGGAAGAAATAAAGCAATCATCTTTCCAGAAAATAATAAGACATTCCTGTGTAGTAAAGAGAGAATCAGAGAGGCAGAGCACTCTAGATACATGCAACAACTGGATTTTGCATTACTTAAATTCCAATATTTCTGTATTTCTAAAATCAGTATGTAATGAGTTAAATTAATCTCACCAAGAATTTGGGGAGTGGGATGGAGTTCATCACTGCCCACTATTGGAAAAAGGAAGACATGCATTTATCCCTTCACAATGTCCCGGAGTGATTCACAGCCAGTGTCACACTTATGAAATGCGTCACTGTTGTAACAGAGGAAACACAGCACAGCTTGCACAGCAAGATCCCACAAACAGCAATGTGATAAGGACCAAATAATCTGTTTTTCGAATGCGGTTGATCGAGAGCGAAATATTAGCCAGGATAGCTCCTCCCTGCACCTATGTCAAATCATGCTGTGGGATCCTTTAAGTCTACCTGAGAGCAGGCGGGGCCTCAGGTTAACATCTGACCCACAAGGCAGCACCTCAAACAATACAGCACTCCCTCAGTACTGCACTGGGCTATTATATTCTATAATCACCTACTGGTTCACCCATATCTTTGCCGCATTTCATGCTTCCATGTACTTGAGCCCCTGTTTTTCAGTGATCCCAGAGCCTATGGGAACCCTCGCACTGTAACTAACTCACAGGGATCTTCTCCACGCTCCACACTGTAGACAGTTTGTGAAACCTGGAACCTATTCCCTAACATCAGGGCTTTAAGAAAGGTAAAGATTGTTACATTCTTCCTCCCATCAATGTAAATGTAACAAGCAGACATAAGAACGAGTGAAACAATGATGTGGGATCTTTATTTGAAGATAAGATTATACAGAGATAATGTTCACTGTGAGGCACATGGTTGACCTCGATCACTGCAGCTTACAGACTGCCTACAAGTCACGGGACTAATAATACATCACATCGATGTGGTATTGATTGACAGTATTTAAGATATGCTCCCTTAAAGGTATACACACATCATATCACAACAAAGTTTAAAATCAACTCTATGATTAAACTAACATTTAACAGCAATTGAGGCAACTGATTTACAATTCCCGAGTCATGGAAGCGAAGCCCAACGAAATGGCACTCACAGTCCCACAATTCCCTGTAAGAATTACGCCAACTCACGGAGATGGAACTCCACTAGCCTGCATGTCATGAAGTTGGGGGTTAAATTCACATTAGCTGGGGGGGCAAAGCAGATTGCAGCGGATCAGTGCCAAGGATACTCATGATTTACACTTCTATTAAGAACAATGGGGAGGATATTTGGCCAGGTATAGCGATTGATCCACGACTTCCCACTTTGCCACTGTGATGAAGGTAAGCTTTACCCAGTGCGTGGTGCACAGACACAGCCCACCTGCACTCACTGTACAATAACCCACCCTGTGTAACTGGGGTGTAATGTAGATTTATCTAACTGTCTTGGGTCATATTCACACGAACATACAAATTAGGAGCAGGAGTAGGCCATTCGGCCTCTCAAACCTGCTCTGCCATTCAATAAGATCATAGCTGATCTGTTGAGGCCTCTACTTTCCTGTTTAGCCCCTATACGCTTTGACTCCCTTGTCAGTCAAGAATCTAACTTGGTCTTGAATATCTTCAATGACCCAGCCTCCATTGCTCACTGGGGAAGAGAATTCGAAAGACTCACAACCCTCTGAGAGAGAAAGTTTCTGCTCATTTCTGTCTTAAATTTATTGTTAAACTGTGTCCCATAGTTCTAGTCTCTCCCACAAGGGGGAAACATCCTCTCAGCGTCCCCCCTGTCAAGGCACCTCAGAATCTCATATGTTTCAAAAACATCACCTCTCATTCTTCTAAACTCCAGACCTAACCTGCCCAACTTTTCCTTGTAAGACAACACCTTCATCCCAGGAATCGGTCGAATGAACCTTCTCTGCACTGCTTCCAATGCAATTATATCCTTTCTTAAATGAGGAGGCCAACACTGTGATCTCACATCTCTGTCCTGTACAACCGTAGCAAAACTTCCCTATTTTATATTCCATTCTCCTCGCAATAAACAACTGGCAAATGAGGTTAAGGGATAGGTCAATAGAGGTTCAGTAGTAGATATTTAAAGGGATATTTCAGATTACACAGAATAGATACATTCCAAAGAGGAAGAAAAACTCCAAGGGGAGGACCCACCATCCTTGGTTAGTTAAATAAGTTAAAGACAGTATCAAACTTAAAGGAAAAGCATATAATTACACGTAGACAGGTGGCAGGTTAGAAGATTGGAAAGAATATAAAGAACAGCAGAGAATGGCAGAAAGATTAATGAGGGATAAATTAGAGTACGAGAGAAAGCTAGCTAGTAATATAAAGACAGATAGTAAGAGTTTCTATAGATATTTAAATAAGAAAAGAATGAACAAACTGAGTGTTGGTCCTATAGAGACTGCATCTGAGGAGTTGATAATGGAAAGCAGGGAGATGGTGGATGAATTAAACAGGTAAACAGGTCTTCACTATATAGGACACAAGCTACATCCCAGAAATAGCTGTAAATCAGGAAATGGAACGAAGGGAGGAACTCGGGAAAATTACAATCACCAGGGAAGTGGTAATGAGCAAATAGTTGGGGCTGCGGCTGACAAATCCCCAGGTCCGGATGGACTTCACCCTAAGGTCTTAAAAGAAGTGGCTGGTGAGATAGTTGATGCACTGGTTTTAATTTTCCAAAATTCCCTAGATTTGGGGAAGGTTCCGTTAGATTGGAAAATAGCAAATATAACTCCTTTATTCTAACATCTATCCTAACATCTGTCAGAGGGAAAATGTTAGAAGCTATTACTAAAGATGTTATAGCAGGGCACTTAGAAAAATTCAAGGCAACCATGGTTTTGTAAAAGGGAAATCATGGGCAGAATGTTACATTCAGCGTGCGAGTGTGTGCTTGACCCGCCGGAGTGTAATATAACGTGTGATGATGTCGGGAGTGCGTCCTGACATCATTGCGCTGTCTCATGATATTTCGTTTGATGGGCACACACCAGTGTCGGCTGCGCACCCGCTAATAATTGAAATGCCTATTAACACCATTAACAAACTAATTAACTTCAAATTTACACTGTCCGTCCAACCTTACAGTTGGCAGGCAGGTGAAAAGGCCAAGCGGTGCCATGAGGTTTCCTAAAGCTTTTACAAATTAAATAAAAACTTTCTCTCGACAGTAAAAACACGGCCCATCTCCCCTAACACAGTCACCATGGGAGACATGTTTCATTACATTTTTAAATGTCTTTCATCATTCTTTTAAAAAGCGCTTCAATCTCCCTGAGGCAGCTGTGCACATGTGTGAAAGATCGCTGGACCTGACTCTTCCTCCTCCCCACCGCCCGCACAGCTAGTGCTCAGCGCTACCGCATGTGATCCACGCTGGGCGGGCCTTAATTGGCGACCACCCCTGCCTGCTCCCGCCAAGCCCACCCGACCAATGTAAAATCCTGGCCCATGTTTAACCAATTTATTGGACTCTTTGAGGGAGTCACACATGTGCTGTGGATAAAGGGGAACTGGTGGATGTACTGTATTTAGATTTCCAGAAGGCATTTGATATAGTGTCACAGAATAAGGTTATTGTGAAAAATAAAAGCTCATGGTGTAGGGGCTAATATATTGACATGGTTAAAGATTAGCTGGCTAACAGGAAGAAGAGAGTTGGCATAAATGGGTCATTTTCTGGTTGGCAGGATGTAGCAAATGGTGTGCCACAGGGGTCAGTGCTGGGGCTTCAACTTTTCACAACTTATATAAATAACTTGGATGGAGGAATGGTGGCTAATTTTTTATTTTATTCATTCATGTAATGTTAGCATCGCTGGCTAGGCCAGCATTTATTACCCATCCCTAGTTGCCCTAGTTCAGAGGGCATTTTAGAGTCAACCATATTGCTGTAGAATCACATGTAGGCCAGACCAGGTAAGGACAGCAGATTTCCCTCCCTAAAGGACATTAACGAACCAGATGGGTTTTTACAACAATCGACAATGGTTTCATGGTCATCATTAGACTATTAATTCCAGATTTTATTTGCTGATGACACAAAGATAGGAAGGAAAGTAACTTGTGAAGAGGACATAAGGAGGCTGCAAAGTGACATAGATAGGTTAAGTGAGTGGGCAAAAATCTGGCAAATGGAGTATAATGTGGGAAAATGTGAAATTGTTCATTTTGGCAAGAAGAATAAAAAAGAAGCTTATTATCTAAATGTTAAGAGATTGCAGAGCTCAGAGATTCAGAGGGATCTGGGTGTCCTAGTGCATGAATCACAAAAGGTTAGTATGGAGATACAGCAAGTAATTAGGAAAGCTAACATAGTGTTATTATTTATTGTGAGGGGAATTGATTACAACAGTAGGCAGGTTATGCTTCAGTTGTACAGGGCATTGGTGAGACCACATCTGGAGTATTATGTTCAGTGCTGGTCTCCTTATTTAAGGAAAGATGTAAATGCGTTAGAAGTAGTTCAGAGAAGGTTTACTAGACTAATACCAGGAATGGGTGGGTTGTCTTATGAGGAAAGGCTGGACAGGTTAGGTTTGTATCCACTGGAGTTTAGAAGAGTAAGAGGCGACTTAATTGAAACCTTTAAGACCCTGAGTGGTTTTGACAGGGTGGATGTGGAGAGGATGTTTCCTCTTCTGAGAGAATCCAGAACTAGGGGGTCACTGTTTAAAAATAAGGTGTCTCTCATTTAAGGCAAAGTAGAGGAAATTTTTTTCTCTCTGAGGGTCTTGAGTCTTTGGAACTCTTTTCCTCAAAAGGCGGTGGAAGCAGAGTCTTTGAATATTTTTGAGGTAGAGCTAGATAGATTCTTGATTAACAAGGGGGTGAAAGGTTATTGGGTTAGACAGGTATGTGGAGTCGAGGTTACATTCAGATCAGCCATGATCTTATTGAATGACAGAGCAGGCTCGAGGGGCCGAGTGGCCGACTCCTGCTCCTAATCCATATGTTCGTATGTTGTCTTCCTAATCACTTGCTTACCTGCATACTAACTTTTTGTGATTCAGATTGTTAGGAAATAGCATCTCAACAACATCCTTCAAACGGCAAGAAGGGATTTTGATTAGAGAAGAAATGCGGTGTTAATTCACAAAAATGTCATTTTGACTTTGTTAAGACGAAATGAGAATTTACCACATTAGAGTTCGGAAAATGAGCTTGAACCCTAACCCTAACCCTAACCCTAACCCTAACTCTAACCCTAACCCTAACCCTAACTCTAACCCTAGCCCTAATGGCCCTAACTCTAACTCTAAGACTAACCCTAACTCTAATGGCCCAAACTCTAACCCTAACACTAACCCTAACCCTAATGGCCCTAACTGTAACCCTAACACTAACCCTAACCCTAACCCTAACCCTAACCCTAACCCTAACTCTAACCCTAACCCTAAACCTAACCCTAACCCTAACTCTAACCCTAACCCTAATGGCCCTAGCTCTAACTTTAACCCTAACCCTAACTCTAATGGCCCTAACTCTAACTCTAACCCGAACCCTAACCCTAATGGCCCTAACTCTAACTCTAACCATAACCCTAACCCGAATGGCCCTAACTCTAACTCTAGCCCTAACCCTAACTCTAATGGCCCTAACGTTAACGCTACCCCTAACCCTAACCATAACCCTAACTCTAACCCTAACCCTAACACTAACCCTAACCCAAATGGCCCTAACCCTAACCCTAACCATAATGGCCCTAACTCTAACCCTAACCCTAACCCTAATGGCCCTAACTCTAAATCTAACCCTAACTCTAACCCTAACCCTAACCCTAATGGCCCTAACTATAACTCTAACCCTAACTCTAACCCTAACCCTAACCCTAATGGCCCTAACTATAACTCTAACCCTAACTCTAACCCTAACCCTAACCCTAACCCTAACTTTAACTCTAGCCCTAACCCTAACCCTAACTCTAACCCTAACCCTAACCCTAACCCTAACTTTAACTCTAGCCCTAACCCTAACCCTAACTCTAACACTAACCCTAACCCTACAGCGAACGAAAAGGCTCTAGACTTAAATGAAACACTTTTTGCTGAGTTACAAACTGTGAATAAGAAGAAGAAAGGCCGAATGTTGCCCTTGTTGGTCGGGCGGGCGGGCGTGCGGGGCAGGGAGCAGTTGGGAAACTGACCGCTGTCCGCGATCAGGCCTGACCACAGTTTCACGGTGGCTGGCCAAGTAACTTTACCGCAATCTAGGGAATTCTGGAAAATTAAAACCAGTGCTTTTATTATCTCAGCAGCCACTTCTTTTAAAACCCTTGGGTGAAGTCCATTCGGTCCTGGGGGATTTGTCAGCCTTTCGCTCTAATAGTTTTTCAGTACCCTTTCCCAGGTGATTGTAATTGTTTTAAGTTCCTTCCCCCCACCACTTTTAAAATTTATTCACAGGATGTGGGTGTCGCTGGCTGGGCCCAGCATTTATTGCCCATCCCTGATTGCCCTTGAGAAGGTGGTGGTGAGCTGCCTTCTTGAACCGCTGCAGCCCATGTGGTGTAGGTACACCCGAGTGGCTTACTAGTCCAGCGACAATCCCACTACGCCATCGCCTCCCCTCCTCCTGATTAATCATTACTCCTGGGATGTTATTTGTATCTTCTACAGTGAAGACAGACATAAAATATCTGTTCAATGCATCGACCACCTCCTTATTTCCTATTATTAATTCAGCCAACTCACTCTCTAAAGGACCAATACCGTCACTTGAATTACTCTTTTTCTTTAAGTACCTGTAGAAACTCATGCTATGTTTTTATATTTCCAGCTAGGTTTCTCTCATACTCTAATTTCTCTCATTATTTTTTAGTCATTCTTTGCTGCTTTTTTAATATTCTCTCCAATCTTGAGACCTGCCACCAACCCTTGCAGAATTGTACACTTTCTCTTTCAGTTTGATACTACCTTTAACTTCCCTAGTTATTCACGGATTGTGAATCCTTCTGAAGAAAGAATCTTTCTTTCTCAATGGAATGTGTCTGTTCTGAGTGTTATGGGATAACTCCTTCACTGTCTGCCACTGCATCCCTACTGACCTATCCCTTAACCTAATTTCGTAGTTCACTTCAGCCAGTTCTGTCTTCATACCTTTATAATTGCCTTTATTTGACTTGTGCCATCCACAAGGCACAAGTCAGGAGTGTGATGGAATACTCCCCGCTTGCCTGGATGAGTGCAGCTCCCACAACATTCAAGAAGCTGGACACCATCCAGGATTAAGCAGCCCCCTTGATTGGTACCACATCCACAAACATTCACTTCCTTCCCCACCAACGCACAGTAGCAGCAGTGTGTGTACCATCTACAAGATGCACTGCAGGAATTCACCAAGGATCCTTAGACAGCACCTTCTAAACCCACGACCACTACCATCTAGAAGGACGAGGGCAGCAGATAGATGGGAACACCACCACCTGGAGGTTCCCCCCCACCAAGTCACTCACCATCCTGCCTTGGAAATATATCGCAGTTCCTTCACTGTCGCTGGGTCAAATTCTTGGAACTCCCTCCCTAACAGCACTGTGGGTATACCGACATCACATGGACTGCAGCGATTCAAGAAGGCAGCTCACCACCACCTTCTCAAGGGCAACTAGGGATGGAAAACAAATGCTGGCCCAGCCAGCGAAGCCCACATCCTGTGAATGAATTTTTTTTTAAAAATTAAGTTTAAAACACTAGTGTTAGATGCACTCCTCTCTCCCTCAAATTGAATGTGAAATTCAGTGATGTTAAGGTCACTGCTACCTAGGGGGGTGCCTTTACTATGAGGTCATTAATTAATCATGCCTCAGGATTACACAGTACCGGGTCTAGAATAGCTGCTCTCTGGTTGGGTCAACAATCTGCTGCTCCAAGAAACTGTCCTGGAAACATTCTTTGAACTCATCTTCCAAACTTTGCCAATCTGATTCACATTGTAACATTATTTTCTAAAGACCAGCCTTTGTAACTACATAATCCACAGAACTTACGACCTGAAGTGTGCTTTGCCACTGTTGTATCCATGGTTTTGCATTGGCAGGTTTCCACCATTCCCAGACCATCCTCAAGGGTGATATTACAATTGATGTTGAAACTTCTAGTTTGTTCTCTGGGGCCCACACCAGTCACTCTTCTGTTACTCAACATCACGTCCCACATAAATTGGGCATAATCACCCCCAAATTCAGTAACGACACAATGGGATCCACCTTCTCTCCTTCCATCTCGATTTTCGTATGTGCCTGAAAAATGAGTAATCGATCAGAATGAATAAATGTTCATTTTGAAAGGGTGTAAGTATATTTTCCAATAACTGAGTTTTAGAAAGGAGAGGTTTTTAATAGGCATTGCACCTGAGGAAATCTATTGAAAATTTTCCAACATACTTTCTTTGGCGTAAGAATTGAATTGTAAGATTGGACAGAGGGGAGGGGAGGTGATGGCATAGTGGTATTGTCACTGGACTAGTAATCCAGAGATCCAGGGTAATTCTCTGGGGACCCAAGTTCCAATCCCACCATGGTAGATGGTGGAATTTGAATTCAATAAAAAAATCTGGAATTAAAAGTCTGATGATGACCACGAAACCATTGTCGATTGTTGTAAAAACCCATCTGGTTCATTAATGTCCTTTAGGGAAAGAAATCTGCTGTCCTTACCTGGTCTGGCCTACAGCAATGTGGTTGACTCTTAAATGCCCTCTGAACAAGGGCAATTAAGGGATGAGCAATAAATGCTGGCCTGGCCAGCAACACCCACATCCCATGTACAAATAAAATTGAACAATTCATCTAACAGAGGGATAGACAGATAGATAAAAATTAATAGGTAGATAAAGATGAAAAGATAAATGTTGAGGGTTATCATTATAGGACTGCATGACTAATTTTACAACCTAACATTATCACAGTATGATGCCTATTAAGTGAGCAGTTTGATTGGCAGCTGCAAGTGGTTCTAGAATATAAATGTTTTTTTCCATAAGAGATTAGTTGAAGGAATTTCAATATATTGAATGTTTTTTTTTAAATCAGAATACTTTTTTAATAGTAATGTCATCCATAGACACAGAACTTTAGTTTATGTCAGCGTGGTTCCCGAGGTTTGTCCATGGTGGGTACTAGGTGAGTTGGCATGGAGGGGGTAAGGGCAAAGCGTGGTAGATGGGCAGCTTTGGTAGGCATGAGTTGGTACTTAGTTGGCATAGGGGCTATAAAAGGCCATGAGGATGATGGGGGGGGTGTATAGGAGTATGAGGGGCCATGTGGGAATGTGTGGGGGTGAGGGGGCATGAGGGGTGAAGGCTGGATGACTGTTGTTTGTTTCAATCATTTTAAAAATAAATTCAACAAAGTGCCGGAGCACAGAGACAGGCCTGTGGTCCAGGCTGCCTCCACACGCGGCAACCTCCACACTCGCTGCGGGGGTGCAGCACCCCAACCCCACACACCACCACCCCCCAACCCCGGCCCCACAACCACCCCCCAAAACCCCCACAGCCTCAGAATGAAGATCTGATTTTCTGGGCCTCCTTTTCCTGGGTTGGGTTCAGGGAGCTGGGAAATATCTCTCTGCGCACAGAGTCCAGGATAAATGTTTACGGAAGAAATAGTGCTCAGTTAGTAGTACTTGCATTTCTAAAAACTCTTGTACAGCAAAAGTTGTTTTGTTTAAAAATGTGAAACCTTGTGGCCTAATTAATAACTGGAGTTTGAACTTTTTTTAAAAGGTATTGGTCTCCACTGAGATCATAACGATTTTTAATTCACAGTCAATTTTAAGTAGCCTTATTCTCTCTTTTGCTCTGCGCTACAAAAGTGTCTCCCTTTTGCCAAACTCAAAAAGATCTTCAGGAATTGTTCACTGGAATTCATACATATGAGCTTACCATCACCTTCATGAGCAGACATTCATGCCCGGTGTATTAGTTTACTTTAAGAACCTCGGTGTCAGCGATCTTATCTTCCTATCACATCTTTTATTAATCATCTCAGGCAGCTGAAATTTTTTTAAAATATGGTGTGACTATGTTGTCCTCGTTGGCAGGTATAAATTAGTATTTTGAGAACAGCAGCCTTGTATTCTTTGAGCTTGGCTCACTGAGTTTGTCAAAAGCTGAGCTGGCTTTGAGGCTTGTACTGGACACTTCAGCATTCAAATGGGCTTCGCTAGACAGGGTTATATTCAGGGCGGTGTATCTCTCCCCAGCCTGAAGCATCTGATCAATAATTAATAAACAGATAGTTGATTGATAGGATTACTAAAATGCATTGTTATGTGGGCTGATTGATGATGTAACTAATTAATTTTTGGTTACATATTATGCCTATACCTATGCCTGTTATGCTGTGAGAATGCACATGAACCACGATGGGATTAAGTCAAATTGGCCACTGTTGAACTTTTGCTAGCTTGAACTTTGTGGGAACACAAGGGTTAAGTGAGTGGAAAGTCAGTTCATCTGTGCAGACAAGCACCTAAACAGAAATACATTCTTAGAGCAGGATATAGGCAGTAAAATGTCCAAGGACCTGCAATTATAAGGTCAGGTATAGGTCGGTTTCTCTTGCAGACATTTCAATGGTATGAAAGCCATAGTCCCAGAGGACCATAGGCTGCCCTCTCATCAGAGAGAGACGATTGGTGGTGAGTTTAACCTGAGGGTCACCACACCTCAGGCGAGGGGTGAGGTTGAGGAGACGGGACCTTCATGATGACGTCAGCTAGTACAGGAATTGAACCCGTACAGTTGGCCAACATTTCAGAAGTTACTTATTTTCCCCTTGAGCATCTGACCAGTGCTTCGGGTGTGAATAGGAACTAGGGTATTGTGAGCATTGTACAGGGAACGTGTAGCCTTTAGCTCTTGGTTGAGTTAAAGACAGAAGGCCTGGGTGAGAGAGACCAGTAGTTTTTCTACGGGTTACAGTAAAAAGGTAAAGAGATTGAAGGAATAGGCTGGGGACTGTGTGGAAAATTCAGCTTTGTAGATATCATCCCAACAACTGGATGCGTAAACCTTTGATCTCATCAGAACAAGTATAACAGGCGGCTGGAGAAAGGGACCAGTTGTCCTGTAGCTTAAAAGGTAAAACACAAACTTGATTGGGAGGTTTCAGTTTCTCTGGGGCATTTATAAAATGAAGACACAATTGAGTTGATGGGTCCTACATGGTGTTATTCACCTGTTCATCAGCTATCAATGTGAGATTCATCTCCTTGTGATTTTGGAGCATAAAATTCGTTCAAAAGTATCCTGTACCTTTGCCAGCATCATTATTTATTCTATTAAGTCTGAACCCTCATAAAAATTCAAGTGTTACAACATGGAGATAGACAAATTGAGATAGATTAGAATGATAACTTGATGGGTTAGCTAAGTAGTGATGGAATAGATAGATAGACAAACAGAGAAAGCATACAATACATATTGCAGAAAAGACAGACATGTTGCTGAAGCTTTTCACCTTGGTCTCATCAGGACAAATGCAAGAAATGCAAATGAGTTGAGAGCACGAATTGACACATGGAAGTATGATGTCATTGCTGTCACAGAGACATGGTTGAGAGAGGGGAAGGATGGGCAGCTCAATATTCCAGGATATAGGGTCTTCAGGCGAGATAGGGAAGGAGGTAAAAGAGGAGGGGGTATCACAATATTGATCAAGGAATCAACCACAGCAGTAAGGAGGGATGACAACCTAGAAGGCTCCTCAAATGAAGCCATATGGGTAGGACTGAAAAACATAAAAGGAGCAAACACATTGCTGGGAGTGCACTATAGGCCCCCAAACAGTCAGAGAGAAATAGAAGAGCAGATATGTAGGCAAATTTCAGAGAAGTATAAAAATAATATGATAGTAATAGTGGGGGATTTCAACTTCCCCAACATTAACTGCGTTAGTCATAGTGTGATAGGTTTAGAGGAAGCGGAATTCTTAAAATGCATCCAGGAGAGCTTTTTAAGCCAGTGCGTAGAAGGTCCCACAAGAGATGGGGTGGTCCTGGACTTAATTTTAGGGAATGAAGCCGGGCAAGTGGTAGAGATATCAGTGGGGGAGCATTTTGCAGATAGTGATCATAACTCCATTAGATTCAAGGTTGTTATGGAAAAGAACAAGGCTGGGCCAGAAATCAGTTCTAAATTGGAGGAAGGCCGATTTTAATAAGATCAGATATGGTTTGGCCAGAGTGGACTGGGGACTTTTAGGTAAATTTGCATCAGAGCAGTGGGACTCATTCAAGAAGGAAATAGGGAGAGTACAGGGCCAACATATTCCAGTAAAGATAAAGGATGGGACCAACAAATCCAGGGAATCCTGGAGGTCGAGGGATATACAGGATTGGATAAAGACAAAAAGGGAGGCTTATGGCAGATACCGAGGGCTCAAAACAGCGTAAGCCCTAGAGGAGTATAGAATGTGTAGGGGGGAGCTTAAAAAGGAAATTCAGAGAGCAAAAAGGGGGCATGAAAAAACATTGGCAGGTAAAATAAAGGAAAATCCAAAGTTATTTTACAAGTTCATTAAGAGTAAGAGGATAACTAGGGAAAGAGCAGGGCCCATTAAGGACCATAGCAGTAATTTGTGTGTGGAGCCGGAAGATGTAGGTAGGGTCCTAAATGAATACTTTTTGTCTGTGTTCACAAGCGAGAGGGACGACGTGGATATGGAAATCAGGCAGAAGGACTGTGATATAATTAAAGAAATTAGCATAGAAAGGGAGGAGGTTCTAAGTGGTCTGGCAGGCTTAAAAGTAGATAAATCTCCAGGCCAGATGAAATGTATCCCAGGCTGTTGAGTGAGGCAAGGGAGGAGATAGCAGGGGCGCTGGCAATAATTTTCAATCCCTCTCTGGCCACAGGAGAGGTGCCAGAGGACTGGAGGACAGCCAATGTGGTACCGTTATTCAAGAAGGGAGGAAGGGATAAACCAGGGAACTACAGGCCAGTCAGTCTAACCTCAGTGGTGGGGAAACTATTGGAAACAATTCTGAGAGACAGAATTAATCTACACTTGGAGAGGCGGGGATTAATCAAGGACAGTCAGCATGGTTTTGTTAAGGGAAGGTCATGTCTGACCAATTTGATTGAATTTTTCGAAGAGGTGACCTGATGTGTAGATGAGGCAATGCATTTGACGTATTCTACTTGGACTTCAGCAAGGCTTTTGATAAGATCCCGCATGGGAGACTGATAACGAAGGTAGGAGCCCATGGGATCCAAGGCAATTTGGCAAATTAGATCCAGAATTGGCTGAGTGGCAGGAAGCAGAGGGTGGTGGTTGAGGGGTGTTTTTGTGACTGGATGCCTGTGTCCAGTGGGTTCCCACGGGGATCGGTGTTGGGTCCCTTGCTGTTTGTGGTATATATAAACGATTTAGACTTGAATGTAGGAGGGTTGATCAGTAAGTTCGCAGATGACACGAAAATTGGTGGGGTGGTAAATAGTGAGGAGGATAGCCTTAGATTACAGGAGGATATAGACGGGCTTGTCAGATGGGCTGATCAGTGGCAAATGGAATTTAATCTGGATAAGTGTGAGGTGATGCACTTGGGCAGGACAAACAAGGCACGGGAATACACGATGAATGGTAGGACCCTGGAAAGTACGGAGGATCAGAGGGACCTTGGTGTACATGTCCACCGGTCCCTTAAGGTAGCAGGACAGGTAGATAAGGTGGTTAAGAAGGCATATGGGATACTTGCCTTTATTAGCCGAGGCAAAGAATATAAGAGCAGGGAGGTTATGCTGGAACTGTATAAAACGCTGGTTAGGCCACTGCTAGAGTATTGCGTGCAGTTCTGGAATCCGCATTATAGGAAGGATGTGACTGCACTAGAGAGAGTGCAGAGGAGATTTACCAGGATGTTGCCTGGGCTGGAGGGTTTGTTATGAGGAGAGATTGGATAGACTGTGGTTATTTTCCCTGGAGCAGAGGAGATTGAGGGGGGACATGATTGAGGTGTATAAAATTATGAGGGACATAGATAGTGTAGACAGGAAGGAATTTTTCCCCTTGGTGGAGGGATCAATAACCAGGGGGCATAGATTTAAGGTAAGGGGCAGGAGGTTTAGAGGGGATGTGAGGAAGAATTTTTTCACTCAGAGGGTGGTGGGAATCTGGAACTCTCTGCCTGAAAGGGTGGTAGAGGCAGAAACCCTCATAACATTTAAGAAGTATTTGGATGTGCACTTGCGATGCCATGGTATACAAGGCTATGGGCCTAGTGCTGGAAAATGGGATTAGAATAGTTAGGTACTTGTTTGACCGGCGCAAACCTGAAGGGCCGAAGGGCCTTTTTCTGTGCTGTAGACCCCTATGACTCAATGACTATGACTCTATAAGAATGTCAAATTTCAAATGATCATAAAAATTTATACTGTAAGAGGAAATGGTGCTGATTGGTTGGCAAGTCAGCTCTGATTGGCTGAGCTGTTTCCATGGGGAAAGCAACAGGGAACTCTGGTCTCCGCAGGCTCCTGGGTAATTCAAAAAAGTAGCAAGGCTTGAACATCTTCCTCTCGATTGTATTCTCCATGATAATACCTCAGAATCGACTTGCCAGCCAATCAGCACTCTTTTCTCCTGTGGTATAAATTGTTGTCATTGCTTGAAATTTGGCATTCTTACATTTGTCCTTTTGAGAGCAAGATGAAAGTTTCAGCAACACGCCTCGCTTTTCAGCAATATTCATGTCCTGTACAACCAAAAACCAACAAATGATAAACACCGAAACTGCTGAAACTGCATCAACATTGAAGGAGAAAGCGAGATTGCTGCTTTTAACAGAGCTCAGAGCTCGAGCTGGCTGGGCAGACAGACCCAGATAGATGGACACAGACAAATAATTCCCAACAATAATGAATTGGGAAGAAAAAGATCATCTAAAGGTACAGAGGGAAGGATCATAATATTCAGGAAATTTCTGGAAGTGACAGAATGAAAGTTCAGTTTAGAAACTCCTCAATGGTGGTGACCCTGTGAGACTGGTTAGTTAGATAGCAGAGTGCAATGTGACAGGAAGGTGTGCTTTTTTAGACTGGGATCTTAGTTATTCAAAGCAACCACAGCAGTTCTTAATATCGAGAGGGGTGAGCACAGAGCTCACTGAGGACCGAGTTGTGCTAAACAGAGTGAGGATGAAAATTTGGTGAGAGTTGGAATTCAGCACAGAAGAGGGAGGAGGTGTTAAGTAATTTAAACTAAGGGGCACAGTAAATATATAAATAAGCAGAGTAATTAATTAGCTCTAAAGTGATCAAATTAAAATTAACCAATGTTAATGAGATCCAAATTGCATTAAGTAAAAATCTGGTCTACACAAATAATAAAAGGTACCTGGAGTCCTAAACAAAAACATACATATAAATAAAAAACATAACTAAATAGACTATTAACAAAAAGAACAGGAAAGCTGAAGCCCTGTGGAATTTCTGTGTTCCTGTGGGAACACAATGTCAATCCTTGCAGCAGTCTTGATTCCTTTCTTTAGCTCTGGTCCATCAGCATTTGAGCCAACACCAGCATCCAGAGGGTGGCTGCCGTGTGTTAAGGGCTATTCACAACCCACGCTCCCATGGGTAGCACGTGTACCATGGAAGCCAAACTGCCACACAAAATATCATCGAGCCATCCACTGGGTGCTTAAGCAGCCACTGCCTGGACCTTCCCTGCAATACTCTCCAGCCCACGTGTCACAGTTCATCGCGGTCTGCTGCATCGGGCACAACCCCACCATCGTGGGGGCATTACCCTTTCTGCCAGGTATATGGCAAGCAGCTGAGAAGGAGGAAGTGCGGGAGGAAAAGGAGGAGGAGGTGGAGGAAGAACCAACACCTCCTCTTTCTGGCCGGACTGCTCATGGTCAGCTCACCTAACTGTGTAACAAGTGAACAGAACCCTAATTCCCCATTCGACAACCTTCCCACTCCTTACTCTCCCTCAGACCATCACAGCTTCTCCTTGACCACAAAGCTGTCTGCATCTGAATGAATGGGTATGGGTTAATCAAGCATCGCGATCCCTGTGTCCCTTTTTCAGGGTCTATTCAATTTTGCCTCCCACGGGGATAGAGCCTATTGCAGGGCAGAGAGAACAGCCAGAACTTGTGTCCCATGTTAGAGCCAATGGCATGGGCAGGAAAAGGATCGGGGCCCAGTAGTCAGAGCTTCAGGAACCAGAGGAACTGAAAGAGCTGGACTACTGTGGGTGCCATGTTGAGTTTAGGTGCTGTAGAACACGTCTAGTTAATGTGTAACTGTAGAAAATGGGACAGGATTGAGCACTTCAGGTTCCTGGGCCATTGGGACCAGTTCTAGGGCAGGAGAGCCTGGGTCTCACCTCAACAGGGCAGGACCAATATCCTCACTGGGAGGTTAATCCGTGCTGTGGGGGGGGAGGGTCTGAAACAAATTTGGTTCAGAGAGGGGCACCAGGATGAGAGGAGATGCAAGGTGCACAGAGAACTGGGAAAGACAAACAACAGTAGCATAAGGGACTGCACAAGGGAGGAAATGTGAGGCAGAGTAAGATGGGTTTGGAATGCCCGATTGGAATTTCCAAAGTGTGATGAATAAAGTTGGTGAGCCATAAGCACAAATAGCCACTTGGGATTATGATGTAAGTAGTGTCAGTGAGGGAGATCTGGTTCAGACAAGAGGAGCAATGGGCCGGTAATCTATTCAGCAAATATGCAGGAGAGAAAAGGCACTCTCGCTGGTCACAATCCTCTTTAGGAATGGGGGAGGTGCCAATTATAGGATTGGAGGATTACAAGTGTTACACCCCTGCTCAAAAAGGGCAAGGGGTGTAAATTCTGCCTCCTTCTCCTCCTCGAACATGTCCGAAGCAGGTTGGCGCTCGGTGCCTTCTTCTCTTACTGACCCAACCTCACGGCTGTGCGATGTTGAGCAGAGCGCAGCACATCTGCAGCTCTCTGGAACGTATTGAAGGGTGCCTCCAGATGTGCAGCAAGTCGATGGCACGTTCCATGCTACAACTGCTAGTCACATGGCATTCATTGTATCACCTCTTGGGCCTCACATTCTGAGGGATGACACCAGGTACATTTTAAGTGGGCATCTCATGTCTCTGAGCAGCCAGTCAGACTCCAGTGGGAAGAGATCAGAGATTGGACTGCCGGAGGATGGGAAGAGGAAGGCAGTTGCCCAGGAGTATTGTGCACACCTGTATCATGATCTAATTGTGGTTGTACACAGCTGCAGATTGATGCAATGGAAATCCTTGTGGCTGATGACCAGGCTGGGTGAACTGTTGCTGCCTTGGAAATGATTTACGCAGCGAAGACTACCATCAACCTGTGGGAGGCCAGTCAGAGCCACAAACCTCAGCGCCCACTCATTCTGACTGGCACGGCAGAATAGCTTGCTGATACTTGCCACCCTGTGTATGTTGGGTATTTAGGTGAATTGCAGGATGCTGCTTTCCATGTTACTGCACTGGCTTCCAGAGAGGAAGGCAGAGAAAATGGATAAACTGGAGAAATAAACTTCTCATTGTCAGAGTGAGCGGTTTGCAACTTCAGCGGAATCCCTTCACCAGAAGGGACTACCCGCTTGATTGGCACCCCAACCTTCAGCATTCACTCCCTCCACCACCGACGCACAGTAGCAGCAGTGTGTACCATCTACAAACTGCATTTCAGCAACTCACCAAGGCTCCTTAGACAGCACCTTCCAAACCCACGACCACTACCATCTAGATGGTCAAGGGCAGCAGACACATGGGAACATCACCACCTGGAAGTTCCCCTCCAAGTCACTCACCATCCTGACTTGGAAATATATCACCGTTCCTTCACTGTCACTGGGTCAAAATCCTGGAACTCCCTCCCTAACAGCACTGTGGGTGTACCTACACCACAGGGACTGCAGCAGTTCAAGAAGGCAGCTCATCACCACCTTCTCAAGGGCTATTAGGGATGGACAATAGATGCTGGCCCAGCCAGCGACACCCACATCCCATGAACAAATAAATTTAAACAAAAGTTTCCAGGTTCTTCTTCTTATCGTGTCCATGGACAGTCTGTACACGGCCCAGCCAGAACTGGACACATTTTTGCGCCTTGTTGTTAAATTCAGCAAGACCTGCAACATTGCAGGGTTCCTCTAGTGATAGGCATTGCAGGAGATGTTGCATAGTCTATGGCTCAGTTCCAGTTGTCGGGCTGGTTGTATATCCCCATTTGCTCAGTGACACCTTTGAACGACCTACACCAGTCCTAAGTCTGTTAAGGCACTTCCAGGTTGCCCAGTTGCAATTAGCTCCTGGGGGAAGGATTTCATCCGGTAGAATTTCCATCGCTGGGTGTTGTTCGAGACTGGCGAGCCGGTCTTTCCACAAGGCGATGCGGGCTTCAGATGGGGTTGATTGTAATGGAACAACACTGTTCATGAAGCTCTTCCTTTGACTTTAGGCGGCTGGGTGTAGGTGTATGACCATGTAGAGGGTGTCTCTCATCTGATGTTTGATGGAGTCGCTCTTTCTTGCTGGCTACCGTTCTTCATATATCAGGAGGAGCAATACCTGCCAGGATATAAAGGCTGTTGGTGTTTGTTGGTTTTAAACAACCTGTGATAAGTCGGCAGCTTGCATTCTGAATGGTATCCATCTTCTTAGCATGAGTAGATCTTTCCCATGCAGGGCAGGCGTATTGGGCAGTGGAATAGCAAAGAGCAAGTGCACTGGTTCGCAATGTTTTCCAGCTTGCTCCCCACTTTGTGTTAGTGAGCTTATTCAGGATGTTGTTTCGTCTGCTCACTTTTGTCTTTGTCTTTTCGATGTGGTTCTTGAAGGGTGACTCCTAAGTAGATAGGGTGCTCACAATGCGTCAGTGTTGCTCCACGCCAGGTTACTTTAAGCTGGCGTTTGGCTTCACGCTTTCTGAGGTGGAATGCACAAACTTGTGTCTTTGATGGGTTTGCGCGAAGGTGTTTTTCTTCATAGTAGGATGTTAGTCCCTCCAAGGCCTCAGAAAGCGTTTTCTCCACGGTGTTAAAATCAGTGCTTTGGGCAGTGACACATAAGTCATCAGCATATATAAAACGGCGTGTGATATCGTCTATAGATTGGTCATTCGTGTAGATGTTGTACAGCAGCGGTGCAAGCACGCTTCCCTGAGGAAGACCATTCTTCTGAATACGCCCCCTGCTGCACTTCCCACCTAGTTCAACATCGACCCAGCGATTCTGAAGCATGCTTTCTAACAGCTCTGTTAAGTGAATATCTTTTGTCACCTCTAGGATCTTGTTGAGGAGACGTCTATGGTTCACTGTATCGTATGCTGCTGACAGGTCTACAAAACAGCACCTGTTACCATCCCTTGCTCAAAACCATCTTCAATATGTTGTGTGAGGTTGAGCAGTTGGCTTGTTGTTGATTTGCCGGGGCGGAAACCTGCTTGCTCTGGGATGATCTTCTCATCTACAGTTGGTGCTATCCTATTGAGTATCAGGCCTTCAAACAGCTTATTGGTTTGGCAAAGCAGTGAAATTGACTGAAAACTCTTAGGATCTGAGGGATCTTTTCCGGGCTTTAATAGTGCGATTACATGTGCCTTCTGCCAAATATTAGGTAGCTTGTGTGTTGCCAGGCAGTGGTTGAACAATTGTAGGAGTCATTTCTTTGCTTGCTGTCCAAAATGCTTTATCTGCTCCGTTGCTATGTTGTCAAGACCAATTGCTTTCCTGTGTTTTAGACTAGATTTACCAGTTTCCAGCTCTTCCATGGTGCATGGTCCAGTGAAGCCAGGGTCATCGCTGTACTTCTTCCTATCTAGTTGTGCTCTTGGTTGTTTCTTGTTGATTTTTCCATTTAGGAGCAACTGGTGTGCAACTTGGTTAGCAGACACATTTGGATGTTGGGCAGCTTTCTTGGGATCGCCTCCAAGTTTGCGTATGAGAGACCATGCCTTCTTGCTGTTTATTGTAAGGTCTGTTGTCTCTATCACGGTGTCCCAGGGGTTTTGACGCTCTTGAGAGATACTTAACATCACACTCTCACCAGTAGATATTGTTTCCTCTGAGAAGGGGTCAGATTCAAACATTGAGACATACTCCCAGTAGAGTTCAGCATTCTCCTTGGTGAGGCCAGAGATGTAGTGTGCTCTACAACCTCGGGGGATCTTCCTTCTGGCTGTTTTCTGGACAGCTTTTGCAAACAGCTTGTCGTGCTCAGGTAATGGTTTAATGCGTTTGACCTTACGGCCAAGTGCTCTTATGAACCCATTCCAATCGGCCTTCTTGAAGTTGAAGCGCCTTTTGAATAGTACGACGGTTGGTAACACTGCTGCATTTACCTGGATACCAACAGGACGGTGTTGTGTCTGTGGTATTGGGTCTGTGACAAGCTTCTTGCAGAGGCCAGCGATGTCGTTGCTGACAATGGCAAGATCTGGGATATAACTACACTTCCAGCGGGCACTGTGGAAGGAGACTGGCACTTTAGGATCATGGATGAGACTAAGCAGGTTAGCGTCCATCCATTCTTCGACTGCTTCTGCATCGCTGTTAGACTCCTTGTACCCCCATTGGGTACTGTGGCTATTAAAGTCTCCAATGATGATCTGTGGTTTACTGTGCAGGTTGGGTACAGGGTTAGAGAAGCTGATATCTGTGCCAGGTGGCTTGTACACTGAGGTCACTACTACTTTGCTCAGCTCTACAGTTAGAATTTCGATGTTGTCCTCCTCTGTTTTAGAAGTGGCTCCTACAACTGAACCAGCTCTAACAAATATAGCACTGCCATATTGTCGATGAGGCCTTTCCTGGTATTTTTGGGTGGTTGTTCTCACTTCCTCTATGTGTCTCCTGCAGGCAGAGGACATCACACTGCAACTCATTGCATAATGTAGCGAGGATGTTTTGTTTAGCTACAGAGAACCCTTCAACATTAGCAGATATAACAGTCAATGCCGATCTGAAAAAGACCCGTGTTTCTGACATCGACGGCTTCCGTCTTCAGGCATGATGTTGTTACTTGATCAAATCAGCGGTATGAAAATGTTGCATACACTACTTGCTGGGTGTGGTGGTGGTAGAATTGGTTGAAACAGGGCTGCGACATGAATGCTTCTACCTTGACCCCAGTTTCCAGGTAACTGACCTAGATTCATGTACAATGGAAAATAGGTGTTTGTGGCTTCCTTTAACCTGTCACCTTGGGCAGATCCTATTCATTGTTTTCTTGCTACCAGAAGTATAATCATCGAATGACATTGTGCTGAGGGAGGACATTCAGCTCATTGGACCTATTCCAACTCTTTGAAAGAGTTATTCAATTAGTCCCATTTTATTTTTTTATTCTTTTCATGGGATGTGGACATCACTGGCAAAGGTCAGCATTCGTTGCCCATCCCTAATTGCCCTTGAACTGACCGGCTTGTTAGGCCATTTAAGAGGGTAGTTAAGATCAACCATGTTGCTGTAGGTCTGGAGTCACATTTATGCCAGACCAGGTAAAGATGGCAGATTTCCTTCCCTAAAGGGGCATTAGTGAACCAGATGGGTTTTTATGCCAATCGATGATGGTTTCATGGTCACCATGACTGGGACTAGCTTCATATTCCCGATTTATCAATTTCATTTAAATTCCATCAGCTGGGATTTGATGTCTCCCAGAGAGTAGCCTGGGCAGAGGGATCACTGCTCTTTCCCCACAGTCATGGATCTTTTTTACCTTTTCAAAGAATTTAACCAATTGCCTTTGAACGATTGATGAGTGAACCTTCTCCCACTCTCCTTCCAGGCCATGTCAGCTGACTCCTGAAATTTCCTTTCCTCATGTTGTTTCTGGTTATTTCACCAATCACCTTGAATTTTTGTCCCTCTAGTTACTGACCCTACTACCACTGGAAACTCTGGTTTCTCCGTATTTACTGAATCAGAACCCTTCAAGGTTTTCAGCCGGAGAAATTTGATCAAATATATTCTTGAGTAGTGCTGAAAAAAGAGACATGTCGAAGCTTTTCGTCTTGCACTCATCAGGACACTCACAAGAATACCGATATAAGGGAGGAAACAACAATTTGTACTCTATGCGAAGAGAATGCTGATTGGCTGGCAAGTGGCATTGCCATGGAGAATGTACCACTGATGGTAACTGACAGTTAACTGCCAAACATTGTTTGAAATTTAAACCAGGCAGCTTAACCCTGATTGGTCGAGGCATTGCCTAAGGAATGAATCAGCAAATGGCTGTCACTAATTTTGTTTATCTGAAACAGGCACAATGTGTGTCCATGTTCTTTCTGTCTGCAAAGAACAGGGCCCCGTGTATTAATATATGTAGCTTTTAGTACATATACTTTTGATTGGCAGCTATTTTTTTTAATTTAACGGACAGTTATTATAACCTGAACCCTGGTTATTTTTGAAGATATTTATGATCCAATTTTTTTTTCATTCATGAGATGTGGGCTTCGTTAAGTAGGCCAGCATTTATTGCCCATCCCTAACTGCCCTTGTTCAGAGGGCATTGAAGAGGCAACCACATTGCTGTTTCATGATCCTATATTTTAGCGTTAGTTAATATTGCCTGAAGCCTTTGAAGTAAAATAGCCAGCCATCTCCAGTAGCTGGTGAAAATAGCAACAACCAGGTGAGAAATATTCCACATATAATAATCTTGAGCAGTAGTCATTAGTTATTTATTGTCTACTAATCAAAAGGCTGGAAAGCATAAATAACTACTATAAATATATATGTTGAGTCACCACCAATATTTATTTTGTCATGTCAATGTGACTTGTGCGTCATTGATATCAATCTGTAATTTCATCCCTGACCAAACCTATATTGAAATGTTTAAAAAAGGACTTTTTAAGAACAGGAAAAGACACTGGCTTAAGATTGCTGCCACAAGTCACCTGACATCTCTTAATGCAAGTCGACCAGCTTCTGGAAAGTTCCAATGTGAATTGCAAACCTGACGTGTCTAGACACCTGCATGGAATTTCACACCTGAGGATGTCAAGAACTATTTCAAAAGGATTTACTGACCTTTACACTTCTATCAGACTGCCTCTCCAGCAGAGAACGAAAGTCTGTTAGAACAATAGTTACATGAAAGATGTTTTCCTATCTCATCAAGATCAATAATGACTCATTCAGGGAGTTAATGGCTGGGACATTTTAGAATCTAATTGTCGCCGGTCATGAAACAAAGACAACCGTCGGATCAGACATCAGATAAATATCCATTTGCTGTTAATTTGATGAAATTTCGCAGTCTGAAACCCACTACCAGCGCGCACCTTGGCAAGAGATAAATCACAGGTATTAGACCATGGAGTTTAACAAAACCATCTACTTCTCTCAGCCATTGTTAGACCATAAGACCATAAGATGTCGGAGCAGAAGTAGGCCATTCGGCCCATCGAGTCTGCTCCGCCATTCAATGAGATCGTGGCTGATCTGATAATCCTCAACTCCACTTTCCTGCCTTTTCCCCACAATCCTCGATTCCCTTACTGATTAAAAATCTGTCTCTTGCAGCCTTGAATATATTTAATGACCCAGCCCCTACAGCCCTCTGCGGTAAAGAATTCCACAGATTCACTACCCTCTGAGAGAAGAAATTCCTCCTCATCTCTGTCTTAAATGGGTGACCCCTTACTCTGAGATTATGCCCTCTGGTCCTAAACTCCCCCACAAGGGGAAACAACCTCTCAGCATCTACCCTGTCAAGCCCCCTAAGAATCTTGTATGTTTCAATAAGGTCGCCTCTTCTAAATTCCAATGAGTACCGGCCCAACCTACTCAACCTCTCCTCATAAGAAAATCCCTCCGTTCCCAGGATCAACCTGGTGAACCTTCTCTGGACTGCCTTCAATGCCAGTATATCTTTCCTTAGATAAGGGGACCAAAACTGTTCACAGTATTCTAGGTGTAGTCTAACTAGTGCCTTGTATAGTTTTAGCAAGACTTCCCTATTAGCTGTTGTTGGTGTGCCATTCTAACATTTACATCACCCTTAACTGTATTAATATCATTGAAATAATTCAAAAAAAACAAAAGGTCTGGAATTCTGAAATAAGAGCAGGAGCCTGGGAGATGTGCAAGACAGACAGAGAGAAACTAACTGTCGATAGGGCTGTCAGTATTTCAATACTTTGCAGTTCTCTAACCATTTCCCCCCTCCGTTGATTCATTTTGAAAAAAACCCTTTGCCCTGAAAGTTGTCCTGTGTAATATTAGCACAGGAATATTCATTGTGCTTCTGTGCAATTCCTTTGCTGTATTAACTGAGGTTCCACACTGTCGGTTTTAAATAGCTTCTAATTCCTGCTGGATCTGCTCATAGAGATGAATTGAGCAATTGGCCCAGATTCATCGGGGTCTGCGATAATTTCCTAAGTAGCTGATTTTTCTAGTACCAACACGTCTCCGACATTACAACAGTGACTACCCTTCAACGCATTTTTCATTAAACGCCCCCCACACCCACACCCCCATACCCACATCCCCCCACACCCACACCCCCACACCCACACCCCCCCACACCCACACACCCACACCCCCACACTCACACCCCCACACCCACACCCCAGGATATGAAAAAAAGAACGACCGTTATTTATATAGCCCCTTTCAGGACGAGCTTTGGAGCTATATAGGTATAATTAAAGTGTAATCTCTATCGTAATGCAAGAAACTCAAACAGCAACGTGTTAGTGACCAGATAATCTTTTTGGTGATGTTAATTGGTTGTCTTGTGAGGAAAGATTGAGCTAGTTGGGCCAAACTCATTGGAATTTAGAAGAATGAGAGGTGATCTTATTGAAATATATAAGATCCTGAGGACAGGGTAGATGCTGAGAGGATGTTTCCCCCCATGGGGGAATCTAGAACTAGGGGGTACAGTTTAAAAATAAGACGGAGATGAGGAGGAATTTCTTCTCTCAGAGGGTCATTAGCCTCTGGAATTCTCATCCCCAGAGAGCAGTGGAGGCTGGACCATTGAATATATTCAAGGCTGAGTTAGACAGATTTTTGATCTACGAGGGAGTCAAGGGTTATGAGAGGCAGGCGGGAAAGTGGAATTAAGATCAGCCATGATCTTATTGAATGGCAGAGCAGGCTCGAGGGGCTGAATGGCCTCCTCCTGCTCCTAATTCTTATGATCGAAGGAGGATAATTTAAATGCTCTTCTTCGAAATAGTGTCATAGTTACATTCGCCTGAGAGGGACCTAGTTTATCATTGCACTCCCAACAATGCAGCAGTCCTTCAGTACTGCACGGAATGTGCATTTTTGCACTCGAGTGGGACTTGAACCCGTAACCTCTTGACTCAGAGGTGAGAGCGTAAGTAGAGCTGGCACTAGGGTAGATATTGCTGTTGTAGGTGTTTGGTACAAGTGTGTTAATGTGTTATTAACAAATTCCTCTCTCTCTAATTTCAAACAATAGGTTAAGAATACCATTGAGACAGCAGGGAGGAGATTGAGAAGCTTAAGTATTGATATAATACATGGCACAGAGCCGTTTCATTACAGGAGACCTCTCTCCTTTTCAGTCAATAGAACATAGGGACAGGAGGAGGCCATTCACCCCTTCCAGCCTGTTTTGCCATTCTGTACCATAACTCCATATCCCCTCATTTGCCCCTATTCCCAAATACCTTCAGTTAACAATATCTATCAATTTCAGTTTGAAAATTAACAATTGATCCAGAATCAATTGCCATTTGTGAAGAGATTTCCAAACTTCTACCACTCTGTCTGTGTACAAGTGTTTCCGAATTTCACTCCTGAAGGATCTGGCTCTAATTTTAGACTCTGTCCCTTGTCCCAGCAACCCCCAGCCCCCCACCCAACCCCCCAGCCTCCCACCCCCCACCCCCCATCCCACCCCACCCAAAGCAGTGGAAATAGTTTCTCTCTATTTATTCAATTAGTTCATGTTCATATCTAAGAAAACGTTGATTAAATCACCCCTTAACTTCACAGTTCCAGGCAATGCAGCCCCAGTTTGTGTAATCGCTCCTTATAATTTAACCCATGGAGTCCAGGTCTCATTCTGGTGAATCTACACTGCACATCCTCCCAGGTCAATCTGTCCTTCTAAGGTCTGGTGTCCGGAATTGTTCACAGTAATTCCGGGTGTGGTCTTGCCGGAGCTTTGTACAGCTGAAGCGGGAATTCTGCCCCCTAGACCTCCAGATATGAAGGCCAGCATTACCACTAGTCTCTCTGATTATTTTATCTACCTGTATATGACATTTTAATTAACTGTGCACCTGGAAAACCACCACCTCCCCCCTCCCCAAAATCTCTTCAAACATCCTCTCTTTCTGGGCTTTCACCTTTCAGAAAGCCCTCTGTTCAGGTGGAAGAGGGGCTGGTTTCTTACCTGTAACTGTTAGGGTGGTTCCTGTCCCAAACTTCATCTCACCATGCACCCTGACGGCACAGTAATAGATCCCGGCATCCAGAGCACTGACGTTTGTGATCCTTAGCTGGGAGCAGCGGGTGGTGGAGTTAAACGAGGGAGAAAAGCGAGGCCCAAAACCGTTGAAGTATTTCACCATGTCGCCCTGGCCATGCTGAAACAGGACGGTGACGGGAGCTTGACTGGGAATTTGTCTAAACCAGAATAACAGATCAGACCCGTTCTGTATCTTACATCCCAGGGTCACCGTCTCTCCCGAAGGCGCTGTTATCCACGATCTCCGAGCCAGACTGGAATCATCTGTATTGGGGAGGGACCAAGTAAAGTTCTGGTGATACATGGGGAATATCTGAAATCTGCCACTTGGCTCTAGTTTCTGTCTATCTTTTTATAAATCCACTCAGTCACGCGTTTCACATAACACAATCGTTTATGATATTCATGAGTCTGTCTGCTACAGGTTAGGAGCTCTTGTGGCGCAGTGGGTAGTGTCCCTGCCTCTGAGCTGGAAGCTCTGGGTTCGAGTCTCACTCCAGGACTTGATGGCCAAGGAAGTTGTGTTCACAATGTGGCCAAACAGGTTGAGCATCAATCTGCAAATCCTTCCAACACACACCAATGGCAGGTGGTAAAAGTGGGAGAGATTCCTGGTCAGCCGTGTGATGGACAGAACATATAAGCCTCTACCATCACTATCCAGAGCTCCACACAACAAGTGTAAAAGTGCAGTTTGGCACAACAACTTGGACTCCCTGTGGGGGGCTGGATGGCCAGTATGGACCCAGATTGGTGCTAACATCATGGGGTTCAACCCCTATCCTGGCTAGGGTGGGTTTGGCACTTGCCTTGTTACCCTGCCTGTGTTGGAGGTGCCGTGGGTCAGAGCTGCCTTTGGGCGATGGACTGATAGATATTTTCACAAATATCTACTCAATCAGAAAATAAAATCGATACAAACAGCTAAGCAATTAGACGGGCGGCTAGATAAGGTACTTACAATTCACCCACATCAATAGGAGCCACTGCAGCCTGTTCATCTTGGCCAATCTCTGAAACACTTTGCCTACAGGCTCTGCTGCTTTGACCAGCGGCCTCGCTGACTTTGTGGCTTTGTTCAGTTTCCCACCACAACGACCTCTCGCATCTGGCGACTGGCCGTGTGGTTTCGAGATTGGATTGAGATTGTCGATTCTGGGGGGTGGATTGACATCCGCCCAGCTCGGGCGCTAGAATAAATCTGATTGCGAAAGGTTGAGGTGGGTTTTTTTTTACATGTATAAAAAAAGGTTTTTAAATGAGTTGCAGAGTGATGAAATAAGTATAAATGTCACCTAGATCTGGTTTCCTGTTGTGGCAAACACAGGCGAGGATGACTGTAATGAAAAAAAGACATTTACAAAGCCTACCTCGACTGCAGACAACACTTTGTTCACTCAGGAAGCTCTTCCCACTTCTCCCCCGGAATTTTATCACATTTTCTGTAGTTTTCAAGTGGGAATGTTTTGTACTGTACAAATTTTACGAATGAAATATATTTTTGAGAAAAAAAATCTCTATCAACCTGGTTCCAATACCACAGAAAGTCCCAGTGGGAGCTGATCTCTGAATATCTGTGTCTTATAAACTCAAAACCAAGCCTTTCCGATTTCTTCCCATTCTAGCACACTGTCTTTAGCTAATTCTAAGGAGATTTCCAAGTGTAAAGCCAAATTGACTGCCCCCCCGCCCCCTCCCCCACACATTATGACAGTGACTATCTTCAGAAAAAGCTCATTGGCTGCGAAGGATTTTGGGATGTCCTGAGAAGGGTGGAAGGTGTTCCTTTAATGCAAGCCTTTTCTTTATGAGTTTGTTTTAACAAGTTAAATGTACTGAGTTGCGTATACACTTCAAGTGGGAAAATATTTCAGGGCCCTGGGGAAAGAGCAGGGATCTGGGCTTAACTCTTCACTCACGGAGTTGTGAATCGATGGAATTCTCCACCCCGGAGAGCTGGACATCAATGAGCTTATTCAAAGCTGAGATGGCTGAATTTTGAACTCAGAGGGATTAGGGAAGGATCTTATTGAATGGTGGAGCAGGCTCTAGGGGCCGAATGGCCTACTCCTACGCCTATTTCTTCCCTTGCTATGCTAATTAGTAGCTCTCCCGGAGAAGCACGTTGGGTAAAAGGGTTTCATCTGTCAGCCTCTAATCTGTAATGATGGGGCTGGGGGAAAGTCACTCTGTGCTCCATCTACTGCTCAGCACTTGTCACTACACCCAGACCAGTGAGTTAGCGACATTTAATGGTGAATGGCACAGAGTGTCACAGTTCACTCAGGGAGTCTGAGTTGCTGTGGCAACCTGCACCTTTACACACATGTTGTAGTCTGGAGCTATGGATAGTGATGGTAAATGCTCCAACGTTCTTTCCATCACATGACTGACCAGAAATGTCTCCCACTTATACTGTCAGCCAGTAGCGTGTGTTGGAAGGAGTTGTGCGTTGCTCGATCATATTATGAAAACTCATTCCTTAGAGTGGGACTTGAATCCAAAGGTTCTGACTTAGAGACAGCGACGCTAGTCACTGTGCCGTAAAAAGACCACCCAAGGGCAATATAGCCAGGTACAAAGGTGAGTCTGGCTCCTTCAAACTCCTTTCTCGCTCTGGCTCCTTTCTCACTCTGGCTCCTTTCTCACTCTGGCTCCTTTCTCACTCTGGCTCCTTCCTCGCTCTGGCTCCTTTCTCACTCTGGCTCCTTTCCCACTCTGGCTTCTTTCCCACTCTGGCTCCTTTCTCATTCTGGCGCCTTTCCCACTCTGGCATGTTTCCCATTCTGGCTTTTTCTCAACAGGCTCCTTTCTCACTCTGGCTCCTTTTAAATCAGGCCCATGTCCCACTATGGATCCTTCTCACTTGTGCTTATTTCTTATTGTGGCTCTGACTCACTCTTGCTCCTTCTCAGTCTGGTTCATTTCCCACTCTGGCTCCTTCACACCCTGTCTCCCTTCTCACTCTGGCTCCTTTCTCACTCTGGCTCCTTTCTCACTCTGGCTCCCTTCTCACTCTGGCTCCATTCTCACTCTGGCTCCTTTCTCACTCTGGCTCCATTCTCACTCTGGCTCCTTTCTCACTCTGGCTCTTTCTCACTCTGGCTCATTCTCAACCTGGCTCCTTCTCACTCTACCTCCTTTCTCACTCTGGCGAATTTCTCACTCTGGCTCATTTCGCACACTGGTTCTTTCTAAATCTTGCTCCTTCACCCTCTACTCCTCACTCTGGCTCCTTTCAGTCTGGCTCCTTACAAACTCTGGCTCTTTTCTTATTTCAGCTCAGTTCTCACTTTGGCTGCTTTCTCATTTTGGACATTGTCACTCTGAACTCTTTCTCACTCTGGCACATTGTCACTGACTCCTTTTTTCTTCTGGCTCCTTCCCACTCTGGCTCCTTTCTCACTCTGAATCATTTCTCAAACTGGCTCTGTTCCCTCATTGGTTCCTTTCTCACTCTGGCTCCTTATCCACTCTGGCTCCTTTTTCACTCTGGCTCCTTTTTCACTCTAGCTCCTTCCTCACTCTGGCTCCTTCCTCACTCTCGGTCTTTTTTCACTCTGGCTCCTTTCTCACTCTCGCTCCTTTCTCACTCTCGCTCCTTTCTCACTCTCGCTTCTTTTTCACTCTGGCTCCTTTCTCACTCTCGCTCCTTTCTCACTCTCGCTCCTTTCTCACTCTTGCTTCTTTTTCACTCTGGCTCCTTTCTCACTCTCGCTCCTTTCTCACTCTCGCTTCTTTTTCACTCTGGTTCCTTTCTCACTCTCGCTCCTTTCTCACTCTCGCTCCTTTCTCACTCTGGCTCCTTTCTCACTCTGGCTCCTTTCTCACTCTCGCTCCTTTCTCACTCTCGCTCCTTTCTCACTCTCGCTTCTTTTTCACTCTGGCTAATTTCTCACTCTCGCTCCTTTCTCACTCTCGCTCCTTTCTCACTCTCGCTCCTTTCTCACTCTGGCTCCTTTCTCACTCTCGCTCCTTCCTCACCTTCGCTCCTTTCTCACTCTGGTTCCTTTCTCACTCTGGTTCCTTTCTCACTCTGGCTCCTTTCTCACTCTGGCTCCTTCCTCACTCTCGCTCCTTTCTCACTCTCGCTCCTTCCTCACTCTCGCTCCTTTCTCACTCTGGCTCCTTTCTCACTCTCGTTCCTTTTTCACTCTCGCTCCTTTCTCACTCTGGTTCCTTTCTCACTCTGGTTCCTTTCTCACTCTGGCTCCTTTCTCACTCTGGCTCCTTCCTCACTCTCGCTCCTTTCTCACTCTCGCTCCTTCCTCACTCTCGCTCCTTTCTCACTCTCGCTCCTTCCTCACCTTCGCTCCTTTCTCACTCTCGCTCCTTTCTCACTCTGGCTCCTTTCTCACTCTCGTTCCTTTTTCACTCTCGCTCCTTTCTCACTCTGGTTCCTTTCTCACTCTGGTTCCTTTCTCACTCTGGCTCCTTTCTCACTCTGGCTCCTTCCTCACTCTCGCTCCTTTCTCACTCTCGCTCCTTCCTCACTCTCGCTCCTTTCTCACTCTCGCTCCTTCCTCACCTTCGCTCCTTTCTCACTCTCGCTCCTTTCTCACTCTCGCTCCTTTCTCACTCTCGCTCCTTTCTCACTCTGGCTCCTTTCTCACTCTAGCTCCTTCCTCACTCTCGCTCCTTTCTCACTCTGGCTCCTTTCTCACTCTCGCTCCTTTCTCACTCTGGCTCCTTTCTCACTCTCGCTCCTTTCTCACTCTCGCTCCTTTCTCACTCTGGCTCCTTTCTCACTCTCGCTCCTTCCTCACCTTCGCTCTTTTCTCACTCTGGTTCCTTTCTCACTCTGGTTCCTTTCTCACTCTGGCTCCTTTCTCACTCTGGCTCCTTCCTCACTCTCGCTCCTTTCTCACTCTCGCTCCTTTCTCACTCTCGCTCCTTCCTCACTCTCACTCCTTTTTCACTCTCGCTCCTTTTTCACTCTCACTCCTTTCTCACTCTCGTTCCTTTTTCACTCTCGCTCCTTTCTCACTCTGGTTCCTTTCTCACTCTGGTTCCTTTCTCACTCTGGCTCCTTTCTGACTCTGGCTCCTTCCTCACTCTCGCTCCTTCCTCACTCTCGCTCCTTCCTCACTCTCGCTCCTTTCTCACTCTCGCTCCTTCCTCACTCTCGCTCCTTTCTCACTCTCGCTCCTTTCTCACTCTCGCTCCTTTCTCACTCTGGCTCCTTTTCACTCTCGCTCCTTTCTCACTCTCGCTCCTTTCCCACTCTCGCTCCTTTCTCACTCTGGCTCCTTTCTCACTCTCGCTCCTTCCTCACCTTCGCTCCTTTCTCACTCTGGTTCCTTTCTCACTCTGGCTCCTTCCTCACTCTGGTTCCTTTCTCACTCTCGCTCCTTCCTCACTCTCGCTCCTTTCTCACTCTGGCTCCTTTCTCACTCTCGCTCCTTTCTCACTCTCGCTCCTTTCTCACTCTCGCTCCTTTCTCACTCTCGCTCCTTTCTCACTCTGGCTCCTTTCTCACTCTCGCTCCTTCCTCACCTTTGCTCCTTTCTCACTCTGGTTCCTTTCTCACTCTGGTTCCTTTCTCACTCTGGCTCCTTTCTCACTCTGGCTCCTTCCTCACTCTCGCTCCTTTCTCACTCTCGCTCCTTCCTCACTCTCGCTCCTTCCTCACTCTCGCTCCTTCCTCACTCTAGCTCCTTTCTCACTCTCGCTCCTTTCTCACTCTCGCTCCTTCCTCACTCCCGCTCCTTTCTCACTCTAGCTCCTTCCTCACTCTCGCTCCTTCCTCACTCTCGCTCCTTCCTCACTCTAGCTCCTTTCTCACTCTCGCTCCTTCCTCACTCTCGCTCCTTTCTCACTCTCGCTCCTTTCTCACTCTGGTTCCTTTCTCACTCTAGCTCCTTCCTCACTCTCGCTCCTTTCTCGCTCTGGTTCTTTTTGACTCTGATTACATATGCACTCTGCTTTATTTCTCATCCTGACTCCTTCCTTGCTCTGTCTCCTTACCATCTCTGGCTCTTTTCTCAACCTGGTTCATTCTCACTCCAGCTTCTTTGTCACTCTGGACCGATTTTCGTTCTGGCACCTTTACCACTCTGGTATGTTTCGCACTCTGTCTCCTTTTCACTCTGGCTCCTTCTCACTCTACCTACTTTCTCACTCTGGCTCCTTCTCACTCTACCTACTTTCTCACTCTGGCTCATTCTCAACCTGGCTCTTTCCCACTCGACATCCTGTCTCAATCCAGCTCCTTTCTCCCTCGGGCACCGTTATCACTCTGGATCCTTTTTCACTGTATCCTTTCCTACTTTGGCTCTTCCTCACTTTAGCTCCTTCCTGCTTTGGCTCTGTTTTAGGAGGGATATAGGGATACAGTAATTATTAGGGCGGATATAGGGATACAGTAATTATTAGGGGGGATATAGGTATACAGTAATTATTAGAGGGAATATAGGGATACAGTAATTATTAGGGGGAATATAGGGATACAGTGATTATTAGGGGGGATATAGGGATACAGTAGTTATTAGGGGGGATATAGGGATACAGTAATTATTAGGGGGAATATAGGGATACAGTAATTATTAGGGGGGATATAGGGATACAGTAATTATTAGGGGGGATATAGGGATACAGTGATTATTAGGGGGGATATAGGGATACAGTAATTATTAGGGGGAATATAGGGATACAGTAATTATTAGGGGGGATATAGGGATACAGTAATTATTAGGGGAATATAGGGATACAGTAATTATTAGGGGGAATATAGGGATACAGTAATTATTAGGGGGACTATAGGGATACAGTAATTACTAGGGGGAATATAGGGATACAGTAATTATTAGGGGGGATATAGGGATACAGTAATTATTATGGGGGATATAGGGATACAGTAATTATTAGGGGGGATATAGGGATACAGTGATTATTAGGGGGGATATAGGGATACAGTAATTATTAGGGGGAATATAGAGATACAGTAATTATTATGGGGGATATAGTGATACAGTAATTATTAGGTGGAATATAGAGATACAGTAATTATTAGGGGGAATATAGGGATACAGTAATTATTAGGGGGAATATAGGGATACAGTAAGAACTTATTGAAGGGAATCAATACTTAAAATATCCAAGCAGGCAGAACCTGTCTGCGTAAGCAGTTAACAGTGAAAGGCCAGGCTAGACACAGAGAAATCTAAACCTTGCACATTCTCAGGGCTTGTGAGTATTAGCAAGGCCATATTGGATGAAGAAGAATGTAAATATGATAGATTGGGAGCTTTGGGAGTCAGACTGGAGCCTTAGGCTGGAAAATAATTAAGATTGAGCCTGTTTACAGCAGATAGGGAAAGAACAGATGGTCCTAGTTTAGGTAAGAGGGAGGGTCTCTGCCTGGGTGAGAAACAAATAGGGACATACAATACATGTACTTGTCACCAGACTTGTCAGTTTAATGTAAACCTATATGTTGACAAGATCGAAATCTGGAAACTGTTCTTGTACGTGACCAATAATGTATAAATATGATGAACACTTGTAGTTTAGCAGAGTGCAGTCTCAAGCTGTATTGAGATGGTGCCCTCCTTGCAATTGCTCCAATAAACGATTGCAACCTGTACCTGAGACCTCCTGTGGTCCGTTCATCAAAGACACCACATCAGCAACAAAGAATATTGTGGGAGCGTTAGCTAAATATTTTACAAGATACAGTTTACCCAATGAAATATTATCAGATCAGGTTCAAATTTCATATCACAGCTGTTTAATGAAGTAGTTTGGGGATAAAACAATTTAAGTCAATAACTTGACATCCTGAGTCACAAGGGACTTTGGAAAGATGGCATCAAACTCTAAAAACTATGATGAGAGTGTACAGTCAGGATTATCCACAGGATTGGGATAGGGCAATTCCATTCTTGTTATTTGTTATTAGGGACACTCCTAATGCATCAACTGGTTTTAGTCCTTTCGAACTAGTCTATGGGTAAGGGGACCACTGAAATTGATTTATGAGAAATTGGCGGGTCAAAATTTAGAAACTACTATCCTGGATTACGTATCAAGCTTCAGGGATAGATTAGACAGGACCTTCGAGTTGGTTAGGGAACATTTAAATATTTCACAGCAAGTGATGAAAGTGAAAGCAGACAGAAAAACTATAGCTCAGAATTTTGTTGCTGGAGAGAAAGTGCTAGTTCTGTTTACCAGTACTGAGCTACTCATTAAAGGCAAGGTTTAGTGGGCCTTACAGGATTGAAAAGGAACTGAGTGAAGTAGGTTATTTAATAAATACTCCAGACAGAAGAAAGAAGCAGGAGGTATGTTTGCTGAAAATGTACTTTGACAGGGAAAAGTACCTAAAGGAGGTGTTAGTGGTGGTAGATAATGAGAAAAGAAGTAGAAATGCAGGATTCTGAAATTAATTTTCCTCTAATCAAATTGAATAATGAGGGGGTGCTTGAAAATTTAAATGTAATATTGAATTATCTTCCAGACAAGTGTCAAAGTGATTTGGAAAAGCTATTGCAGTCACACAAAGCTATTTGTGGAAATAAGTTGGGGAGGACAGATTTAGCTATTCATGATGTGTCTGTAGAAGTTGCATCTTCGGTAAGGCAACATCCTTATCGATTAAATCCGGCAAAGTTATCACAAGTACAGGAAGAAATGGATTTCATGCTTCAAAATGATATCATTGAGTCTAGTTGCAGTAACTGGAGTTCGTCTATTGTATTGGTACCGAAAAGGTTATGGGCAGAAATTTCCCCCCGTCAGGGGGGTTGTGCAGGGGTGGGCAGGGGCAGGGACGGGCGCGAACCCAATTGGCGCCCCCGATCAGGGCCGCGTCACCATTTTACGTGGGCGGGCCAATTAAGGCCTGCCCAGCGTGACAGGCGCCTGGAAACGCTGAGCGCTCCCTGTGCGGGCGGTGGGGATTCCCTGAGTCAGGACCTGCGCTCTTTCACGCATGCACGCGAGACAGCGCAGAAATCTCCCTGAGGATCAGCTCTGCGTCCGCCCATGATTGGGTCAGCTCCGTCCGCCCGACAAACGGAAAATTCAGCCCCAAGAGTTGGAAGCTTAAGGGGAAAATTTGACATTTAAAAACCTAGACTCTGAACTGGGATTGTTTCTGTTGATGTGGAGGGTTTGTATATATATATAGTTATGTTAATGCATGCATCTGGTAACGTAATAGTGTAAGTATATAGAAAAGTATAGGAGATAGTATAAGATAGGTTAATAAAAATGAAGCTGTCTTTTTAAATTATGATAGTTCATTTTTCAATATGGAGAGGCTGTCAGGTCGATATAATAATTTCCATAATGTTATTAGAATTTATTGTAAAATAGAGTAATAGTGGGATGTGCCTATATGTGAGTGTGTGTGTGTGTGAGAGAGAGAGAGAGAGAGACTTAATTGAATTAGAGGCAGTTAGTCTGGATGTTTTTATGTAAGAAGGGAAGTTAGGTTTGAAATGTTAATTAGGGAAAATGGGAAGTTTGAGAATGTGAAGTGCAAAGGGAACATTTGCATTTTTAAACAAACTATAGAGGCTTGAATTGAAAGGAGGGGGTGTAATGTAGACATAGCCAGCAGAAGTAGTAAGAAATAGCGTGTTTATTTTTCCTAAAGATAGCTGATGGAATTGATACAATGATAGATTTTTTATTAGAGAGGTAAAGCTCAAAAGACATAGTGAAACAGTGGGACTTTGAATTCAAAGAGGAAAATATGTATAAAGGAGAGAAGACTCTTTGTAAGGGAGGCTAGTGTTTAAGATCCAACAAGTGTGAAAAGCCTGCAGCCTGGATCTATAAATTGCTGCCTCCAGGGACTGAAGTGAAGAGAACTCACTTTGAATCCAACTGTTCAGAGTATCATTTACTTTGCCTGATTTTAAAATAGATTAAAATCTATGTGTTTTACTGTTGCCTTAACGAAAGTGTAACTGGGAGTTAGGTTGATTAGGAGATTTAGAAGTTATCAAAGTAGTAATTTGTAGATCTATGTATGTATTTAAAATCATTTCTCTTGTTAATAAATGTTTAATCCAATTTTGTAAAAACCTATAAGACTTGCTGGTCTTATTACTACTGAATTCAAAGCACGCATCTTGAAATTTATACAAACTGCAAAACAAGTTGTGGTAGTTGTTTCAAGTTTCCCTTTGGGATTTGAACAATTCAGCTTTTACCATTGACCGTAATAACAGTGGTGTTCCCATATGTCTGCTGCCTTTGTCTTATAAGTGGTGGACATTGTGGGTTTAGAAGATGCTGCTGAAGGAGACTTGACCAGTTGCTGAAGTGCATGCTAATATATTACACAATCCCATGGGCCATTAAGTAAAGCCGCTTGTGTAGGACCTTATTAAATACCTTCTGAAAACCAAATTTAGACATCCACTGATTCCTCCAATCTACCCTGCTAGTTACAACTTCAAAAACACTTGCATAAATTTGTCAAACACCACTTCCCTTTCTTAAGGTCATGGTTGACTCTGCAATTGTCTATAACAGATACCTGTACCATAACTAGAATAATAAAACCAGCTGAAATACTTAACATCAGCTAGGAATTATTGTTAAAAACTCCAAGAAACCATGCCCGAGTTCATTGTAGAGAACGATGCACTAGACTCAGTGAATGGGGGTGGGGTACAGGAGCGGCAATGTAGAGGGAAGGTGCCTTTGGGGAGTCGGAGACCGGGAATGCACAGCTCGTTCACTATTTAAGCACTATCACATTATTACATGCCTCCAGGTACAATGATAGACTGGTTCAGATTCTGTTTCTTGCTGTTGTGGGATTATGTGCTACGAATGTGCAGAGCTAGGGACAAAAGGCAAGGGAATCACACTAAGTGAATTGCTCATTCGGAGAGCTGGTGCAGACCTGATGGGCCGAATGGCCTCCTTTTGCACTGTAACAATTCTGCGATCCTGTGAAGTGTCAGTGCAGGCACTGCAAAGTGGGTCAGTCAACCCCGTTTCATCTTAAATGTCAGTGTGTTAGTGCAGAGAGTAAGTGGCTCCCTCATTCTTCAGATAAGCACAGCTAACTGGGTGAAGACTTTAACCCTTTGCTGAAAGAAAGATACAGAAACACTAAAAAGCCCATTTGAAAATAAACCTGGCTTTCCTCTTTGTTTCTGTAGGTATTCAAGGCAATTTCCAAAAGTCACCAACTCCAAACTGGCTGTACAAGATACAAGACCAGTGTCCTGGGCTAAGGAGAATATTCAAGAGCGAGTTATATCACTTCAGCTGAAAGATCATGGAGCTGAAACGTTAACTCTGTTTCTCTCTCCACAGATGCTGCCAGACCTGCTGAGTACTTCCAGCATTTTCTGTTTTTATTTCAGATTTAAGCTTCAAGAAACTGTTGAATTCTCTCAGTCTTTTCTTATATAAACTACAGGCTTTTAAAAACTCATTTAATCACATTGCTTTGAAAATGAGTGGGTAGAGCCTTGAATTGTTGGTGTGAAACTCCTTTTCTGCCTTTTTGGTAACAAGTATGTGAACCAATAGCTGTGGGAGTTTAAAGAGTGCGTCTCATGGAGATTTCAAACTGACTTCTTTCTTCGATCCGCTCTTGATTTGTCGCTCGCTCTCTGACCCTGTTTCTCAGTAGAAGTTGCAAACCTTCAAATAATTGTCTGATGCTGAACTAATCCACCAGCTCATTGATCTATAAAACAACAAAAAAACACAGAAATGTGGAAATTTGCAGTGCAGTTGGTGTCTGTAAAGTTAATGTGTAGGTCAGCAAACAGCCCCCCAGTCAATCTGTCCTGATCTTAATTAGCAGAGGAGTTCTAAATTGCTTTAACTGTTAACAGCGGCAGAGTGGGGAAATCAGTCACAAACTATTGATTTCTTTGAATCACATCCACCAAAAATAGAGAATTTATATTAAGCCGATAAAGCAAACGGGATTGGTAAATAATTATACACATTGTGATGGGGAGAGGAGTTTAGGAATGGGGCTGTCACACCTTCTGAACAGTTTGTTCCAGTTCTGTTCTGGAGCTGGATGTGAGCGGCATTAGGGAACAAGTCAGTCATTAAATCAAAGCTGAATGTATTAAACCCAAATCTCCATTGCACCCTCTCCCAAAAGATCCAGCTTTCCCTACTATAACATCTCCTCTTGCATTTAATGGTGTAAACATGGATTGGATGGGGATTCAATCAGCAGTGATGGGGAACCATGCAAATATAACAAGTTTCAATTAAATATCTTACACAAATGGAAGGAACTGGCTCTCTGTGCAACTTCTATTAAGGGTGAGTGGAATAAATATGAAATATCATCCTCTTCATTTTTTTTATTCATTCACGGGGTGTGGGTGTCGCTGGCTGGGCCAGCATTTATTGCCCATCCCTAGTTGTCCTTGAGAAGGTGGTGGTGAGCTGCCTTCTTGAGCCGCTGCAGTCCATGTGGTGTGGGTACACCCACAGTGCTGTTAGGGAGGAAGTTCCAGGATTTTGACCCAGTGACAGTGAAGGATCGGCGATATATTTCCAAGTCAGGATGGTGAGTGGCTTGGAGGGGAAATTCCAGGTGGTGGTGTTCCCATGTGTCTGCTGCCATTGTCCTTCTAGATGGCAGCGGTCGTGGGTTTGGAAGGTGCTGTCGAAGGAGCCTTGGTGAATTCCTGCAGTGCATCTTGTAGATGGTACACACACTGCTGCTACTGGGTGTCGGAGAGTGGGTTGACCTGATCATTCTCTAGGAGGCGCAAATTTAAATTGTGCTCCAGGAGCTAATGAACCCCTGTGTGGGAGTGTTTGTTTCACCAAGTGGGGCAAGGCAAAATATTTTTCTGAAGGGAACGATTGATTGGTCCAAATAGCCATTGGACCGAAAGCTCCCAGTTTGGCATCACCCTCACATGCTGGTCGATCTGAGGCACTTGACATTCATTTTCAATTTCTGTACTGATTAGAAGTCGGTAATGGTTAGTCTGTTAAAGACAGAACACATAACACACCCATCAATTCCTATAGATAGAGGTCAGGCTAGTTACATTTTTTCCACAAAAATATACTTTATTCATAAAATTCATGAAAGAACATTACAAAACATCTCAAATTGAAAATTACAGAAAGTACCATAAAATTCAACTTATCTCTATACAGTGTGTTCCACTCCTGGGTGCCTCTCTACAATTGTAATTCTCTTGATATTTACAATATACATCCCATGTCAGGCACACAGCCCCGGGAAAAATCATTTCAAATTGAAAAATTACAGGTGGACAGTGTAGGTTTTGGAGCATTTTTGCTTCTCTTTGGCTCTGAAGAGGTTGTGTGGACTTGAGACATTATGTGGAAGAATAAAATACATCTACAGGTCAACTAAGGGTTAAACAGTTAGCACCATAGTGGAATACTAGTTCCCTCTCTCATTAGCACCATAGTGGAATACTACAGCACAGTTCCCTCTTTTGTTCTAGCAGGTACACCTGCAGCTGCCAGCTAATCGAGCAGGAGGGGAGAAAGGGGAGTGTCATGGGCAGGCTTCCTGGAGTCCTTAAGACGGGATGTCTGCCCCCAGGATCAAGCAATGGTCATCTATTCTCTGTCTCATTTTTATTACTACGTGAGCTTCCCCTAATATCCTGTATAGTCATAAACTTAGAATAGGCTAATTGTGTGACAATGATTCTCAATGTAATTGATCATTGAAAGTTAGACAGTCTTATCACCTTCAAGCTCTTTGATATGTACAACCTCTACTATAAATATGTGTGTGCTCTGATGCTTCCTCAGAGTGTCAGCTAGCTACCTTGTATGCTACTGGGCTCTCCGTGATATCACGATTAATAAAGGCTTCCGAGACAAACCTCCTGGGTCTGAGTGTTCACTCCGATTTCCGCGACACATTGACTCTGCCTTTCCCTCCACAGATGCTGTTAAACCTGCTGAGTTAGAACCATAGAACACTACAGCACAGGAAACAGGCCATTTGGCCCTTCCAGTCTGTGCCGAAATATTATTTCGCTAGTTTTTCCAGCATTTTCTGGTGTTGTTGAAGCATAACCTCCCTACTTTTGTAATCAATTCCCCTCAAAATAAATAACATTCTATTAGCTTTCCTAATTACCGGCTGTGCCTGTATATTAACCCTTTGTGATTCATGCACTAGGACACCCAGATCCCTCTGCACCTCTGAGCTCTGCAATCTCTCACCATTTAGATAATATACTTTTTAAAAATTCTTCCTGCCAAAATGAACGATTGCACACTTGCCCACATTATACTCCACTTGTCAGATCTTTGCCCACTCACTTGACCTATCCATGTCACTTTGTCGCTTCTTTACGTCCTCTTCACAATTTACTTTCCTACCTATCTTTGTGTCAGGAGAGGAAGGGGAAAAGATGTATCAAGTAGACAAGGTTGTAAAGAAGGCATATGGAATGCTCTCCTTCTTTGGCGGAGGTATACAATATAAAAGTAAGGATATAATGTTGGAATTGTATAAAACACTGGTGAGGCCACAACTGGAGTATTGTGTGCAGTTCTGGTCACCACATTACAGGAAGGACGTAATAGCTCTGGAGAGAGTGCAGAGGAGGTTTACAAGAATGTTGCCAGGGTTAGAAAAGTGTAGCTACGAGGAGAGATTGGATAGGTTGGGGTTATTTTCCTTAGAACAAAGAAGGCTGAGAGGTGACTTGATTGAGGTGTACAAAATTATGAGGGGAATAGATAGAGTAGACAGGATAAAATTGTTTCCCTTGGTGGAGAATTCTAGAACCAGGGGACATGGATTCAAGATAAGTGGCAGAAGGTGTAGGGGGGGACATGAGGAAGAACTTTTTTACACAGAGGGTAGTGGGTGTCTGGAATTCGCTGCCCAAGTTGGTGGTAGAGGCAGAAACTCTAAACTCTTTTAAAAAGTACCTGGATCTGCACCTAAAGTGCTGTAAACTGCAGGGCTATGGGCCGGGTGCAGGAAGGTGGGATTAGAAAGGGCACCTGGGTGTCCTCTGGCTGACATGGACAAGATGGGTCGAATGGCCTCCAACTTTCCTTCACACAGTATGTTCCTTTCTGAGGGGCCTCAAAACTGTTTCAATACTCTTGACATTCGCAACGTACATTCATACAGCCCGAGGGGATTTAAACAGTTCTCAGTCCCTCGGTGCACTGTAGCAGAAAGGTCTTAGACAGCGACCCTTCCCCATTGAGCCCTATGGCAGCTGCCCCAAGCTTTAGTGCGTCCCTCAGCACGTAGTCCTGGTCAGACAGGTTAATGTTGGTGTTATTACCTCATCCTTACAGCACAGATGGAGGATATGGATTCAGCAGCTTCATGTGGACATTTATGTTCCACAGTAAACTCCTCCCATCCATCTTCATCTTAACCCTATCAACATAGCTTCCTAATCCTTTTTCCCCTGTGTGTTTATCTAGATTCTCCTTAAATAAATCCGTACTATTCACCTCAACCACTCCCTGTGGTGGGGAATTCCACATTCTCTCTGGGCAAAGAAGTTTCTTCTGAATTCCCTGTTGAATTGTTTAGCGACTATCTCATATTTATAGCCCCTGGTTTTGCCTTCCCCACAAGTGGCAATGTCTTTATGACCACCCTGTGGAGCCCCTTCATAATTTCCAAATACCTCCACCGGGTCACCTCTCAGCCTTCCTTCCCCTAGAGTTCCCAGCTCTTCAACCTTTCACAACCTCTCAGATCTGGTACCTCCCTGTCCATCCTCCTCCAGTGCCTCTATATCCTTTCTGTAACATGGAGATTAAAACTAAGGACAATTCTCCAGTAAGTGTGGCCGAAGCCAGGTGTGGAGCATCGCACCCAGCTTCCTGACCCAGGGTCGCTTTCTCTCTCCCTTCCTCCTCTCAGATCTACAGGGCTGTAAATTGCGCTTCCAACATTCTTTCCGATTTTCAGTCAATCCTGCTCCCGTTTCATCGCTTTGAATGGAGCCTCGTATCTGTGCAAAAGGCGCTTTTGGGTGAGTTAACGGGTGCTTTGATTGAGCATTTTCCATTTGATCGAAGGAATGGAGATTGAAACTTTCCGACACATTGACGTCTACAGGAAGGAGTGGGACCAGAAATGTGTCAGCGCCTAATTTTGCTGGTGTAGAGAGCACCTCGCCCAGTCTGGGCTAGGACAAGTCTTCAGCAGGCAGCAATACTCAGGGTGGAGTCACTACCAGCCTAACATGTGGCGTTTGCTGCTCGCTCTCCTGCTGTAGAGCTGTAAGTTTTTAAACTGGAACAGGAGATACGATTCTATTGGTTTTTAAACTGGAACAGGAGATACGATTCTATTGCTTTGTAAATGAGAGTGTAACCATGTTTGATCATTGAATAGAACAGCAAAGGAAATCCTAATTATATATTGTAGAATTTTAGCCAAGTGTAATGAGGAAAATTATACTTACAAAGCCCTTTGTATGACTTCCGCATTGTTCCCAAAGTGCCTTAGAACCAATGAAGTACTTTACACTGCTCCGGTATAATGTGGGAATTATTGACTATTTTGTATTGTATCTTGTGGCTCTCATGATGTTTTTGTGCTTCTACTCCCTCCAGATGTGCACTGTAGTCACCTGGTCTTGCAGCATGTTCAATCCCAGTCAGTTAGACTGGGAGACTGTGTGACTCTGACATGTTTCATAAAGAGCCAGTCCAATATTGACTATACCAATGTGCACTGGCTCCCGTGGTTCTGGTCTACTCATTCCTCAACTCCAAGCAAGTCTTTCACCCTGAAGAGATTCCCAGCACTGCATCCATAAAAATGGCCCTGGATTACCAGAGTTTAAATTTAACAATAGAGAGGGTTGATGCCTCTGATGCCGGCCTCTATTTCTGTGCAGGCTGGCGCTATGGGATCTTAGTCTTTGGAAATGGAACCACCTTGAACCTGGCAGGTAAACATTTGTATCTTATTGCAGGAGAAAACACAATGAAAAATGTCTAAGTACATCAAATATATGTGTGCAATATTTGATAAGATACCAGCTTAGAGATTTGGAGGCAGAGATAACTGGCACATAAAAACCGTGGTCACATCGATAGAGAAGAGATTGGAGGGCAGAGAACAAAGATATAAAGGACGCTGGATATAAGGACATTTCTTAGACTGGAAAGGGGTGATAGATGGTGTTTCCCATGTGATGAGGCTCTTATCTAATATACACCGAAATGATCTGGATTTGGAAGTTGAATGAACAATATTAAAATTTGCTGCTGCCATCAATGTTAGGATCAGGGCAGATTATGAGAAAGAGTGTGAAAGAGTGCTGGTGGACTGTGGCTGGCAGGGTGGGCGGCTAAGCGGCAGATGCAGTTTGATATAATAAGTTGTGAAATAATACATTTCAGGAGTAAGAACAGGAGAAGAGCCCTTGTCAGTGCTTGAAGAGGCTACACTTCAACTTTACCTGCACTTTCGGCGCTCACTCCTCTTTACCTTTGGCCATCTGGCGCAGAGGAGGGGAGTGGGTAAGTCGGAGGACTTCATTGTAGGTCTGCTCCTGTGCCTGGCCAAGGTCGTCCACAGGTCCAGGTAGCACATGTTTCAACTTCCGTCCTCTCCTGCAGCTACATCCACACTCAGGTGCCCCTGGAGAGGGAAGGTGTGCTGTCCATTGGCAAACTTCAACCTTTCCACAAGAGATGGACACTGAAGCCCAGGGTCATGATTGACTTGGCCAATGACTGTACAGTTTGATATAGTTTTTTAGTTTATAGTTTTCCCTACTTTTGACTGAAATTTGACCTTTCTTTGTTGGTTCCTCCCTTTAAGAACAATGGGGCACCTCCATTAATCTGTTTCTGATTGGTGATGCCAGTCATCCATGGAGTAATCAAAAAGAAACATAGGAAATGGGACAGACAGGAAATAGAAGATGATTTGAGTGGAGTGGAGAAACAGAGGGAGTTTAGTAGGTGAATACCAAGTTCAGTGAAGGTGACAATACATGTAGGTTAAACAGGAGGTGGTCATTTAGTTCCTCGAGGTTATTTCACTGGGTGAGGAGATCGTGTTTGGTGTGTATATTGATCAGATATATAGAGACCTAACTTCATAAACCTGCTTTTGCCCCCTATCCCTTAATACCTTTGGTCAACAACAATCCAACAATCTCAGTTGTAAAATTAGTAATTGCTGTTTGCAGCTGAGTACAAACTCCAACCAGGCTTTGTGTGTAAAAGTGTTTCCTAATTTCACTCCTGAGAAATCAAAGGGAGATTCAGAGAACAGAAGGTGAGGTAAATTCAAAACTAATTTGTGGAAATCTTGGCCTTGATATTAACCTGCACCCACCCCTCCCCCCACCCCTCGGCACTACCCCCAAGATGGGCAGGAAAAGGGTCCTTGGATTAAAAAGAAAACATGAGGATCATGGGTACAACCTACCGCATCTGTTTTCATGGCAACAGTTTTCATATCAGTTGTGGAGAGATGGGGCATTTCATTAACTAACTTAACTTAGGCTCCCACAGTTCAATAGGGAGCCTGGTTTAAATTCAACAGTCAATGTACAGGCTTCCCAGGGCTCGAGAAACAGACAGCAAAAGAGAGTGGGCTCCAGAAAGGATGTGATTTTTACAGCACCCCTTGTCTGCCTGGTGGAATAGGAGTTCTCTCACTGGCTCCTTTGCTCTCTTTCTGCCAATCACATCCTCTCTTTCCCCACCCCATCATACCTCAATGTATTCTCCATTTCACCATCCCTTCACTGTCGCTGGGTCAAAATCCTGGAACTCCCTCCCTAACAGCACTGTGGGTGTACCTACACCACAGGGACTGCAGCGGTTCAAGAAGGCAGCTCACCACCACCTTCTCAAGGGCAATTAGGGATGGGCATTAAATGCTGGCCGAGCCAGCGAAGCCCACATCCCGTGAATGAATATTTTTTTAAAAATTCACAGTCGTAGCTGATCTTACCCTTGCCCCAAACACTGATCTCCAGCCTTTCCCTCTCCCATATTGGTCTCTCTCTTCCCCCACCCCTAAAACAGATCTCAGCTCTTCTCTCCTCTTGCCCACCAAACAATGTCCTCTCTCTCCCCTCTCCTCAAGTCCTAATCTCCAGCCAACCGCCTCTCCAAAATGTTGGGGACCAGTCCTTCCTGCCTGATAGCCGATCAGCCTGTTCATTCAACCAGCTGCCACATAGAGAAACAGGTGAAGGATTATAATGAGCTCCTGCTGTTAAATTTGGCCAAGTCTCCAGGCCAATGGCCAAGACATGTTCCTTAGCCACTTTCACCCTGTCCGTAAATATCAGGACCATTATTTCAATGTGTAGCCAACCTATGGAACAGATTCCCTAAGGAAACAATGGAAGTAATTCATATTGATTCATTTAAAGACAAATTTGACATCTTTATTTCGGAAAATAGCATTTGAGAATATAAGTACATGGAAACATGACATGTGGCAAATATAGCATGCTTGGGAGGGAAAGATAATTGTGTAAATCTGCTTCCCAAAGCTCTCAACCACAGAGGTCTAATGTAGATCAACTAATTCACAGAGATATGAATACCATGATTAGACACCAACTCCATTATTTATCAGTGTATTTTGAGATGACCAGGTTGATAGCTGGTGATCTCGTTGGACTTCTTTAATCGAGCAATTCTGATGTCCTGTCCTGTTAGCTGGATATTTGCTTTGATCAACCATTGACTTGTTGCATTTGCCAATCGATTGAAGGCAATAGGGTAAAAGTGCCTTTAGATATTAGTGACTAAGGTGACACCAGAGAACAATTGAAAAAAGTTCAAGCTAGAAGCACTATATCTGAAGGCACAAAGCATTCACTACAAAATGGATGAATCAATAGGAGAGACAGAAATCAAAGAGTTTGATCTAATAGCCCTTACGGAGATGTAGTTGGCAGAGTGACCAAAGTTGGGAACTAAATCTTCCAGGATGCTTGACTTTTAGAAGAAATCGGCAAAATGGAAAAGGGCAGGGTTAGCCCCAATAATAAAGGGATGGGATAAAGAGAAAGTACCTTAGTTCAGAAAATCAAGATGTATAGTTAATTTGGATGGAGCTAAGAAACAAGGAAACATTCGTGGGAGAGGCTTATTGGCCCCCTAAGCAACGTTTCCTCTATATTTTCTTTGTACTGGGTGGGCTACAAATGTCTCTATGCACAAGTTTTTTATTCATGGCTAGCTTAACGGACATTTTAAAGGTGGCTGAAATTTCACAAAGTTGTGAACAGCCTGTTTCTTTCAATGCACGGTACATTCCAGACTGCTGCCTTGCACACATGCACCTTCAACAAAGCATTGCCCCTAACAGTTGTTGTAGTGTTAGGCAGAGGATAAATCAGGAAGTTCATGGAAGTATACAAGATAGTTTTCTAGGTCAGCATATTGAGGAACCAACTAGGAAACAGCTTATTTTAGATGCAGTATTGTGCAATGAAAAAGAATAAATTAATAACCCCTAGGAAAGAGTGATCATAACATGATGGAATTTTATTTGGTTGGGAGTCAGATATTGAGGTCTTAAATCAGAACAAAACAAAATACGCAGATACAAGGAATGAGTTGGTTAAAGTAGATTGGAAAACTACATTAAATAAATTAAAATGATGTGATAAATAATGGTATATATTTACAGAAGTATTTCATAAATTCTGACAGATATAAGGAATAAAAACCCTACAGGAAAAGTCATCCAGTCATGGCTAATGAAACAATTTAAAGATAGTGTTAGATTAAAGGAAATGGCTTCCAATGATGTGAAAAAGAGTAGCAAGCCTGAGAATTGGGAGAATTTTGGAATTCCGAAAATGATGACCGAGTACTTGATGAAGAAAGAAAAGACAGAATATGAGACAAAACTATCAAGAGACAAAAAGAGAGATTGTAAAAGTTTCTTCTGGTGTATAAAACGAAAGAGTAGCAGTAAACCTGGGCCTGTCAGAGGCAGAAAGAAAGGAAATTGATAATTGGGAATAAGGAAATGGCAGGTACATTAAACAAATACTTGTGATCTGTCCCTAGGGCAGAAAACACAAATAAAGGTCCTAGCAAGAACGAGGAACTTAAAGAAATTGATATTAATAAAGAAATAGTGCTGGCAAAATTAGTGGGATGAAGAGTCAACAAATCTCCTCAGGTTTCTAAAGAGGCGGCTGCAGAGATAGTGGATGCATTGCCTTTAATCTTCAAAACTCCCTTAGGTACTAGATCTTGAGTTGGAAATCACTAATATAACCCCGTGTTTGAGGAAGGAGGGATAGAAAATATGGGGAACTACAGGCCAGTGAGCCTAACATCAGTCATTAGGAAAATGCTAAATCTATTATTCGGGATGTGGTAATAGGGCACTTGGAAAGTCATAACCTGATTAGGCTGGGTCGGTATGAAATTATGAAATGGAAAGCATGTTTGACAAGTCTTTTAGAGTATTTGGAGGTTGTAACTAGCAGGGTAGGAAAGGGAGAAACACTGGGTGTAGTACATTTGAATTTAAATAAGGTGCCACACAGGAGGTTATTACACAACCGTAGGGATAAAGGGATTAGGGATGTTATATTAGCATGGATTGAGCATTGGTTAATGGACAGAAGACAGAGAGTAGGAATAAACAGGTCATTTTCGCGTTGGCTGGAAACGGCAAGGATCAAAGCTCAAGTCTCAGTTATTTACAATTTTCATCACTGACTTAGATGAAGGGATTGAGCATAATGGATCCAAGTTTGCTAGTGATACAAAGCTAGGTGGAAGTGTAAGCTGTCAGCAGTTACAAGGAGGCTACAAAAGGATTGAGGTGGGTGAAAAGCATGAGCAAGAATATGGCAGATGGAATATAATGTGGAGAAGTGTGAAGTTATCCATTTTGGTAGGAAAAAATAGAAAAGCAGAATATTTTTCAAATGGTAACAGACTGGGGAATGTTGGTGTTCAGAGGGACCTGGGTGTCTGTACACAAATCACAGAAAGTTAGCATGCAGGAACTGCAATCCACTAGGCCAGAAAACGGTATGTTAGCCATAAGACCATAAGACATAGGAGCAGAAATTAGCCTTTATTGCAAAGGGATTAAAGTATAAGAGTAAAGATGCCTTACTGCAATTTTATAGAGAACCCTGTTGAGACTTGAGTACTTTATACAGTTTTAGTCTCCTGACTTCAGAAAGGATATACTTGCCTTGGAGGGGGTGCAACTTAGGTTGGCTAGACTGATTCCTGGGATGAGGCGATTGTCCTGTAAGGAGAAATTGTGTAGACTAGGTCCATATTCCCTAGAATTTAGGAGAATGAGGGGTGATCTGATTGAAACAAGTAAAATTTTTTAGGGACTTGACAGGGTATATACTGAAAGGATGTTTCCCCTAGCTGAGGAATCTAGAACTAGGGATAAAAGTCTCAGAATATGGAGTCAGCCATTTAGAACTGAGATAAGGAGAAATTTCTTCTGTCAAATGATTGTGAATCTTTGGAATTCTCTACCCCAGAGGGTTGAGGATGCTCAGTCATTGGGCATGTTCAAGACAGAAGTTTGATAGATTTTTATTTACTTCACTTTCACTACAGCTGTACAGGGTCTTGGTGAGACCACATCTGGAATACTGTGTGCAGTTTTGGTCTCCTTATTTAAAAAAAAGATATAATTGCTTTAGAAGCAGTTCAGAGAAGACTCATTCCTGGGATGAAGGGGTTGTCTTATGAGGAAAGGTTGAGCAGGTTGGGCCTTTCATTTCCCCAAACTTTGCATAACCAATGAAGTACTGCAAATGCTCACAACCTGAAATTGAAACAGAAAATGCTGGAAATACTCACCAGGTCTGGCAGCATCTGTGGAGAGAGAAATAGTGTTGACATTTCAGGTCGACAATCCTTTATCACAAGCTATTGAAGCGTAGATCCCGAATTAACAGGGTTTTACTCTGTGTTCACTTGTCATTTCTCTCTCTACTGAAGCTGGTTGGCTCTCTTTATCTTACCATCAGTTTTGGATTCTTGTTTCAAAGAGGTTGTGGAAATTTGTATTTCAGATGTCTGTGTAGATTAATGTTTGGTTGCTGAGGGAGGGTATCCAGATATAGTGGCTCTTAATGCGTTTTTGGATTGACGTAGAAGTTAACTGGTTTATGAGAACATTTCTTCATTACTTCTCATTTAACTCCGATGAGGAAAATAAACTTTTAAATTGGTGATGTCGTTCTGCCCTTAATGACAGAAGGACTAAAGAAGCAACGGAGTAGGAAGTGAAGCTAAAATGTGGATTATTTTCTATAAATGATGCCTAAACGTAACCTTCACCTTAGCTGAGATATTGAACTACCGTATATAATTGGGTAAAAGTTGATCCCTTGATTTTTGGCCTAAAAAATGTAATTTTTCATACACCTTGTGTAAAAGTGGACTTGAGGTTTTCAGGGTTTAAGGCCCAAAGATTTCAGAACCAAAGTATACCCTGGAGGTGTCAATGATTTAATTTGAGTACTGCTTGAGCACTGAGGAGGAGGAGGTGGCACAGTGGTATTGTCACTGGACTGGTAATATTCTGGGGTTCAAATCCCACCAGGAATTTAATAAAAATTTAGAATTGGAAGTTTTTACACAAAACAATTGCTGTAAAAACCCATCTGGTTCACTAATGTCCTTCATAGAAGGGAAATCTGTCATCCTTACCTGGTCTGGCCTACATGTGACTCCAGACCTACAGCAAGGGTAATTAGGGATGGTTGATAAATGCTGGCAGTGATGCCCACATCACATGATCAAGTTTTTAAAAAGTACATACTTAAAATCTTCCTATTTTTAAGTTATACTTTATTTATTCAAATTATTAAGGGAAGGGGAAATGGCTTATGCAGCATTGAGCAACACCGAGGGCACCTCGCATACTCACCCATGATTCAATTATGAATGATAATTAGATGATAATTAGTCTGAATTTTCAGTGTTCTTGATTCTGACTTTATTACATTGTGACAGTCTTTTGTGGATTTCACTTTGGCCCAAATCAAGCACGCTTATCAAACGCTTAAAAAGGTGACCCCATGACTTTAAACCTAAAGAACTGGTCTCAAAAAATTTGACTTTTACACAAGAGTGTATGGTAAATGTAGCCTGGTAGATTTCTCATGATTAAATCAGTTTTTCATTCAAAAATTAGGAGGCAACTTTGGTTTATTTGTAGTATCCTTCTCTCCAAAGCAGAGATATTATTTACACAGTAACTTCTTTTGATCTGGAACATACAGTATGAAAGAGTGGTGGAAGCAGATTGAATAATAACATTCAAAATTGAATTGGATAATTACTGGAAGGAGAAAATAATTACAGGGCTATGGGAAAAGAGTAAGGGGTGGGATTAAGCTGTGCCAAAGAGCTGGCACAGCACAATAGGTCAAATGGCATTTTTTAATTCCACAATTCTAGGATAAACTTGAACAGAGCTGAAACTGTTGCCCCTATCCAAGATCGCACCAGGTCACATTGACTTATCACCTTGTGCTGCTGACCTACTTTGGTTCTCAGTTAAGAAATGTCTCACTTTTAAAATTCTTATGTGTTTTTAAAATCCTCTGTGGCCCCTCCCTCCTGATCTCTGTCACCTCCTCCAACCCTACAGCCCTCTGAGATGTCTCTGCTCCTCTAATTCTGGCCTCTTGCGCTTCCCTGATTTTGATCACTCAGCCATTTTTTTCCCAGAAATATACTTTATTCATGACATTTTGTGAAGTTGCATTATCGATTACACTTCCAGTTCTTTCCAGACAGCATGTGCAATTGCAATTACATGTGATATTTATAATATACATTCCCTGACAAAGATACAGGTGTCTGCAGTTCCCAGTCCCTCGGTGCACTGTGGCAGAAAGGTCTTAGACAGCGACCTTTCCCCATTGAGCCCTGCAGCAGCTGCCCCAAGCTTTAGTGCGTCCCTCAGCACGTAATCCTGGACCTTGGAATGTGCCAGTCTGCAACACTTGGTCAGGTTAAGGCTATGGCCATGTTAAGGAAGGTTAAGGGCAGGTTATGGCCAGGTTAAGTTAAAATTATGGTTATGTTAAGGATGGTTACGGTCAGGTTAAGTGAAGGTTATGGCCATGTCAAGGAAGGTTAAGGTCAGGTTGTGAATGTCACCAACACAGTGACCAGGTTTAAGCATTCCCTCTGGATAACCTCGGCGGGGGAGAGGCTGTTTCTAGAATTTCACACTGTCCAGATTGTTAACTCCATCTACACAGAAGCAGAGCCTGCGAGAAGCATGGCAGGCGATTTGACAATTTGGGTGTAGAGCCTTCAGTTTAAGGTTAGGACCTTCAGAACTACCGGAAAACCCATAACGTGTATTTTAGCTGTTCAGATATTGGGGTTGCTGTCCATTATTACCCGTGTCTCTTTTTAACCGATAGAGTCTGATCGATTTGAAACAGTGGATGTTAATCTCACTGGCTGGCTGAACACTATAAAAACTCAGCTGAAGGGCTGGGTGGAGCATCCGAGTGGAAATGAGCTTAAATGTTTTGGCTCCAAATGCTAAACGGACCCAGTCGCTCCAAAATAATTTCCTCTTAAGTGAATTGTCTCTGATGTTATCAGAATTGGAAAGGGAGGGAGGGGGGGTGGGGGGGCGATGATTTGCAATGTGTGTAGCCTGTTTGAATGATTATTGCCCCCTTTTACCCTGAGTTTTACCCTGTCGCTGTCAGGCACCGTCTGGAAGATGGAACCGGACAGGAGCAGCCGAGTTGGTAAAAGTTTTTAAAAGTGGAAAGTTTTCCAGGACGAGGCGGGGTCTGGATCCCCCCCCGAGTCCCAGACCCAGCAGCAGCTTCTGTCTTGTGGTCTCTCCTGATCAGCCTCCCCCTGGGAGGATGGGGGGGGGTAACTGACTGGATTGTGTTGTTTGGGTTTCAGGTCTGGGAGACCCCAGTATCCCCCCCAGCCCCAGCCCTGGGCGGGAGTCGGGACCTCTGCCCCTCGCTGGGCTCCCACGCCCCCCAGTCCCTGCCCCTGGGTGTCTTTCTGCTGCTGGGGGCGATGCTCTCTGTCGGGAGGCTGGGGAAAGGTGCGTGTTCAATGTTCCCCTGGGGGGGGTCGGAATGTGTCATTAAGGGGGCGGCGGCTTGTGGGGCGGGAAGTGGGGCGGGAAGGGGATGGGGGGTGTTATTTGGGTGACTTTGAACGGGAATAGGGACATGGAGGAGTTTGTGTCTTGTTGTGCGGGAGATCGGGCGGGACTGGCGCCTGATGCGGCAGCGATTTTAACCGGGGCGGGCGGGCGGGGCTGCCGCTGGCTGCGGCGGGGCGGGGATCCCGGCGCCAGCTCTGGGCGGCCGGCCGGATTTTCCCAGCCCTTGCCCGGTGATTGGCCGGGCCCCCTCGCCCCGCCCACTTTTCCCCCCGCGCAATTTCCGGCGGTAGTCGCGTCCCAGGATATTTGAAAGGCTGAATGTGCCTCCGCTCTCGCCGAATCTTAACGTCGCTCCCCCGCCCGCCCGCCGGCCCGCCCGCCCGCCCGCTCCCGCTCCCGCTCCCGCTCCCGCCGGCGACATGGCCGCGAGGAGGGGCAAGGTGGCCCGGCGCTTCTCGGACACCTCCCTGGAGGTGCTGGTGGCTGCGGTCAGAGCCCGGGGTAAAATCCTCTTCCCCAGCACCGGGAAGAAGGTTCACAGCAGCTTGTCCAAGAAAGGCTGGCTGGAGGTGGCCGAGGAGGTCAGCAGACTGAGCATCACCCCCAGGACCTGGATCCAGTGCAGGAAGAGATTCAATGATCTCACTCGATCAGCCCGGGTGAGTAAAACCTTCTCCCCTCCACCCCCCCCCCGACAATCACAGCCCCCACCCCCCCCCGACAATCACAGCCCCCACCCCCACCCCCCCCCGACAATCACAGCCCCCACCCCCCCCGACAATCACAGCCCCCACCCCCACCCCGACAATCACAGCCCCCACCCCCACCCTGACAATCACAGCCCCCACCCCCCCCGACAATCACAGCCCCCACCCCCCCCCCCGACAATCACAGCCCCCACCCCCCCCCGACAATCACAGCCCCCACCCCCCCCCGACAATCACAGCCCCCACCCCCCCCGACAATCACAGCCCCCACCCCCACCCCCCCCGACAATCACAGCCCCCACCCCCACCCCCCCGACAATCACAGCCCCCACCCCCACCCCCCCCGACAATCACAGCCCCCACCCCCACCCCCCCCGACAATCACAGCCCCCACCCCCCCCGACAATCACAGCCCCCACCCCCACCCCCCCCCGACAATCACAGCCCCCACCCCCACCCCCACCAGCAATCACAGCCCCCCACCCCCCCCCCCCCCCCCCAGCAACAAGACAGGGATCCACCCCCTCCCCACCCCCCCACCCCGACAATCACAGCCCCCACCCCCGGCCCGACAATCACAGCCCCCACCCCCCCCGACAATCACAGCCCCCACCCCCCCCGACAATCACAGCCCCCACCCCCCCCGACAATCACAGCCCCCACCCCCCCCGACAATCACAGCCCCCACCCCCCCCGACAATCACAGCCCCCACCCCCCCCGACAATCACAGCCCCCACCCCCCCCGACAATCACAGCCCCCACCCCCCCCGACAATCACAGCCCCCACCCCCCCGACAATCACAGCCCCCACCCCCCCGACAATCACAGCCCCCACCCCACCCCGACAATCACAGCCCCCACCCCCACCCCCCCCCCGACAATCACAGCCCCCACCCCCACCCCCACCAGCAATCACAGCCCCCACCCCCACCCCCACCAGCAATCACAGCCCCCACCCCCCCCCCCCAGCAACAAGACAGGGATCCACCCCCTCCCCACACCCCCCCCCGACAATCACAGCCCCCACCCCCCCACCAGCAATCACAGCCCCCACCCCCCCCCGACAATCACAGCCCCCACCCCCCAGCAATCACAGCCCCCACCCCCCCACCAGCAATCACAGCCCCCACCCCCCCCCAGCAACAAGACAGGGATCTACCCCCTCCCCACACCCCCCCCCGACAATCACAGCCCCCACCCCCCCCCCGACAATCACAGCCCCCACCCCCACCCCCCCCCGACAATCACAGCCCCCACCCCCACCCCCACCAGCAATCACAGCCCCCACCCCCCCCCCGACAATCACAGCCCCCACCCCCCCAGCAATCACAGCCCCCACCCCCCCCCCCGACAATCACAGCCCCCACCTCCACCCCCCCCAGCAATCACAGCCCCCACCCCCCCACCAGCAATCACACCCCCCCCCCCTCCCCAGCAACAAGACAGGGATCCACCCCCTCCCCACACCCCCCCACCAGCAATCACAGCCCCCACCCCCACCCCCCCACCAGCAATCACACCCCCCCCCCCTCCCCAGCAACAAGACAGGGATCTACCCCCCCCCCCACACCACCCCCCCGACAATCACAGCCCCCACCCCCCCAGCAATCACAGCCCCCACCCCCCCCGACAATCACAGCCCCCACCCCCCACCAGCAATCACAGCCCCCACCCCCACCAGCAATCACAGCCCCCCCCCCCCCCCCCCCAGCAATAAGACAGGGATCCACCCCCCCCCCGACAATCACAGCCCCCCCCACCCCCCCACCAGCAATCACAGCCCCACCCCCACCCCCACCAGCAATCTCAACCCCCACCCCCCCACCAGCAAGCAATCACAGCCCCCACCCCCCCCCACCCCCCACCAGCAATCACAGCCCCCACCCCCCCACCCCCCCACCAGCAATCACAGCCCCCACCCCCCCACCAGCAATCACAGCCCCCACCCCCCCACCCCCCCACCAGCAATCACAGCCCCCACCCCCCCACCAGCAATCACAGCCCCCACCCCCCCACCAGCAATCACAGCCCCCACCCCCCCAGCAATCTCAGGGACACACACCCACCCTCCCCTGTTCACCCTTACCATATATGTTTATCACCGAGTAGCACAGAGATATGTGCCGGTATTCAGCCCCTCAATCCAGTTCTGCTACTCTAGAAGATGAGGGCTGATCTGTATCTTAACTCCACCCACTTTCTATCCCTCAATCCCCTTCAGGCTGGCACTAAAAAAAATCTATTGCTCTCAGATCTTAAATTATTATTTGAACTGGCGTCCGCTGCTTTTTATGGGAGGGGGTTCCAAACTGCTAGCACCCTCAGTGTGAAGAAATGTTTCTACATTGCTCTCCGGGGTGGCCTGGTCCTGATTTTAAGGATCTGCCCAGTGTCCCAGATTCACTGCCACCAGCAGGAAAATGTTTCTATTAATTCCTTTCAAAATCCTGGGAAAAAAACCCCTCATTCGAATCTTCAGTCAGTGGCTGTACCTGGGCTGTACCTCGTGGCCCCTTCCTTCAATGACAGCAGTGACCATCCCAGGGCTTCACAGTTTGCTTCACCCCCTCTCAGCTGACATACGTGTGGAATTTTCATACTCAGGCACTGGCCGCTCAGAACTCACCCGTAAATCTCTCAAACAAACTCTCAAATCAAACAACCGAATATGTGCCCTCCTCCCCGCCCCAGCCGAGAGGCAAAGAAACAACTCTGCCTAGGACTCCACTAGAAACCTCTTGAATCCCACCTCCCATTGCCACTGTCTCTTATCACAACCAGATGGAAGTAAAAATGCGATGGAATTAAGGACAAAAAAAACCACAAGTAAAATATAGAATGAATAGTCCAATCCCTTACTTTATAAAACTCATAAATATGATGTAAATGATTGGGAAGTTCATGAACGCAACCTGACAACACAGGATCTTCAATACAAAACCTTTCATTTTTATTCTGTAAATTAAGGAGACCTGTAATTTGCAACATATTGTAATTATTTGTAATCTGAAATGTTAAAAACTGTGCAATCCTTTTTATTATTTTATACATTATTTTAGTGATTGTCGATAACTATGTTACGAATTAGGATTTAGGTTTAATTTGTTACATCGTCACAATTTGGTAGCTACCAACGTGGTGATTTTTCAATTATTTACCGATCTCTGTCTCTATCTGTTTTACAGGAGAAAGCTGCTCACAATATGAGAGAAAGAAACAAGATGGGTGGGGGAACGTCTGACATTGTAGCTCTCACCCCTGTGGAGCAGTCAGCAATGGATATAAGTGGGACCTCTCGAGCGATCAGCATTGGCGATGGTGAGGCTGGTGGTTTCTCCAAGCACAGTGACTGTTTTACAATCGTACCTCTTCATGTACCGCAAGCGATTCCAGTCAGCATCAAAACTTCAGCCAGTATGGTCAAGCTCTCAATCCGCAAATTTCAACTTTCCACCTGGGAATTTCTACCAATCATTGCAAACCTGATTCTTGACCCTTTTTTCTCCTGCAGGTCCCCCTGAGCCGTCATCGCCCCCTTCTCAGGAAGCTTTTGAAGAGGACAACTTGGAGGAGGACAGCGCTCCGGAGGGAGGACAGTCGGCCGCTGCGTCCCTCCAAAGCAGTGGCGCAGAGATGCGCTCCCCAGAGCCGGTGGGAAGCGAATTCGAGGGGCCTGCTGAAGCTGCTGAAACGGACAGCAAGAGGGAGCCGGAGCATCTGGCGGTGGCGGGGACTCCCCAGGTGACATCCCGCCGGAGGGCCATGTCCTCTCCCAGCTCTGCGGAGTGGGACCGAGATACGGACCTCCGGGACCCAGCGATGAAAAGGAAGATGCTGGAAGCGCACCACCGACTGTACGAGGTGCTGGAGGGCTTGCCAAAGACTCTGAGCGCCATGTCTGAGAGTATGGAGGAGTCCACTTCTGCCATGTGTGGTGTTGTGTCACACGTGGTTTCCACTTTGCAATCCACCCTGGAAAGTGCAACCACCTCCAGGGAGACTGTAGCCGAGCCCCCTCAGCAGGAGTCCCTCTCACCAACCATTGAGGCTTTGATAGAAACTCAGACAGCTACCATCCAGACATTGGGCTCCAACATCTGCTCTACCTTGGAGAGACTGGTAGACCAGATGGATTGTCTGGTGGATCATGTGGACAAGGGCTTTCAAAGGGTCTCCCACCTCCTGCAGTCTGCTCTCCCTCAGATCAGTGGGAGTGAGGAGACAAAGCCCCTTGGGAACGCCACCGGACAGGCCGGCATCCCCCTCGTTCCTGGCGCTCCTGCTGCCTCGCCACCCCCTCAACCTATACCCACCGCGGTGCCCAACAGCCAGGTGAGCCAGACAGGACCGGCTGCAGCGAAGGTGCTACAACCTGTGACTGTGCCCTTGCGGGCTCGAGCTCCCAGAGGTCAACGATCCCGAGCGTGTCAGGGATCCCAGGATCAGCCTCCTGCCACCTGCTTCACTGCCTCAGCTGGTGCAACATCTCGCAGAAGTGGCAAAGTGAGTAAACGTTTTTCAAAATAAAACTCCCTCATGGGTCGATGATTACAGACATATGAACGAATTAGGAGTAGGAGTAGGCCATTCGGCCCCTCATAGCTGATCTGATTGTGGCCTCTACTCCACTTTCCTGCCTGTCCTCGATAACCTTAACTCCCTCGTGAGTCAAGAATCCGTCCATCTCTGCCTTAAAAATACTCAGTGACCCCACGTCCACCACTCTCTGGGGAAGAGACTTCTAAAGACTCTCAGAGTAAAAAACATTTCATCTCCATCTTAAATGGGAGACCCCTTATTCTGAAACTGTGTCCCCTGGTTCTAGTCTCTTCCACAAGGGGAAACATCCTTCCAGCATCCACCTTGTCAACTCCCCTCAGGATCTTAGATGTTTCAATAAAATCACCTCTCATTCTTCCAGACTCCAGGCCCAACCTCCCCAACCTTTCCCGAGAAGGTAAAAGCCTCGATTCTGGGTAGCAGTCATTTGAACCTTCTCTGAAATGCTTCTAATGCATTTATATCCTTGGGTGTTAATGAATGATTTGATCCACTTTGTGCACAATGTTTTATGCAGGGAGTCGCTATCTTCCCTGTCTATACAGGCTCCACCTATCAGCTTTCAGTGAAAATCTCAAAAAAGTGTCCCATCAGAGCCTTTATCCTGTCCCATCAGAACCTTTATCCTGTCCCATCAGAGCTTTTATCCTGTCCCATCAGAGCCTTTACCCTGCCCCATCAGAGCCTTTATCCTGGCCCATTCAGAGCCTTCACGCTGTCCCATCAGAGCCTTTACCCTATCCCATCAGAGCCTTTATCCTGTCCCATCAGTGCATTTATCCTGTCCCATCAGAGCCTTTATCCTATCCAATCAGAGCCTTTATCCTGTCCCATCAGAACCTTTATCCTGTCTCATCAGGTCCTGTCCCATCAGAGCCTTTATCCTGTCCCATCAGAGCCTTTACCCTGTCCCATCAGAGCCTTTACCCTGTCCCATCAGAGCCTTTACCCTGTCCCATCAGAGCCTCTATCCTGTCCCATCCGGTCCTATCCCATCAGATCTTTTATCCTGTCCCATCGGAGCCTTTTTTCTGTCCCATCAGAGCCTTTATCATGTCTCATCAGAGCTTTGCTCATGTCCCAATCAGAGCCTTTACCCTGTCCCATCATAGCTTTTATCCTGTCCCATCAGAGTCTATATCCTGTCCCAATCAGAGCCTTTACCCTGTCCCATCATAGCTTTTATCCTGTCCCATCAGGCCATGTCCCATCAAAGCCTTTACCCTGTCCCATCAGAGCTTTTATCCTGTCCCAATAGATCCTCTACCCAATCCCATCAAAGCCTCTACCCTGTCCCATCAGGTCCTGTCCCATTAGATCAGTTGTCCTGACTCATCAGAGCTTTTATCCTGTCCCATTAGAGCCTTTATCCTTCCCATCAAAGCCTTAACCCTCTCCCATCAGAGCCTTAACCTCTCCCATCAGAGCCTTAACCCTCTCCCATCAGAGCCTTAACCCTCTCCGATCAGAGCCTTAACCCTCTCCCAGCAGAGCCTTTATCCTGTCCCATCAGGTCCTGTCCCATCAGAGCCTTTTTTCTGTCCCATCAGAGCCTTTACCCTGTCCCATCAGAGACTTTATCCTGTCCAATCAAAGCCTTTATCCTGTCCCGTTGGAGCCTTTGTCCTGTCTCATCAGGTCCTGTCCCATCAGAGTCTATATCCTGTCCCATCAGAGCATTTATCCTGTCCCATAAGTTCCTTTATTCTGTCCCATCAGAGCCTTTATCCTGTCCCATCAGAGCCTTTACCGTGTCCCATCAGAGCCTTTACCCTGTCCCATCAGAGCCTTTATTCTGTCCCATCAGAGACTTTATCCTGTCCCATCATAGCCTTCATCCTGTCCCATCAGAGCCTTTATCCTGTCCCATCAGGTCCCGTCCCATCAGAGCTTTAACCCTGTCCCATCAGAGCCTTAACCCTGTCCCATCAGAGCCTTAACCCTCTCCCATCAGAGCCTCACCCCTGTCCCATCAGAGCCTTTATCCTGTCCCATCAGGTCCCATCCCATCAGAGCCTTAACCCTCTCCCATCAGAGCCTTAAACCTTTCCCATCAGAGCCTTTATCCTGTCCCATCAGAGCCTTTATCATGTCCCATCAGAACCTTTATCCTGTCCCATCAGAGCCTTTATCCTGTCCCATCAGAGCCTTTATCCTCTCCCATTATAGCCTTTATCCTGTCCCATCAGGCCCTGTCCCATCAGAGCCTTCATCCTGACCCATCAGAGCCTTTATCCTGTCCCATCAGGCCCTGTCCCAATAGAGCATTTACTCTGTCCCATCAAAGACTTTAGCTTGTCCCATCTGAGCCTTCATTCTGTCCCATCAGGCCCTGTCCCATCAGAGCTTTTATGATGTCCCATCAGAGTCTTTATCCTCTCCCATCAGAGCCTTTATCCTGTCCCATTAGAGCCTTTATCCTGTCCCATCAGAGTCTTCATCCTGTCTCATCAGGTCCTGTCCCATCAGAGTCTATATCCTGTCCCATTAGTGCCTTTATCCTGTCCCATCAGAGCCTTTACCCTGTCCCATCAGAGCCTTTATGCTGTCCCATTAGAGCCTTTTATCCTGTCCCATCAGAGCCTTTACCGTGTCCCATCAGAGCCTTTACCCTGTCCCATCAGAGCCTTTACCCTGTCCCATCAAAGCCTTTACCCTATCCCATCAGAGCCTTTACCCTGTCCCATCAGAGACTTTTTTCTGTCCCATCAGAGCCTTTAACATGTCCCATCAGAGCTTTTCCCATGTCCCAATCAGAGCCTTTGCACTGTCCCATCAGAGCCTTTACCCTCTCCCATCAGAGCCTTTATGCTGTCCAATCAGAGCCTTTACCCTGTCCCATCAGAGCCATTACCCTGTCCCCTCAGAGCCTTTATGCTGTCCCATCAGAGCTTTTACCGTGTCCATTCAGAGCCTTTACCCTGTCACATCAGGTACTGTCCCATCAGAGCCTTTATCCTGTCCCATCAGAGCCTTTATCCTGTCCCATCAGAGTCTATATCCTGTCCCATCAGAGTCTTTATCCTGTCCCATCAGAGTCATTATCCTGTCCCATCAGAGCTTTTTCCTGTCCCATCAAAGCCTCTACCCTATCCCATCAGAGCCTTTATCCTGTCCCATCAAAGCCTCTACCCTGTCCCATCAGTGTCTTTATCCTGTCCCATCAGAGCCTTCATCGTGTCCCATCAGAGCCTTTATCCTGTCACATCAGGTCCTGTCCCATTAGAGCCTTTAACCTGTCCCGTCAGAGCCTTTACCCTGTCCCATCAGAGCCTTTACCCTGTCCCATCAGAGCCTTTACCCTTTCCCATCAGAGACTTTACCCTTTCCCATCAGAGCCTTTATCCTGTCCTTTCAGGTCCTATCCTATCAGAGCATTTATCTTGTCCCATCAGAGCCTTTATCCTCTCCCATTAGATCCTTTATCCTGTCTCATCAGGTCCTGTCCCATCAGAGCCTTCATCCTGTCCCATCAGAGCCTTCATCCTGTCCCATCAGAGTCTATATCCTGTCCCATCAGAACCTATATCCTGTCCCATCAGGCCCTGTCCCATCAGAGCTTTTACCCTGTCCCATCAGAGCCTTTACCCTGTCCCATCAGAGTCTTTACTCTGTCCCATCAGAGCCTTTATGCTGTCCCATTAGAGCCTTTTATTCTGTCCCATCAGAGCCTTTACCCTGTCCCATCAGAGCCTTTACCCTGTCCCATCAGAGCCTTTACCCTGTCCCATCAGAGCCTTTATGCTGTCCCATCAGAGCCTTTACCCTGTCCCATCAGAGCCTTTACCCTGTCGCATCAGAGCCTTTACCCTGTCCCATCAGAGCCTTTACCCTGTCCCATCAGAGCCTTTACCCTGTCGCATCAGAGCCTTTATCCTGTCCCATCAGAGCCTTTATCCTGTCCCATCAGAGCCTTTACCCTGTCCCTTCAGAGCCTTTACCCTGTCCCATCAAAGCCTATTTTCTGTCCCATCAGAGCCTTTATCATGTCACATCAGAGCTTTTCCCATGTCCCATCAGAGCCTTTTCTCTCTCCCATCAGAGCCTTTATGCTGTCCAATCAGAGCCTTTACCCTGTCCCGTCAGAGCCTTTATGCTGTCCAATCAGAGCCTTTACCCTGTCCCATCAGAGCCTTTATCCTGTCCCATCAGATCCTTTATCCTGTCCCATCAGAGCTTTTACCATGTCCATTCAGAGCCTTTACCCTGTCACATCAGGTCCTGTCCCATTAGGGCCTTTATCCAGTCCCATCAGGTCCCGTCCCATCAGAACCTTTACCCTGTCCCATCAGAGCCTCAACCCTGTCCCATCAGAGCCTTTATCCTGTCCCATCAGGTCCCGTCCCATCAGAGCCGTAACCCTGTCCCATCAGAGCCGTAACCCTGTCCCATCAGAGCCGTAACCCTGTCCCATCAGAGCCTTAACCCTCTCCCATCAGAACCTTAACCCTCTCCCATCAGAGCCTTAACCCTCACCCATCAGAGCCTTAATCCTCTCCCATCAGAGCATTAACCCTCTCCCATCAGAGCCTTTATCCTGTCCCATCAGGTCCTCTCCCATTAGAGCATGTATCCTGTCCCATCAGAGCCTTTATCCTGTCCCATTAGAGCCTTCATATGTCCCATCAGAGCCTTTATCCTGTCCCATTAGAGCCTTTACCGTGTCCCATCAGAGCCTTTACCGTGTCCCATCAGAGCCTTAACCCTCTCCCATCAGAGCCTTAACCCTCTCCCATCAGAGCATTAACCCTCTCCCATCAGAGCATTAACCCTCTCCCATCAGAGCCTTTATCCTGTCCCATCAGGTCCTCTCCCATTAGAGCATTTATCCTGTCCCATCAGAGCCTTTATCCTGTCCAATTAGAGCCTTTATCCTGTCCCATCAGAGCCTTTATCCTGTCCCATTAGAGCCTTTACCGTGTCCCATCAGAGCGTTTACCCTGTCCCATCAGAGCCCTTATCCTGTCCCATCAGTGCCTTTACTGTGTCCCATCAGAGCCTTTACCGTGTCCCATCAGAGCCTTTATCCTGTCCCATCAGAGCCTTCATCCTGTCCCATCAGAGCCTTTATTCTGTCCCATCAGAGCCTTTATTCTGTCCCATCCGGTCCCATCCCATCAGAGCCTTAACACTCTCCCATCAGAGCCTTTATCCTGTCCCATCAGAGTCTTTACCGTGTCCCATCAGAGCCTTTATCGTCTCCCATCAGGCCCTGTCCCATCAAAGTTTTTATCCTGTCCCATCAAAGCCTTTACCCTGTCCCATCAGAGCCTTTATCCTATCCCATTAGATCCTTTATCCTGTCTCATCAGGTCCTGTCCCATCAGAGCCTTCATCCTGTCCCATCAGAGCCTTTATCCTGTCCCATCAGAGTCTATATCCTGTCCCATCAGAGCCTTTACCCTGTCGCATCAGAGCCTTTACCCTGTCCCATCCGAGCCTTTACCCTGTCCCATCAGAGCTTTTCCCATGTCCCAATCAGAGCCTTTACCCTGTCCCATCAGAGCCTTTACCCTCTCCCATCGGAGCCTTTATGCTGTCCAATCAGAGCCTTTACCCTGTCCCATCAGAGCCTTTACCCTGTCCCGTCAGTGCCTTTATGCTGTCCAATCAGAGCCTTTACCCTGTCCCATCAGAGCCTTTATCCTGTCCCATCAGAGACGTTATCCTGTCCCATCAGAGCCTTTACCCTGTCCCATCAGAGCCTTTATCCTGTCCCATCAGAGCTTTTACCGTGTCCATTCAGAGCCTTTACCCTGTCCCATCAGAGCCTTTACCCTGTCCCATCAGAGCCTTTACCCTTTCCCATCAGAGCCTTTATCCTGTCCCATCAGAGCCTTTACCCTGTCCATTCAGAGGCTTTATCCTGTCCCATCAGGTCCTGTCCCATCAGAGCCTTCATCCTGTCCTATCAGAGCCTTTTTTCTGTCCCATCAGAGTCTTTATCCTGTACAATCAGAGCCTTTATCCTGTCCCACCAGAGCCTTTATCCTGTCCCATCAGAGCCTTTATCCTGTCCTATCAGAGCCTTTTTTCTGTCCCATCAGAGCCTTTATCCTGTCCCATCAGAGCCTTTATCCTGTCCCATCAGAGCCTTTATCCTGTCCCATCAGAGATTTAACCCTATCCCATCAGAGCCTTTATCCTGTTCCATCAGAGCCTTTATCCTGTCCCATCAGAGATTTAACCCTGTCCCATCAGAGCCTTTATCCTGTCCCATCAGAGCCTTTACCTTCTACCATTAGAGCCTTTATCCTCTCCCATTAGATCCTTTATCCTGTCTCATCAGGTCCTGTCCCATCAGAGCCTTCATCCTGTCCCATCAGAGCCTTCATCGTGTCCCATCAGAAACTTTATCCTGTCCCATCAGAGCTTTTACCCTGTCCCATCAGAGCCTTTACACTGTCCCATTAGAGCCTTTTATCCTGTCCCATCAGAGCCTTTACCGTGTCCCATCAGAGCCTTTACCCTGTCCCATCAGAGCCTTTATGCTGTCCCATTAGAGCCTTTTATCCTGTCGCATCAGAGCCTTTACCCTGTCCCATCAGAGCCTTTACCCTGTCCCATCAGAGCTTTTACCCTATCCCATCAGAGCCTTTACCCTGTCCCATCAGAGCCTTTACCCTGTCGCATCAGAGACGTTTCTCTGTCCCATCAGAGCCTTTAACATGTCCCATCAGAGCTTTTAGCGTGTCCATTCAGAGCCTTTACCCTTTCACATCAGGTCCTGTCCCATCAGAGCCTCAACCCTGTCCCATCAGAGCCTTTATCCTGCCCCATCAGGTCCCGTCCCATCAGAGCCGTAACCCTGTCCCATCAGAGCCTTAACCCTCTCCCATCAGAGCCTTAACCCTCTCCCATCAGAGCCTTAACCCTCTCCCATCAGAGCCTTAATCCTCTCCCATCAGAGCATTAACCCTCTCCCATCAGAGCCTTTATCCTGTCCCATCAGGTCCTGTCCCATTAGAGCATTTATCCTGTCCCATCAGAGTCTTTATCCTGTCCCATCAGAGCCTTTATCCTGTCCCATTAGAGCCTTTACCGTGTCCCATCAGACCCTTTACCGTGTCCCATCAGAGCCTTAACCCTCTCCCTTCAGAGCCTTAACCCTCTCCCATCAGAGCATTAACCCTCTCCCATCAGAGCATTAACCCTCTCCCATCAGAGCCTTTATCCTGTCCCATCAGGTCCTCTCCCATTAGAGCATTTATCCTGTCCCATCAGAGCCTTTATCCTGACCCATTAGAGCCTTTATCCTGTCCCATCAGAGCCTTTATCCTGTCCCATTAGAACCTTTACCGTGTCCCATCAGAGCGTTTACCCTGTCCCATCAGAGCCTTTATCCTGTCCCATCAGAGCCCTTACCGTGTCCCATCAGAGCCTTTACCATGTCCCATCAGAGCCTTTATCCTGTCCCATCAGAGCCATCATCCTGTTCCATCAGAGCCTTTATTCTGTCCCATCAGAGCCTTTATTCTGTCCCATCCGTTCCCATCCCATCAGTGTCTTAACCCTCTCCCATCAGAGCCTTTATCCTGTCCCATCAGAGCCTTTATCCTGTCCCATCAGAGCTTTTACCCTGTCCCATCAGGCCTTGTCCCATCAGAGCTTTTACCCTGTCCCATCAGAGCTTTTACCCTGACCCACCAGAGCCTTTACCCTGTCCCATCAGAGCCTTTACCCTGTCCCATCAGAGCCTTTACCCTGTCCCATCAGAGCCTTTATCCTGTCCCATCAATGCCTTTATCCTGTCCCATCAGAGCCTTTTTACTGTCACATCAGAGCCTTTATCATGTCCCATCAAAGTTTTTCTCATGTCCCAATCAGAGCCTTTACACTGTCCCATCAGAGCATTTACCCTCTCCCATCAGAGCCTTTATGCTGTCCAATCAGAACCTTTACCCTGTCCCGTCAGAGCCTTTATGCTGTCCCATCAGAGCCTTTACTCTGTCCCATCAGAGCCTTTATCCTGTCCCATCAGAGCTTTTACCGTGTCCATTCAGAGCCTTTACCCTGTCACATCAGGTCCTGCCCATCAGAGCTTTTTCCTGTCCCATCAAAGCCTCTACCCTGTCCCATCAAAGCCTCTACCCTGTCCCATCAGAGTCTTTATCCTGTCCCATCAGAGCCTTCATCCTGTCCCATCAGAGCCTTTATCCTGTCACATCAGGTCCTGTCCCATCAGAGCCTTTATCCTGTCCCATCAGAGATTTAACCCTATCCCATCAGAGCCTTTATCCTGTTCCATCAGAGCCTTTATCCTGTCCCATCAGAGATTTAACCCTGTCCCATCAGAGCCTTTATCCTGTCCCATCAGAGCCTTTACCCTCTACCATTAGAGCCTTTATCCTCTCCCATTAGATCCTTTATCCTGTCTCATCAGGTCCTGTCCCATCAGAGCCTTCATCCTGTCCCATCAGAGCCTTCATCGTGTCCCATCAGAAACTTTATCCTGTCCCATCAGAGCTTTTACCCTGTCCCATCAGAGCCTTTACACTGTCCCATTAGAGCCTTTTATCCTGTCCCATCAGAGCCTTTACCGTGTCCCATCAGAGCCTTTACCCTGTCCCATCAGAGCCTTTATGCTGTCCCATTAGAGCCTTTTATCCTGTCGCATTAGAGCCTTTACCCTGTCCCATCAGAGCCTTTACCCTGTCCCATCAGAGCTTTTACCCTTTCCCATCAGAGCCTTTACCCTGTCCCATCAAAGCCTTTACCCTATCCCATCAGAGCCTTTACCCTGTCCCATCAGAGCCTTTACCCTGTCGCATCAGAGACGTTTCTCTGTCCCATCAGAGCCTTTAACATGTCCCATCAGAGCTTTTAGCGTGTCCATTCAGAGCCTTTACCCTTTCACATCAGGTCCTGTCCCATCAGAGCCTTTATCCTGTCCCATCAGAGCCTTAACCCTCTCCCATCAGAGTCTATATCCTGTCCCATCAGAGTCTTTATCCTGTCCAATCAGAGTCATTATCCTGTCCCATCCGAGTCTATATCCTGTCCCATCAGAGCTTTTTCCTGTCCCATCAAAGCCTCTACCCTGTCCCATCAAAGCCTCTACCCTGTCCCATCAGAGCCTTTATCCTGTCCCATCAGAGCCTTTATCCTGTCCCATTAAAGCCTCTACCCTGTCCCATCAGAGTCTTTATCCTGTCCCATCAGAGTCTTCATCCTGTCCCATCAGGCCTTGTCCCATCAGAGCTTTTACCCTGTCCCATCAGAGCTTTTACCCTGACCCACCAGAGTCTTTACCCTGTCCCATCAGAGCCTTTACCCTGTCCCATCAGAGCCTTTACCCTGTCCCATCAGAGCCTTTATCCTGTCCCATCAATGCCTTTATCCTGTCCCATCAGAGCCTTTTTACTGTCACATCAGAGCCTTTATCATGTCCCATCAAAGTTTTTCTCATGTCCCAATCAGAGCCTTTACACTGTCCCATCAGAGCATTTACCCTCTCCCATCAGAGCCTTTATGCTGTCCAATCAGAACCTTTACCCTGTCCCGTCAGAGCCTTTATGCTGTCCCATCAGAGCCTTTACTCTGTCCCATCAGAGCCTTTATCCTGTCCCATCAGAGCTTTTACCGTGTCCATTCAGAGCCTTTACCCTGTCACATCAGGTCCTGCCCATCAGAGCTTTTTCCTGTCCCATCAAAGCCTCTACCCTGTCCCATCAAAGCCTCTACCCTGTCCCATCAGAGTCTTTATCCTGTCCCATCAGAGCCTTCATCCTGTCCCATCAGAGCCTTTATCCTGTCACATCAGGTCCTGTCCCATCAGAGCCTTTATCCTGTCCCATCAGAGATTTAACCCTATCCCATCAGAGCCTTTATCCTGTTCCATCAGAGCCTTTATCCTGTCCCATCAGAGATTTAACCCTGTCCCATCAGAGCCTTTATCCTGTCCCATCAGAGCCTTTACCCTCTACCATTAGAGCCTTTATTCTCTCCCATTAGATCCTTTATCCTGTCTCATCAGGTCCTGTCCCATCAGAGCCTTCATCCTGTCCCATCAGAGCCTTCATCGTGTCCCATCAGAAACTTTATCCTGTCCCATCAGAGCTTTTACCCTGTCCCATCAGAGCCTTTACACTGTCCCATTAGAGCCTTTTATCCTGTCCCATCAGAGCCTTTACCGTGTCCCATCAGAGCCTTTACCCTGTCCCATCAGAGCCTTTATGCTGTCCCATTAGAGCCTTTTATCCTGTCGCATTAGAGCCTTTACCCTGTCCCATCAGAGCCTTTACCCTGTCCCATCAGAGCTTTTACCCTTTCCCATCAGAGCCTTTACCCTGTCCCATCAAAGCCTTTACCCTATCCCATCAGAGCCTTTACCCTGTCCCATCAGAGCCTTTACCCTGTCGCATCAGAGACGTTTCTCTGTCCCATCAGAGCCTTTAACATGTCCCATCAGAGCTTTTAGCGTGTCCATTCAGAGCCTTTACCCTTTCACATCAGGTCCTGTCCCATCAGAGCCTTTATCCTGTCCCATCAGAGCCTTAACCGTCTCCCATCAGAGTCTATATCCTGTCCCATCAGAGTCTTTATCCTGTCCAATCAGAGTCATTATCCTGTCCCATCCGAGTCTATATCCTGTCCCATCAGAGCTTTTTCCTGTCCCATCAAAGCCTCTACCCTGTCCCATCAAAGCCTCTACCCTGTCCCATCAGAGCCTTTATCCTGTCCCATCAGAGCCTTTATCCTGTCCCATCAAAGCCTCTACCCTGTCCCATCAGAGTCTTTATCCTGTCCCATCAGAGCCTTCATCCTGTCCCATCAGAGCCTTCATCCTGTCCCATCAGAGCCTTTATCCTGTCACATCAGGTCCTGTCCCATTAGAGCCTTTACCCTGTCCCATCAGAGCCTTTATCCTGTCCCATCAGAGCCTTTATCCTGTCCCATCAGAGCCTTTACCCTGTCCCATCAGAGCATTTATCCAGTCCCATCAGAGCCTTTATCCTGTCCCATCACGTCCTTTCCCATCAGTACCTGTGCCATTAGGGCCTTTACCCTGTCCCATCAGGTCCCGTCCCATCAGAGCCTTTACCCTGTCCCATCAGAGCCTTTATCCTGTCCCATCAGAGCCTTTATCCTGTCCCATCAGGTCCCGTCCCATCAGAGCCGTAACCCTGTCCCATCAGAGGCTTAACCCTTTCCCATCAGAGCCTTAACCCTCTCCCATCAGAGCCTTAACCCTCTCCCACCAGAGTCTTAATCCTCTCCCATCAGAGCATTAACCCTCTCCCATCAGAGCCTTTATCCTGTCCCATCAGGTCCTCTCCCATTAGAGCATTTATCCTGTCCCATCAGAGCCTTTATCCTGTCCCATCAGAGCCTTTATCCTGTCCCATTAGAGCCTTTACCGTGTCCCATCAGACCCTTTACCGTGTCCCATCAGAGCCTTAACCCTCTCCCATCAGAGCCTTAACCCTCTCCCATCAGAGCATTAACCCTCTCCCATCAGAGCATTAACCCTCTCCCATCAGAGCCTTTATCCTGTCCCATCAGGTCCTCTCCCATTAGAGCATTTATCCTGTCCCATCAGAGCCTTTATCCTGACCCATTAGAGCCTTTATCCTGTCCCATCAGAGCCTTTATCCTGTCCCATTAGAACCTTTACCGTGTCCCATCAGAGCGTTTACCCTGTCCCATCAGAGCCTTTATCATGTCCCATCAGAGCCTTTACCGTGTCCCATCAGAGCCTTTACCATGTCCCATCAGAGCCTTTATCCTGTCCCATCAGAGCCATCATCCTGTTCCATCAGAGCCTTTATTCTGTCCCATCAGAGCCTTTATTCTGTCCCATCCGGTCCCATCCCATCAGAGCCTTAACCCTCTCCCATCAGAGCCTTTATCCTGTCCCATCAGAGTCTTTACCGTGTCCCATCAGAGCCTTTATCGTCTCCCATCAGGCCCTGTCCCATCAAAGTTTTTATCCTGTCCCATCAAAGCCTTTACCCTGTCCCATCAGAGCCTTTATCCTATCCCATTAGATCCTTTATCCTGTCTCATCAGGTTCTGTCCCATCAGAGCCTTCATCCTGTCCCATCAGAGCCTTTATCCTGTCTCACAGAGACTATATCCTGCCCCATCAGAACCTTTACCCTGTCCCGTCAGAGCCTTTATGCTGTCCAATCAGAGCCTTTACCCTGTCCCATCAGAGCTTTTCCCATGTCCCAGTCAGAGCCTTTACCCTGTCCCATCAGAGCCTTTACCCTGTCCCATCAGTGCCTTTATCCTGTCCCATCAGAGCCTTTATCCTCTCCCATCAGAGCCTTTACCCTGTCCCATCAGAGCCTTTATCCTGTCCCATCAGAACTTTTACCGTGTCCATTCAGAGCCTTTACCCTGTCCCATCAGAGCCTTTACCCTGTCCCATCAGAGCCTTTACCCTGTCCCATCAGAGCCTTTATCCTGTCCCATCAGAGCCTTTACCCTGTACATTCAGAGCCTTTATCCTGTCCCATCAGAGCCTTTATGCTGTCCAATCAGAGCCTTTACCCTGTCCCATCAGAGCCTTTATCCTGTCCCATCAGAGCCTTTATCCTCTCCCATCAGAGCCTTTACCCTGTCCCATCAGAGCCTTTATCGTCTCCCATCAGGCCCTGTCCCATCAAAGTTTATATCCTGTCCCATCAAAGCCTTTACCCTGTCCCATCAGAGCCTTTATCCTATCCCATTATATCCTTTACCCTGTCTCATCAGGTCCTGTCCCATCAGAGCCTTCATCCTTTCCCATCAGAGCCTTTATCCTGTCTCACAGAGACTATATCCTGTCCCATCAGAACCTTTACCCTGTCGCATCAGAGCCTTTACCCTGTCCCATCAGAGCCTTTACCCTGTCCCATCAGAGCTTTTCCCATCTCCCAGTCAGAGCCTTTACCCTGTCCCGTCAGAGCCTTTTTCCTGTCCCATCAGAACCTTTACCCTGTCCCATCAGAGCTTTTCCCATGTCCCATCAGAGCCTTTACCCTGTCCCATCAGAGCCTTTACCCTGTCCCATCAGATCCTTTATCCTGTCCCATCAGAGCCTTTACCCTGTCCCATCAGAGCCTTTATCCTGTCCCATCAGAACTTTTACCGTGTCCATTCAGAGCCTTTACCCTGTCCCATCAGAGCCTTTACCCTGTCCCATCAGAGCCTTTACCCTGTCCCATCAGAGCCTTTATCCTGTCCCATCAGAGCCTTTACCCTGTACATTCAGAGCCTTTATCCTGTCCCATCAGGTCCTGTCCCATTAGAGCCTTTATCCTGTTCCATCAGAGTCTATATCCTGTCCCATCAGAGCCTTTATCCTGTCCCATCGGTTCCTTTATCCTGTGCCATCAGTTCCTTTATCCTGCCCATCACAGCCTTTAATCTGTCCCATCAGAGCCTTTGCCCTGTCCCATCAGAGCCTTTACCCTGTCCCATCAGAGTTTTTATCCTGTCCCATCAGAGCCTTTATCCTGTCCCATCAGAGTCTATATCCTGTCCCAACAGGTCCTGTCCCATCAGAGCCTTTATCCTGTCCCAACAGGTCCTGTCCCATCAGAGCCTTTATCGTGTCCCATCAGTGCCCTTACCCTGTCCCATCAGAGTTTTTATCCTGTCCCATCAGAGTTTTTATCCTGTCCCATCAGAGTCTATATCCTGTCCCATCAGAACCTTTATCCTGTCCCATCAGAGCCTTTACACTGTCTCATCAGAGGCTTTATCCTGTCCCATCAGGTCCTGTCCCATCAGAGCCTTTTTTCTGTCCCATCAGAGTCTATATCCTGTCCGATCAGAACCTTTATCCTGTCCCATCAGAGCCTTCATCCTGTCCCATCAGAGTCTATATCCTGTCCCATCAGAACCTTTATCCTGTTCCATCAGAGCCTTTATCCTGTCCCATCAGAGCCTTTTTTCTGTCCCATCAGAGTCTATATCCTGTCCCATCAGAACCTTTATCCTGTCCCATCAGAGCCTTCATCCAGTCCCATCAGAGTCTATATCCTGTCCCATCAGAGCCTTTACCCTGTCCCATCTGAGCCTTTATCCTGTTCCATCAGAGCTTTTACCCTGTCCCATCAAAGCCCCTTCCCTGTCCCATCAGAGCCTTTATCCTGTCCCATCAAAGCCCCTTCCCTGTCCCATCAGAGCCTTTATCCTGTCCCATCAGAGCCTTTTTACTGTCCCATCAGAGTCTTTATGCTGTCCCATCAGAGCCTTTATCATTACCATCAGAGCCTTTACCCTGTCCCATCAGAGCCTTTATCATTACCATCAGAGCCTTTACCCTGTCCCATCAGAGCCTTTACCCTGTCTTTTCAGAGCCTTACCCTGTTCCATCAGAGCCTTTAACCTGTCCCATCAGAGCCTTTATCGTGTCCCATCAGAGCCTTTACCCTGTCCCATCAGAGCCTTAACCCTCTCCCATCACAGCCTTAACCCTGTCCCATCAGAGACTTTATCCTGTCCCATCAGAGCCTTTACCCTCTCCCATCAGAGCCTTAACCCTCTCCCATCAGAGCCTTAACCCTCTCCCATTAGAGCCTTTACCCTGTCCCAGCAGGTCCTGTCCCATCAGAGCTTTTATCCAGTCCCATCAGAGCCTTTATCCTGTCCCTTCAGGCCCTGTCCCATCAAAGTCTTTACCCTGTCCCATCAGAGCCTTTTTTCTGTCCCATCAGAGCCTTTATCCTGTCCCATCAGAGCCTTTATCCTTTGCCAACAGAGCCTTTATCCTGTCCCATCAGGCCCTGTCCCATCAAAGTCTTTACCCTGTGCCATCAGAGCCTTTTTTCTGTCCCATCAGAGCCTTTATCCTGTCCCATCAGAGCCTTTATCCTTTCCCAACAGAGCCTTTATCCTGTCCCATCAGGCCCTGTCCCATCAAAGTCTTTACCCTGTGCCATCAGAGCCTTTTTTCTGTCCCATCAGAGCCTTTATCCTGTCCCATCAGATCCTTTACACTGTCTCATCAGAGGCTTTATCCTGTCCCATCAGGTCCTGTCCCATCAGAGCCTTTTTTCTGACCATCAGAATCAATATCCTGTCCGATCAGAACCTTTATCCTGTCCCATCAGAGCCTTCATCCTGTCCCATCAGAGTCTATATCCTGTCCCATCAGAACCTTTATCCTGTTCCATCAGAGCCTTTATCCTGTCCCATCAGAGCCTTTTTTCTGTCCCATCAGAGTCTATATCCTGTCCCATCAGAACCTTTATCCTGTCCCACCAGAGCCTTCATCCAGTCCCATCAGAGTCTATATCCTGTCCCATCAGAGCCTTTACCCTGTCCCATCAGAGTCTTTATCCTGTTCCATCAGATCTTTTACCCTGTCCCGTCAAAGCCCCTTCCCTGTCCCATCAGAGCCTTTATCCTGTCCCATCAAAGCCCCTTCCCTGTCCCATCAGAGCCTTTATCCTGTCCCATCAGAGCTTTTATCCTGTCCCATCAGAGCCTTTATCCTGTCTCATCAGGCCCTGTCCCATCAAAGTCTTTACCCTGTCCCATCAGAGCCTTTATCCTGTCCCATCAGAGCTTTTATCCTGTCCCATCAAAGCTTTTCTCATGTCCCAATCAGAGCCTTTACCCTGTCCCATCAAAGTCTTTACCCTGTCCCATCAAAGTCTTTACCCTGTCCCATCAGAGTCTTTACCCTGTCCCATCAGAGCTTTTATCCTGTCCCATCAGAACCTTTACCCTGTCCCATCATTCCTTTTATCCTGTCCCATCAGAGCCTTTTTCCTGTCCCATCAGAGCCTTAACCCTCTCCCATTAGAGCCTTAACCCTCTCCCATCTGATCCTTTATCCTCTCCCATCTGATCCTTTATCCTGTCCCATCAGAGCCTTTATCCTGTCCCATCAGAGCTTTTAACCTCTCCCATCAGAGCCTTTACCCTGTCCCATCAGAGCCTTTACCCTGTCCCATCAGAGCCTTTACCCTGTCCCATCAGAGTCTACATCCGGTCCCATCAGAGCCTTTACCCTGTCCCATCAGTGCCTTTACCCTGTTCCAGCAGCTCCTGTCCCATCAGAGCCTTTACCCTGTCCCAGCAGGTCCTGTCCCATCAGATCTTTTACCCTGTCCCATCAGAGCATTTATCCTGTCCCATCAGAGCCTTCATCCTGTCCCTTCAGGCCCTGTCCCATCAAAGTCTTTACCCTGTCCCATCAGAGCCTTTACCCTGTCCTATCAGAGCCTTTATCCTGTCCCTTCAGGCCCTGTCCCATCAAAGTCTTTACCCTGTCCCATTAGAGCCTTTATCCTGTCCCATCAGAGCCTTTACCCTGTCCCATCAGAGCCTTTACCCTGTCCCATCAGAGCCTTTATCCTCTCCCATCAGAGCCTTTACCCTGTCCCATCAGAGCCTTTACCCTGTCCCATCACAGCCTTTATCCTGTCCCATCAAAGCCTTTACCCTGTCCCATCAGAGTCTTTATGCTGTCCCATCAGAGCCTTTATCATTACCATCAGAGCCTTTACCCTGTCGCATCAGAGCCTTTACCCTGTCCCATCAGAGCCTTTATCCTGTCCCATCAGAGCCTTTACCCTGTCCCATCAGAGCCTTTACCCTGTCCCATCACAGCCTTTGTCCTGTCCCATCAAAGCCTTTACCCTGTCCCATCAGAGTCTTTATGCTGTCCCATCAGAGCCTTTATCATTACCATCAGAGCCTTTACCCTGTCCCATCAGAGCCTTTATCGTTACCATCAGAGCCTTTACCCTGTCCCATCAGAGCCTTTACCCTGTCCTTTCAGAGCCTTACCCTGTTCCATCAGAGCCTTTAACCTGTCCCATCAGAGCCTTTATCGTGTCCCATCAGAGCCTTTATCCTGTCCCATCAGAGCCTTTACCCTCTCCCATCAGAGTCTAAACCCTCTCCCATCAGAGTCTTAACCCTCTCCCATTAGAGCCTTTACCCTGTCCCAGCAGGTCCTGTCCCATCAGAGATTTTATCCTGTCCCATCAGAGCCTTTATCCTGTCCCTTCAGGCCCTGTCCCATCAAAGTCTTTACCCTGTCCCATCAGAGCCTTTTTTCTGTCCCATCAGAGCCTTTATCCTGTCCCATCAGAGCCTTTATCCTTTCCCAACAGAGCCTTTATCCTGTCCCATCAGGCCCTGTCCCATCAAAGTCTTTACCCTGTGCCATCAGAGCCTTTTTTCTGTCCCATCAGAGCCTTTATCCTGTCCCATCAGAGCCTTTACACTGTCTCATCAGAGGCTTTATCCTGTCCCATCAGGTCCTGTCCCATCAGAGCCTTTTTTCTGTCCCATCAGAGTCTATATCCTGTCCGATCAGAACCTTTATCCTGTCCGATCGGGGCCTTCATCCTGTCCCATCAGAGTCTATATCCTGTCCCATCAGATCCTTTATCCTGTTCCATCAGAGCCTTTATCCTGTCCCATCAGAGCCTTTTTTCTGTCCCATCAGAGTCTATATCCTGTCCCATCAGAACCTTTATCCTGTCCCATCAGAGCCTTCATCCAGTCCCATCAGAGTCTATATCCTGTCCCATCAGAGCCTTTACCCTGTCCCATCAGAGCCTTTATCCTGTTCCATCAGAGCTTTTACCCTGTCCCATCAAAGCCCCTTCCCTGTCCCATCAGAGCCTTTATCCTGTCCCATCAAAGCCCCTTCCCTGTCCCATCAGAGCCTTTATCCTGTCCCATCAGAGCCTTTTTACTGTCCCATCAGAGCCTTTATCCTGTCCCATCAGAGCCTTTATCCTGTCCCATCAGAGTCTTCATCCTGTCCCATCAGAGTCTTCATCCTGTCCCATCAGCTCCCGTTCCATCAGAGCCTTAACCCTGTCCCATCAGAGCCTCAACCCTGTCCCATCAGAGACTTTATCCTGTCCCATCAGAGTCTTTATCCTGTCCCATCAGAGCCTTTATCCTGTCCCATTAGAGCCTTTATCCTGTCCCATCAGAGCCTCTACCCTATCCCATCAGAGCCTCTACCCTGTCCCATCAAAGCCTCTTCCCTGTCCCCTCAGAGCCTTTATCCTGTCCCATCAGAGCCTTAACCCTGTCCCATTAGAGTCTATATCCTGTCCCAACAGGTCCTGTCCCATCAGAGCCTTTATCCTGTCCCAACAGGTCCTGTCCCATCAGAGCCTTTATCGTGTCCCATCAGTGCCCTTACCCTGTCCCATCAGAGTTTTTATCCTGTCCCATCAGAGCTTTTATCCTGTTCCATCAGAGTCTATATCCTGTCCCATCAGAACCTTTATCCTGTCCCATCAGAGCCTTTATCCTGTTCCATCAGAGTCTATATCCTGTCCCATCAGAACCTTTATCCTGTCCCATCAGAGTTTTTATCCTGTCCCATCAGAGCCTTTATCCTGTCCCAACAGAGTCTATAACCTGTCCCATCAGAACCTTTATCCTGTCCCATCAGAGCCTTTACACTGTCTCATCAGAGGCTTTATCCTGTCCCATCAGGTCCTGTCCCATCAGAGCCTTTTTTCTGTCCCATCAGAGTCTATATCCTGTCCGAACAGAACCTTTATCCTGTCCCATCAGAGCCTTTATCCTGTCCCATCAGAGCCTTTTTTCTGTCCCATCAGAGTCTATATCCTGTCCCATCAGAACCTTTATCCTGTCCCATCAGAGCCTTCATCCAGTCCCATCAGAGTCTATATCCTGTCCCATCAGAGCCTTTACCCTGTCCCATCTGAGCCTTTATCCTGTTCCATCAGAGCTTTTACCCTGTCCCATCAAAGCCCCTTCCCTGTCCCATCAGAGCCTTTATCCTGTCCCATCAAAGCCCCTTCCCTGTCCCATCAGAGCCTTTATCCTGTCCCATCAGAGCCTTTTTACTGTCCCATCAGAGTCTTTATGCTGTCCCATCAGAGCCTTTATCATTACCATCAGAGCCTTTACCCTGTCCCATCAGAGCCTTTATCATTACCATCAGAGCCTTTACCCTGTCCCATCAGAGCCTTTACCCTGTCTTTTCAGAGCCTTACCCTGTTCCATCAGAGCCTTTAACCTGTCCCATCAGAGCCTTTATCGTGTCCCATCAGAGCCTTTACCCTGTCCCATCAGAGCCTTAACCCTCTCCCATCACAGCCTTAACCCTGTCCCATCAGAGACTTTATCCTGTCCCATCAGAGCCTTTACCCTCTCCCATCAGAGCCTTAATCCTCTCCCATCAGAGCCTTAACCCTCTCCCATTAGAGCCTTTACCCTGTCCCAGCAGGTCCTGTCCCATCAGAGCTTTTATCCAGTCCCATCAGAGCCTTTATCCTGTCCCTTCAGGCCCTGTCCCATCAAAGTCTTTACCCTGTCCCATCAGAGCCTTTTTTCTGTCCCATCAGAGCCTTTATCCTGTCCCATCAGAGCCTTTATCCTTTGCCAACAGAGCCTTTATCCTGTCCCATCAGGCCCTGTCCCATCAAAGTCTTTACCCTGTGCCATCAGAGCCTTTTTTCTGTCCCATCAGAGCCTTTATCCTGTCCCATCAGAGCCTTTATCCTTTCCCAACAGAGCCTTTATCCTGTCCCATCAGGCCCTGTCCCATCAAAGTCTTTACCCTGTGCCATCAGAGCCTTTTTTCTGTCCCATCAGAGCCTTTATCCTGTCCCATCAGATCCTTTACACTGTCTCATCAGAGGCTTTATCCTGTCCCATCAGGTCCTGTCCCATCAGAGCCTTTTTTCTGACCATCAGAATCAATATCCTGTCCGATCAGAACCTTTATCCTGTCCCATCAGAGCCTTCATCCTGTCCCATCAGAGTCTATATCCTGTCCCATCAGAACCTTTATCCTGTTCCATCAGAGCCTTTATCCTGTCCCATCAGAGCCTTTTTTCTGTCCCATCAGAGTCTATATCCTGTCCCATCAGAACCTTTATCCTGTCCCACCAGAGCCTTCATCCAGTCCCATCAGAGTCTATATCCTGTCCCATCAGAGCCTTTACCCTGTCCCATCAGAGTCTTTATCCTGTTCCATCAGATCTTTTACCCTGTCCCGTCAAAGCCCCTTCCCTGTCCCATCAGAGCCTTTATCCTGTCCCATCAAAGCCCCTTCCCTGTCCCATCAGAGCCTTTATCCTGTCCCATCAGAGCTTTTATCCTGTCCCATCAGAGCCTTTATCCTGTCTCATCAGGCCCTGTCCCATCAAAGTCTTTACCCTGTCCCATCAGAGCCTTTATCCTGTCCCATCAGAGCTTTTATCCTGTCCCATCAAAGCTTTTCTCATGTCCCAATCAGAGCCTTTACCCTGTCCCATCAAAGTCTTTACCCTGTCCCATCAAAGTCTTTACCCTGTCCCATCAGAGTCTTTACCCTGTCCCATCAGAGCTTTTATCCTGTCCCATCAGAACCTTTACCCTGTCCCATCATTCCTTTTATCCTGTCCCATCAGAGCCTTTTTCCTGTCCCATCAGAGCCTTAACCCTCTCCCATTAGAGCCTTAACCCTCTCCCATCTGATCCTTTATCCTCTCCCATCTGATCCTTTATCCTGTCCCATCAGAGCCTTTATCCTGTCCCATCAGAGCTTTTAACCTCTCCCATCAGAGCCTTTACCCTGTCCCATCAGAGCCTTTACCCTGTCCCATCAGAGCCTTTACCCTGTCCCATCAGAGTCTACATCCGGTCCCATCAGAGCCTTTACCCTGTCCCATCAGTGCCTTTACCCTGTTCCAGCAGCTCCTGTCCCATCAGAGCCTTTACCCTGTCCCAGCAGGTCCTGTCCCATCAGATCTTTTACCCTGTCCCATCAGAGCATTTATCCTGTCCCATCAGAGCCTTCATCCTGTCCCTTCAGGCCCTGTCCCATCAAAGTCTTTACCCTGTCCCATCAGAGCCTTTACCCTGTCCTATCAGAGCCTTTATCCTGTCCCTTCAGGCCCTGTCCCATCAAAGTCTTTACCCTGTCCCATTAGAGCCTTTATCCTGTCCCATCAGAGCCTTTACCCTGTCCCATCAGAGCCTTTACCCTGTCCCATCAGAGCCTTTATCCTCTCCCATCAGAGCCTTTACCCTGTCCCATCAGAGCCTTTACCCTGTCCCATCACAGCCTTTATCCTGTCCCATCAAAGCCTTTACCCTGTCCCATCAGAGTCTTTATGCTGTCCCATCAGAGCCTTTATCATTACCATCAGAGCCTTTACCCTGTCGCATCAGAGCCTTTACCCTGTCCCATCAGAGCCTTTATCCTGTCCCATCAGAGCCTTTACCCTGTCCCATCAGAGCCTTTACCCTGTCCCATCACAGCCTTTGTCCTGTCCCATCAAAGCCTTTACCCTGTCCCATCAGAGTCTTTATGCTGTCCCATCAGAGCCTTTATCATTACCATCAGAGCCTTTACCCTGTCCCATCAGAGCCTTTATCGTTACCATCAGAGCCTTTACCCTGTCCCATCAGAGCCTTTACCCTGTCCTTTCAGAGCCTTACCCTGTTCCATCAGAGCCTTTAACCTGTCCCATCAGAGCCTTTATCGTGTCCCATCAGAGCCTTTATCCTGTCCCATCAGAGCCTTTACCCTCTCCCATCAGAGTCTAAACCCTCTCCCATCAGAGTCTTAACCCTCTCCCATTAGAGCCTTTACCCTGTCCCAGCAGGTCCTGTCCCATCAGAGATTTTATCCTGTCCCATCAGAGCCTTTATCCTGTCCCTTCAGGCCCTGTCCCATCAAAGTCTTTACCCTGTCCCATCAGAGCCTTTTTTCTGTCCCATCAGAGCCTTTATCCTGTCCCATCAGAGCCTTTATCCTTTCCCAACAGAGCCTTTATCCTGTCCCATCAGGCCCTGTCCCATCAAAGTCTTTACCCTGTGCCATCAGAGCCTTTTTTCTGTCCCATCAGAGCCTTTATCCTGTCCCATCAGAGCCTTTACACTGTCTCATCAGAGGCTTTATCCTGTCCCATCAGGTCCTGTCCCATCAGAGCCTTTTTTCTGTCCCATCAGAGTCTATATCCTGTCCGATCAGAACCTTTATCCTGTCCGATCGGGGCCTTCATCCTGTCCCATCAGAGTCTATATCCTGTCCCATCAGATCCTTTATCCTGTTCCATCAGAGCCTTTATCCTGTCCCATCAGAGCCTTTTTTCTGTCCCATCAGAGTCTATATCCTGTCCCATCAGAACCTTTATCCTGTCCCATCAGAGCCTTCATCCAGTCCCATCAGAGTCTATATCCTGTCCCATCAGAGCCTTTACCCTGTCCCATCAGAGCCTTTATCCTGTTCCATCAGAGCTTTTACCCTGTCCCATCAAAGCCCCTTCCCTGTCCCATCAGAGCCTTTATCCTGTCCCATCAAAGCCCCTTCCCTGTCCCATCAGAGCCTTTATCCTGTCCCATCAGAGCCTTTTTACTGTCCCATCAGAGCCTTTATCCTGTCCCATCAGAGCCTTTATCCTGTCCCATCAGAGTCTTCATCCTGTCCCATCAGAGTCTTCATCCTGTCCCATCAGCTCCCGTTCCATCAGAGCCTTAACCCTGTCCCATCAGAGCCTCAACCCTGTCCCATCAGAGACTTTATCCTGTCCCATCAGAGTCTTTATCCTGTCCCATCAGAGCCTTTATCCTGTCCCATTAGAGCCTTTATCCTGTCCCATCAGAGCCTCTACCCTATCCCATCAGAGCCTCTACCCTGTCCCATCAAAGCCTCTTCCCTGTCCCCTCAGAGCCTTTATCCTGTCCCATCAGAGCCTTAACCCTGTCCCATTAGAGTCTTTATCCTGTCCCATCAGGTCCCGTCCCATCAGAGCCTTAACCCTCTCCCATCAGAGCCTTAACCCTCTCCCATCAGAGCCTTAACCCTCTCCCATCAGAGCCTTAACCCTCTCCCATCAGAGCCTTAACCCTCTCCCATCAGACCCTTAACCCTCTCCCATCAGAGCCTTAACCCTGTCCCATCAGAGCCTTTACCCTGTCCCATCAGGTCCTGTCCCATCAGAGCCTTCATCCTGTCCCATCAGGCCCGGTCCCAGCAGATCTTTTATCCTGTCCCATCAGAGCCTTTATCCTGTCCCATCAGAGCCATTACCCTGTCCCATCAGAGCCTTTATCCTGTCCCATCAGAGCCTTTACCCTGTCCCATCAAAGCCTTTACCCTGTCCCATCAAAGCCTTTACCCTGCTCCATCAGAGCCTTTATCCTGTCCCATCAGAGCCTTTACCCTGTCCCATCAAAGCCTTTATCCTGTCCCATCAGAGCCTATTTTCTGTCCCATCAGAGCCTTTACCCTGTCCCATCAGAGCCTTTACCCTGTCCCATCAGAGCCTTTATCGTGTCCCATCAGAGCCTTTACCCTCTCCCATCAGAGCCTTAACCCTCTCCCATCAGAGCCTTAACCCTCTCCCATCAGAGCCTTAACCCTCTCCCGTTAGAGCCTTTACCCTGTCCCATCAGAGACTTTTTCCTGTCCCATCAGAGCCTTTACCCTGTCTCATCAGAGCCTTTTTTCTGTCCCATCAGAGCCTTTATCCTGTCCCATCAGGTCCTGTCCGATCAGAACCTTTATCCTGTCCCATCAGAGCCTTCATCCTGTCCCATCAGAGTCTATATCCTGTCCCATCAGAACCTTTATCCTGTTCCATCAGAGCCTTTATCCTGTCCCATCAGAGCCTTTTTTCTGTCCCATCAGAGTCTATATCACGTCCCATCAGAACCTTTATCCTGTCCCATCAGAACCTTTATCCTGTCCCATCAGAACCTTTATCCTGTCCCATCAGAGCCTTCATACTGTCCCATCAGAGTCTATATCCTGTCCCATCAGAACCTTTATCCTGTTCCATCAGAGCCTTTATCCTGTCCCATCAGAGCCTTCATCCTATCCCATCAGAGTCTATATCCTGTCCCATCAGAATCTTTATCCTGTCCCATCAGAGTCTATATCCTGTCCCATCAGAGCCTTTACCCGTCCCATCAGAGCCTATATCCTGTCCCATCAGAGCCTTTTTTCTGTCCCATCAGAGTCTACATCCTGTCCCATCAGAACCTTTATCCTGTCCCATCAGAGTCTATATCCTGTCCCATCAGAGCCTTTACCCTGTCCCATCAGATCCTTTATCCTGTCCCATCATAGAATTTATCCTGTCTTATCAGAGCCTTTACCCTGTCCCATCAGAGCCTTTACTCTGTCCCATCAGAGACTTTATCCTGTCCCATCAGAGCCTTTTTTCTGTCCCATCAGAGCCTTTATCCTATCCCAGCAGAGCCTTTATCCTGTCCGAACCGGTCCTGTCCCATTAGAGCCTTTATCCTATCCCATCAGGTCCTGTCCCATCAGGTCCCGTCCCATCAGAGCCTTAACCCAGCCCCATCAGAGCCTTAACCCTGTCCCTTCGGAGCCTTTACCCTGTCCCATCAGAGCCTTTACTCTGTCCCATCAGAGCCTTTACCCTGTCCCATCAGAGCCTTTACTCTGTCCCAACAGAGCCTTTACCCTGTCCCATCAGAGCCTTTACCCTGTCCCATCAGATCCTTTATCCTGTCCCATCATAGAATTTATCCTGTCTTATCAGAGCCTTTACCCTGTCCCATCAGAGCCTTTACTCTGTCCCATCAGAGCCTTTACTCTGTCCCATCAGAGCCTTTATCCTGTCGCATCAGAGCCTTTATCCTGTCCCATCAGTGCCTTTACCCTGTCCCATCAGAGCCTTTACTCTGTCCCAACAGAGCGTTTACCCTGTCCCATCAGCCCCAGTCCCATCAGAGCCTTTATCCTGTCCAATCAGAGCCTTTACCCTGCCTCATCAGGTCCTGTCCCATCAGAGCCTTCATCCTGTCCCATTAGAGCCTTTACCCTGCCCCATCAGAGCCTTTACCCTGTCCCATCAGAGTCTCAACCCTGTCCCATCAGAGCCTTTATCCTGTCCCATCAGAGCCTTTATCCTGTCTCATCAGAGCCTCAACCCTGTCCCATCAGAGCCTTTATCCTGTCCCATCAGAGCCTTAGCCCTCTCCCATCAGAGCCTTAACCCAGTCACTTCAGAGCCTCAAACCTGTCCCATCATAGCCTTTACCCTGTCCTTCAGAGTCTTTACCCTGTCCCATCAGAGCCTCAACCCTGTCCCATCAGAGCCTTTATCCTGTCCCATCAGAGCCTTTATCCTGTCTCATCAGAGCCTCAACCCTGTCCCATCAGAGCCTTTATCCTGTCCCATCAGAGCCTTAGCCCTCTCCCATCAGAGCCTTAACCCAGTCACATCAGAGCCTCAAACCTGTCCCATCATAGCCTTTACCCTGTCCTTCAGAGTCTTTACTCTGTCCCATCAGAGTCTCCCCCTGCTCTCTCTCAGGTACTGAGTTTCTGTCATTTGCTGTTTCTGTTTTACATTTTTTTTTAGCCTAATCTTCCGGAATTGTGATATTAATTGGGCTTCAGTTGTTTGCTTTTAACAGGATAACATTTTCCAAATTGAATGAAGCTGTTTATTTGCTCCGTGTTTACTGGTGAACAGGTCAGGATTCTGAGCTCTGGGTAGCACAGGACTCCAGGTTCTGAACCTGCCTGGGGTAGAGTTTCCACATTGGGAGCAAACCAGGTGCAAATCTCAGCCACAATATTACCCATTTTGCCAAGTGCTTCTTTTCCTCAAAACACATTTTTTGCTCAAACATATTTGATTAATGTAAAATCTGTCTTGAACGAGCACAGTCAGGCCACGTTTTAAAATGTCACTTTTTAAAAGACGTTTAGCTGTTAAAGAATGTTCCTTAATATATTTAAGAGTGGTAACTCGGTGCCAGTGATTAGTGGAACTGAAAAGGGTTTATCACAAAAGAGAAACATTTTTAAAATAATGTCAATCCACCACCTGTGAGCAGTACAATTTAAATGACTATTAAAAAATATGCAGAATCATTTTCTAGTTTCAATTGAGGTACAGCAACCAGTTGTAGGTATATTAAAATATATATATTCAAACATGCCTCATCATATTTTTGTGCCCAGAAGAATCAGCTTAATTTTTAGAGACACCTCCAAACGAACCCAATTAGTTTAGTCTCCCATTTTCTTTTATTCATTCACGGGATGTGGGCGTCACTGGCTGGGCCAGCATTTATTGCCCATCCCTAGTTGCCCTTGAGAAGGTGGTAGGTGAGCTGCCTTCTTGAACTGCTGCAGTCCATGTGGTGTAGGTACACCCACAGTGCTGTTAGGGAGAGAGTTCCAGGATTTGACCCCAGTGACAGTGAAGGAACGGCGATATATTTCCAAGTCAGGATGGTGAGTGGCTTGGAGGGGAACTTCCAGGTGGTGGTGTTCCCATCTATCTGCTGCCCTTGTCCTTTTAGATGGTAGCGAGAAGAATGGTGATCAATTTGTCCTCGGGTGACATGGGTTTTGTGAAGAGGTGGTGGGTGTATTCTACTGAAGTACTTTTTAAACTGGTTGAAAAGGTAATAGAAACTTGAGTTCTGCTGAATATAATTTACGTGTAAAATTCTGCAAGCTTTTGAGTAGATTTTGCGGATTTCGGCCAATTGCGCTAAACCCAGCCTTTAGCTAATTGTGTGTGTCATTGTTTAATAAGGAATGCTGTACGCTTTGATTAAAGAAAGCGTGGGTGGGTGATAGGAAATAGTCTTCATCCTCTGAAATGTATGGAAACATAATTTTTAAAACAATAATTGATTATTTTACTGCACTATAACAGATTTATTACCTCCGCTTATTAATGCCATGATGATGTTTTGAAGGTATCAGTTCATAAACATTCATGTTCTCTGTGGATATACATGTTTATTTTGACACCCTGGGCAGAATTCTTCCCCCATTGAGGGGGGTGGGGAAGTTGATGGGCGGGCGTGTGCAGCTTCCGATCGGCACCCCCGATCGGGTCCGCGCCGCCATTTTACGTGGGTGGGCCAGTTAAGGCCCGCCCAGCGTGATGTCCGCAGGGAAGCGCTGTGCACTCTCTGGGCGGGCGGAGGGGGAATGTCTAAACCCGAGAGTGCGCTCTCTCGGGCATGAGCACGAAATAGTGCACTCATCTCTCTGAGGCAAAGTGCTGCCTCAGGGAAATCGCCTCTACTTTCAAAAATATTAAAAATAGAAAAAGAATTTCCCTTCCATGTCCCCTCATGTGACAATGTCACATGATTTGGGACATGTTCATAATTTCCAAAAAAACTTTATTAAAATTTTTACAAACCGACATGAAACCTCATCCTGCCGCTGGATGAGGTTTTGTGTTATTTCTATTTGCCGCCGGGTCTCCTGGTCTGCTCACCGAGCTTAAGGTCGATCGGGCAGGTCCATTAATTACTTTAATTGATCGGTCAACGGCCTCAATTGGCCAGTGACAGGTCGGTGGGCCCACAGCTGACTTTTCTGCACCCCCGCCTACCGGAAAATGTAAATGGGGCGCGGCGGTGAGGTCGGGAGTTCCGCCTGACATCATCCTGCGTCATTTTACACCTCGGCGAGCAGACCCCACCCCCTGCTCACCGACAGTAAAATTCTGCCCCCCCGTTTCTCCCTGTTCTTAAAATGAGAAGATTCCCTGTGTCTCGAGACGCATGTAGCAGACAGAGCTAGTGCTTTGTCTTTCTCCGAGCTTGTTTCTTCTGGATCAGGTCATAGCCTCGAGGCCCAGATGCTATCGCTTGAAGCGTGTCACTCCACATCAAGCATGAATGACCCGCAATCTCTCCCTTTTTTAACCACCTGCCATTGGCGTGCGTTATAAGGATTTTCAGGCTGATAGTCAACCTGTTTGGCCGCGTTATAAACACACCTTCCTTGGCCATCAAGTCCTGGGGTGGGACTCGAACCCGGAGCTTTTGCCTCAGAGGCAGCGTCACTACCCACTGCACCACAAGACCTCCAATAGCCTGCATCATCCTCGATAATATATTTCAGTCTCCCTTGGGTACAAAATTCAACGTTATTAAATTCTTGAATAAGAATCAGTCATAGTGACATCGCCTACTCTGCAGTACTGTATCTAACACCCAGAGGGCTGAGTTCTTACTTCACAGACCCGCTGGGAGCAGGAGGGTCAGAAAGACAAGGGAAAACCAGAGTCAGGATTCTGCTGCCTGGTGTGGAGAATCCAACAGTGTGACGGTGACGCCACAGGTCAGTTCCAGCCTGGCAGGGGAACTGACCCTGGTTAGGTCCAGACGCTGGAGTTAAACGGTGAGGAGGGGGGGGGGAAATCTCAGAGTGGGAGAGGGGGAATCATTCAGCCATGGGGAGTGGGGGGATCGATTAGGAGGGATGGCTGATCGAGAGGCTGCGAATCTCAGCATTCCAGAGAGGAGCTGAGTGGGGGTAGTTGGGGTGGAATCCAAGGCTTCAAGGGCAGGTCTGAGAGGGGTAAGATTAGAGAGGAAGGGGGTGGGGGATTTCAAAGACCTCATGGGGAAGGTTGGGGGATTGGTGGGGGTGGCAGAGGGGCTGGTGCTTGAGGATAGGGATTCCTCAGACAAGGATGCTGTTGCAGGAGCTCGGAGTAGAGGCACTGACCTGCTGGATCCACCCAGTCCTCACCTGGATCTAGCCAGGGAAAACGGGCCAGTCAGAGTTGAAGCTGAAAAGCTGAATGACAGTGAAGCCTGCAGCTTCATTATCCGATTTCAAATACCAGCCCTATTCCTTGGTGCCTGGCCTGCCCTCCCTGTCCAGCCTCAGAGGTGGGCGGGTTAGAGGACACTGCTCTGGCTCAGGAGCCAGATTTTTAGACTTAAACCCGCCCATTTCTTAGATTAAATTCCCACAATGCGTGAAGAATCTTACACGACAGGGGGAGTCTGGCTGCTATTCTGCAGCAACATTCATACCTCCTGCAGATCAATTCCTCACTTCTACACTGTCTCATTATCGCCTCCTGCTGTCTTGCGCCACCCTCACATCTGTCCTCCTGATTTGACCCTATCACACATCTCCATTTTGTTTCTCCCCCCCCCCACCCCCCCCCTCACCCTTAACCTTTTACCTGTCTCTGTTCTTGTTTTAAAGTTGTTCACCTCAAACACCTTGCGGTTCTGATGAAAGGTCAGCAATCCGAACTGTTAACTCTGTTTCTCTCCCCACAGGCGCCGACTGACCTGCTGAATAGTTCCAGCATTTTCTGTTTTGGTTTCCTGCATCTGCAAGTGTTTTGTTTTTATCTTGAGGTCTAGTGGGGTTGTTATTTTCTGTTTTAATCCCATTTCACCCTCTTACGAATCTTCCTTATTTCAATCCATCAGGTCGGGTTCTCACATTGACAGGGAACCAGGAGTCAACAAATAGGAGTGCAACCCCCAGAGAGGTAAGGAAGAAATGACTTGTAACAACAATAGTTTGCATTTATATAGCTTCTTGCCGCGTCCCCTGGACATTTGGTGGTGGTGTGTTATAGTTCACTTAGGGAGCTGTGGTAGCCTGCACTTTTACACACATGTTGCAGTCTGGAGCTGTGGATAGTGATGGTTTCTATCACACGGCTGACCAGGAATCTCTCCCACTCTTACCGCCTGCCATTGGCGTGTGTTAGAAGGAGCTACAGGCTGATTGTCGACCTGTTTGGCTGTATTATGAACTTGCCTTCCTCCGGCCATTAACCCAGAGCTTTTGGCTCAGAGGCAGTGACACTACCCACTGAACCACGAGACCTCCTTTCCCATCTAATGCATTACTTTGGAATTGCAGCCAATTGTTGTTAAAGCCACCAATTTGCACACAGCAAGACCCCACAAATGAACGTGTGACCAAATAATGACTGTCTTAATAATTGCTTCATTGTCATGTTTTTAACAATCACTGTGGAACAGCAATGCACAGGTTAGCAGCAGGTTAGGAGTGTGTCCCTGAGACTGGTACATTCTGGCATCGATAACATTGACATGTCAGTCAGCCCACTCAGGCAGAAATCGGAATTAATACCACCGGAAACCATAGCTATCACTATATTTGCACCAATAAAATTGTTTTTTTTAATTTTGTATTTTAGTAGCATACTTAAAAAAAGCCTGTAGTTTATCACCATAAAGTCATAGTGTAATAATCATAAACTGTTTAATAAAACAAGTTCTGCCGGCTTCATTTGATTGAAATTTCTCACTCTAACCATGACTTTGATGTTAGGAGAGAGTAACTGGGTGGAGATTTAACATTTTTGAATGTTAGTAAATCTGGATAAAGACCTAAGGCCAGAATTTGCCAGCCCCATTGGCGTCGGACCTCATGACGAGCAGGGTGAGGGTACAAGATGCTGAGAAGGCTAAAAATCGGCTTCACGCTGTTGTGAAACAGTTTGCGATCATCTGCTCCACTGTCAAAATCGCTGGAATCTTCTCCCGCACACTGAATCATCCGGACACATCACACCGATGTGTTTCACAACTGTACATCAGCGACATGCACCTGGTGAGCTGCACTTCACTCAGGACTGAGGTCTGTTTGTCCACCTTGCTTCGGGCAGCACTCGTGGTCATCAGCGCCAGGCTTCACAGGCAGCACCACATCACCTTTAGGGGAGCTCAGGGGCAGGTCTCTACCTACCAGAGCAGCTGTAAGGCTGCAGGACTGGGGCTTGCTTGGGGAAGGGGGAAATGTAGCCTCAGGCAAGGGAAGAGGCTGCAAGGCGAGGGCTGTACTGGGAAGGGGTGTGTGTGGGGGGGGCACATGTTGACCTGTGCAAGCGGACTCGAGATGGGGAGGACTGAGGAGGCAGTCTCCAGAGGAGGTGAGGCCAGATGGAGAGGTGAGGGTGTGTGTGTGAGAGCGAGTGGTGATGTCCCTTGAGCTGGCAGTGAGTGAGATGCCAGTGAATGTGTGATGGGCTTGTGAGTGTGTGAGTTGAGATTGATGAGATGGTTGCCTTACCTCTCAGAGGTACCCCCTCTTTTTGAAATCTTGAACTCTTACGCAATGACTTTACAATAATAAAACTATGTTTTTTTTAAATATGCTACTAAAATACAAAGTTAAAGAAAACAATTTTATGTCTAAAAGCAGAAATAACAGCCCTGATATTTATGGGGAGAAAGTGGGGCAGGACTTTGGGGGGTGGGGGAGGATTGCATTACTTTTGGGAAAAATTTGTCCTGCTGAATTTAAGCCCCCTGCCCCCAATCCCGTCACTTTCTGTGTCCAAGGTTTTCCTCTCATCCTCACCCCTCCGCTTTAAACAGTGGAAAACCACAAGCCAGCAAGTACAAGAGGAGAAACTCTGACCTCTGCGCACACTTACCCTAACTTCCTATTTCGTCCCTGTTAAGTAACTGATGCTCATCTGCTTCTTTATCCAGAATCGTCCAGAGAAAGAGATCCATTATTCCGCTGTGAATTTATCTCCAGTAACTAATCTGAAACGAAGTGCAGCGTGTGAAATGGTGTATGCGGAGGTCAGGCGGGAAGCCCTGTAAAGAATGCTCAACATCAACCAGTTCTGCACTGAAGAACAATCAATGTGACTGAAAACAGAACAGAATGAAAGCATTTCGCCAATGTTACTGCATTTTTCAAGGTCTTAACGTTATCTTGGCAGAGGTTAGAATGATGCTGAACTGGGGTTGCTTTACTGACTAGGAAATGCTGAAGACCCTGTGATGTCTCCGATGGTAGGTGCAGGGCTGTATATGAACTGGTTCATTCAGGCCAAGCAAAGCCTCCAGTTCCAATCCTCAACTTGTACTGGGTGGGGCTTTGGCAGCCCAAGGACTGGTCCCAGCATTCCTGGACTGTGGGGGGAGAAAGATCAGGCAACCGTTCCCACTCCTAATTGCTATCTGGTCATTCTTACTGGAAGGTACCTGCTCTCAATGTCAATTGGAGCACGAGACTTGGCTTGAACATTTCCTGACAGTCAAATAGCTTTTGAGAATCTGCTACTTTTAACCTCCCGCATGCAACAAGCCGTTTGGTTCAGGGACTGCCTGGCAGTATCTGGTGCCCAACCATGGGGGCATGGGGTAGATTTTTGACTCACCACCTTGGGTGGATTCTACAGCGGGCAACACATCACCAATGCCAGCTTCAACCCTGAGTGGTAAACTGAAAATCTACCCCGCTCGCTTCACCCAGCAAGGAACAACACCTTCACCCAGCAAGGAACAACACCTTCACCCAGCAAGGAACAACACCTTCACCCAGCAAGGAACAACACCTTCACCCAGCAAGGAACAACACCTTCAGCTGTGGAGAAAATGAAAGAATGCAGAAAAAAACAATTGGTCAGAAAATGTGACGATGTAGGAAGAATGAGTGTTCGGTTTTAATTTTATTTGGGAAGGATCATTTGAAGAAGTTTGTAAAGTTAAAATCACTTAAACAAACCGAGGAATTTTCTATCTATATATATATCTTTTTTTTAAAAAAAGTTCAGAAACATATTTTGGTTACTTATTCATTAGTTTAATATTATAGGATGTACAGCTGTGAAATTTGATTGGAGCTATACAGTAGATTGTGTCCTGAGTAAAATAAATCATATTGATACTTTGGGTGTTAAGTACTTGTTCTTCATGGTCGTGGAGATGGGAGGAAGGGAATCGATGTTCAGATTCCAACACTCTCAGTGGGAACTGTTTTTTTATTCGTTCATGCGATGTGGGTGAGGTTGGCAAGGCGAGCATCTGTTGCCCTTGAGAAGGTGATGGTGAGCTGCCTTCTTGAACCACAGCAGTCCATGTGGTATAGGTACAGGGAGGGAGGGAGAGAGCTCCAGGATTTTGACCCAGCAACAGTGAAGGAACGGTGATATATTTCCAAGGATTGTGAGTGACTTGGAGGGGAACTTGTGGTGTTCCCATGAGCCTGCTGCCCTTGTCCTTCTAGATGGCAGTGGTCGTGGGTTTGGAAGGTGCTGTCTAAGGAGCATGGTGAATTCCTACAATGCATCTTGTAGATGGTACACACTGCTGCTACTGTGCATCAGTGGTGAAGGGAGTGAATGTTTGTGGATGTGGTACCAATCAAGTGGGCTGCTTTGTCCTGGACGGTGTCAAGCTTCTTGAGTGTTGTGGGAGCTGCACTCATCCAGGCAAGTGGGGAGTATCCATCACGCTCCTGACTTGTGCCTTGTAGATGGTGGACAGGCTTTGGGGAGTCAGGAGGTGAGTTACTTGTCGTAGGGTTCCCAGCCTCTGACCTGCTCCTGTAGCCACAGTATTTATATGACTAGTCCAGTTCAGTTTCTGGTCAATGATAACCCCCAGGATGTTGATAGTAGGGGATTCAGTGATGGCAATGCCGTTGAACATCAAGGGGCAATGGTTGGATTCTCTCTTGTTGGGGATGGTCATTGTCTGACACTTGTGTGGTGTGAATGTTACTTGCCATTTGTCAGCCCAAGCCTGGATATTGTCCAGGTCTTGCTGCATTTGGACATGGACTGCTTCAGGACCTGAGGAGTCGCGAATGGTGCTGAACATTGTGCAATCATCAGTGAACATCCCCACTTGTGGCCTTATGATGGAAGGAAGGTCATTAATGAAGCAGCTAAAGATGTTTGGGCCGAGGACACAACCCTGAGGATCTCCTGCAGTGATGTCCTGGAGCTGAGATGATTGACCTCCAACAACCACAACCATCTTCCTTTGTGCTCGGTATGACTCCAACCAGTGGAGAGTTTTCCTCCTGATTCCCATTGACTCCAGCTTTGCCAGGGTTCCTTGATGCCACACTCGGTCAAATGCTGCCTTGATATCAAGGGTAGTCACTCTCACCTCATTGCTGGAGTTCAGCTCTTTTATCCATGTTTGAACCAAGGCTGTAATGAGGTCAGGGGCTGAGTGGCCCTGGCAGAACCCAAACTGGGCATCAGTGAGCAGGTTATTGCAAAGCAAGTGCCGCTTGAAAGCACTGTTGATGACCCCTTCCATTACTTTACTGATGATGGAGAATAGATTGATGGGATGGTAATTGGCCGGGTTGGATTTGTCCTGCTTTTTGTGTACAGGACATACCTGGGCAATTTTCCACATAGCCAGGTAGATGTCAGTGTTGTAGCCGTACTGGAACAGCTTGGCTAGGGGCGCGGCAAGTTCTGGAGTACAAGTCTTCAGTACTATTGCCGGAATATTGTCAGGGCCCATAGCCTTTGCAGTATCCAGTGCCTTCAGCCGTTTCTTGATATCACGTGGAGTGAATCGAATTGGCTGAAAACTGGCGTCTGTGATGCTGGGGACCTCCGGAGGAGACTGAGATGGATCGGCACTTCTGGCTGGAGATTGTAGCAAATGCTTCAGCCTTATCTTTTGCACTGATGTGCTGGGCTCCTCCATCATTGAGGATGAGGATATTTGTGGAGCCTCCTCCTCCAGTGAGTGTTTTGTTGTCCACCGCCATTCACGACTGGATGTGGCAGGACTGCAGAGCTTAGATCTGATCCGTTGGTTGTGGGATCGCTTAGCCCTGTCTATCTCTTGCTGCTTATGCTGTTTGGCACGCAAGTAATCCTGTGTTATAGCTTCACCAGATTGACACCTCATTTTTAGGGATGCCTGGTGCTGCTCCTGGCATGCCCTCCTGCACTCTCCATTGAACCAGGGTTGATCCCCTGGCTTGATGGTAATGCTAGAGTGGGGGATATGCTGGGCCATGAGGTTACAGATTGTGTTCAAGTACAATTCTGCTGCTGCTGATGGCCCACAGCGCCTCATGGATGCCTAGTCTTGAGTTACTAGACTTGTTTGAAATCTATCCCATTTAGCACGGTGGTAGTGCCACACAACACGATGAAGGGTATCCTCAGTGTGAAGCCAGGGCTTTGTCTCCACAAGGACTGTGCGGTGGTCACTCCTACCGATACTGTCATTGACAGATGTATTTGTGGCAGGTACGTTGGTGAGGATGAGGTCAAGTATGTTTTTCCCTTTTGTTGGTTCCCTCACCACCTGCCTCAGACCCAGTCTAGCAGCTATGTCATTTAGGACTTGGCCAGCTCGGTCAGTTGTGATGCTACCGAGCCACACTTGAAGTCTCCCACCCAGAGTACATTCTGCGCCTTTGCCACCCTCAGTGCTTCCTCCAAGTGGTGTTCCAAATGGAGGAGCACTGATTCATCAGCTGAGGGAGGGCAGTACGTGGTGATCAGAAGGAGGTTTCCTTGCCCATGTTTGACCTGATGCCATGAGACTTCATGGGGTCCAGAGTCAATGTTGAGGACTCCCAGGGCAACTCCCTCCCGACTGTATACCGCTGTGCTGTCACCTCTGCTGGGCCTGTTCTCCTGATGGGACAGGACATACCCAGGGATGGTGATGGTGGTGTCTGGGGCATCATCTGTCAGGTATGATTCCGTGAGGATGACTGTTAGGTCCCCAGATTTTAGTGAGGAGGACCTTGCAGGGTCGATAGGGCTGCGATTGCCATTGTCGTTTCCGGTGCCTAGGTCAATGTCCGGTTTTGTTCCTTTTTTGTGACTTTGTAGCGGCTTGTTACAACTGAGTGGCTTTCTAGGCCATTTCAGAGGGCATTTAAGAGTCAACTACATTGCTGTGGGTCTGGAGCCAGACCAGGTAAGGACGACAGATTTCCTTCCCCAAAGGACATTAGTGAACCAGATGGGTTTTTACAACAATCGACAATGGTTTCATGGTCATCATTAGACTTTTAATTCTGCTGCCCTTGTCCTTCTAGGTGGTAGAGGTCATGGGTTTGGAAGGTGCTGTCAAAGGAGCCTTGGTGAGTTGCTGCAGTGTATCTTGTAGATGGTGCACGCTGCTGCTACTGTGCATTGGTGGTGGAGGGGGTGAATGTTGAAGGTGGTGGATGTGGTGCCAATCAAGCGGCTGCTTTGTCCTGGATAGTGTCGAGCTTCTTGAGTGTTGTTGGAGCTGCACTCATCCAGGCAAGTGAGGAGTATTCCATCACACTCCTGACTGGTGCCTTGTAGATGGTGGACAAGCTTTGGGAAGTCAGGAGGTGAGTTACTTGCCACAGTCTTTGAAGCAAGTACCTCATCTCCTGCTTCTTATACATCTGCCTAAATTAAGATGGACACTGAAAAATTATCCTAAGAGGCATTGCCTGTTAGTCCAGCACAGGTACCCCATACTGACCAGTTTAGTCAGCATTGAAACTGGAGTTTCCCCAGTTGCACTGGCTTTTTTGGCACAATTCAATTAGAATCGACGAAATAAGCACTAAAGATCGTGGATTTTCAAACACTTTACTACATTCGGATGCAAATCAAGTTTCCACAATCTTTTGCATTAGTTTAAAAATCATTGTGCTCGAAACCAGACCCACCCACAAAACTGGCTACATCCCCAGGAAGATTCAAACGCCACTGGGACTTTCCACTAATTGTGCTTGTTTACAGGCGTTTTGATGGCATTCTCAACATTAAGTTGGCTCTTTTAGGTGCAAGGACACCACTGGACACATTTTAAAAGCTTTTGAATATATATATATATATATTTTAATTTGCTAGGGAACTGACGACCACAACCCACTATAATTAGTAAATGGGTCTGTGTGTTTTTAAAGTCATTTTGAGTCGAAGGTTGGTTGATTTACAGGTGATGGTTTCATAGTGAGAATCCCATTTTCAGTTGAATTAAACTGCACCAAGTTACTGCTCTTTAATAATCAAGGAATATTTTTAAAGCAAATTTTTGTCTTTGAGAAGTTATGTTTGAAACACCCAATTGTATTGGTTCGAGGCAGATTTTATTCAGTATGCAAATGAACTTGAGCAAAAAACCCTAAGGGAAAGAATTCCGACGCAATATTGGGGGCAGTTTGCACATAGATTGCTCCACACACACACAAAGCCTCTCTGTCATGGCAAAACTTGGCAGACGAGCCCAGAAACCCTCAGTCCCTCCCCGGACACATTCCTGTTTTCAAGGGGAGGGACTGGAGTTGGGCCGGAGTTCACACGTGTGCAGTTTATGGAGGCAGCTGAACATTCAAATCATCAGCTGCCTCCACTGACGTGGGGTTTTGGTGGACCAGGAGTATAAAACCCAGAGTGTGCAGATTAGAGCAGGTAACAGCTGGTCTGAACTTGATGGATTCGCTAGGAGAGGTATGATATCCCTTTGGATATGGTCCCGGGACACCTTTGGGAGTGGTAAGACACATAAGAAATAGGAGTAGGCCATTCGGCCCCTCAAGCCTGCCCTGCCATTCAATAAGATCATGGCTGATCTGTCCCAGGCCTCAACTCCTCTTTCGTGCCAGCTCCTCATAGCCCTCAATTCCCCGATATTTCAAAAATCTATCTACCTCCTCTTTAAATACTCAGTGATCTAGCCTCCACAACTCTCGGGGATAGAGAATTCCAGACATTCACTACTCTCTGAGAGAAGAAATTCCTTCGCATCTCAGTTTTAAATCTGTAACTATGTCCCCTAGTTCGAGATTCCCCCACTAGTGGAAATATCTTCTCACCATCTACCCTGTCAAGCCCCCTCAGAATCTTGGTTATTTCAATAAGATCACTCCTCATTCTTCTAAACCCTAATGAATAAAGGCCTAACCTGTTTAGCTGTTTTTGTTAAGTCAACCCCTTCATCCCAGGAATCAGCCTAGTGAATCTCTTTTGAACTGCCTCCAATGCCAGTATATCCTTTCTTAAATACGGGGACCAAAACTGTACACTGTACTCCAGGTGCGGCCTCACCAACATCCTGAACAGTTGTAACAAGATTTCCCTATTTTTAAGCTCCAACTGCCTAGCAATACAGACCAAAATCCCATTTGCCTTCTTAATTACTTGCTGCACCTACATGCTAACTTTTTGTGTTTCATGCACAAGAACACCCAGATCCCTCTGTGCTGCACTTTTTTGGAGTCTCTCTCCATTTAAATAATAGTTTGCCTTTTGATTCCTCCTACCAAAGTGCATGACCTCACACTTTCCTACATTAAACTCCATCTGCCAAGTTTTTGCCCACTCAATCTATCTATATCCCCTTGCAGATTCCTTATGTCCTCATCACAACATGCCCTCCCCTCCCACCCAACCAACCTATTTTTGTATCATCAGCAAATTTGGATACATTACACTCTGCCCCCTCCTCTAAGTCATTAATATAGATAATAAATAATTGAGGCTATAGGACTGATCCTTGTGGCACTCCACTAGTTACATCTTTCCAACCTGAAAAGACCCATTAGTCCCGGCTTCTGTGTGTTAACCTATTGTCAATCCATGCTAATACATTACCCCCAATACTGTGAGCTCCTATCTTGTGCGATTGCCTTTTATGTGGCACCTTATCGAATGCCTTCTGAAAATCCAAATACACTATATCTACCGGTTCCCCTTTAGCAACTCTGCTTGTTAAATCCTCAAAGAACTCTGGCAAATTTGTCAAACATTATTTCCCTTTCACAAAACCATGTTGACTCTGTTTGATTGCGTTGACCCTTGGGTTTCTAATCCTTTGGGATTGTGAAATGTAAACATGGACCAGGATTTCCCGATTGGCGAGCAGGGGGCGGGGCCCGCTCGCCGACGCTTAAAATGACGCGCAGTGATGTCGGGCAGAACTCCCGATGTCACCCCGCCCCATTTAAATTTTCAGGTAGGCGGGGGCTCAGCAGAATCAGCTGTGCGCCCGCCGACCTGTCAATGGCCAGTTGAGGCCATTGACAGAGTCATTAAACTAATTAATGGACCTGCCCGTCCAACCTTAAGGTTGTCGGGCAGGCCGGGAGACTTGGCGGGCATTAGAAAAAGCCTGAAACCTCATCCATGGGCGGGATGAGGTTTCATGTAGGTTTTAAAAAATGTAATTAAAGTGTATGTAAAAGTTATGGACAGTGTCACATGAGGGGACATGTCAGGGAATATTTTTTTTTCTTTTTCAGATTTTTAAATGTACAGCCGATCTCCCTGAGGCAGCACTTAGCCTCAGGGAGATGAGTGAGCTCTTTCGTGAGCATGTACACGAAAGAGCGTACTCTCGGTTTAGGGATTCCCCCCTACACACAGGGAGCACTCAGCACTCCTTGATTGGCCCGCCCTCGTAAAATGGCGGCACCCCCCCCCCGATCCGAGGCGCACGGCCCATGATTGTGGCTGAAATGCGCATAAACTCATTGGAACTGTCAAAGCTGTCAAAGAACTGTCAAAATATACTAGGTGAGTTGGCATGGAGGGGGTAAGGGCAAAGGGTGGTGGGTGGGCTGCACGGTTTGGCATGAGTTGGCAGTAAGTTGTCATAGGAGATAAGAAGGACCATGGGGGTGTGGGGGATATAGGGGGTATGAGGGGGCCTGGATGCGGAGTGTGTGTGGGGTGAGGGCTGTGTTCTGTTTTAATCTTTTTTAAAAATTAAATTTAACAAAGTGCTGGAGCACAGAGGCAGGCCTTCCGCCAAGCCTGCCTCCACACTCGTTACGGGGGGGTGGAGGGGAGAAGGTAGGGGGGTGGAGGGAGCAGTGGTCCCCGACTTCCAATCCAGCCCACGCCTCTGGATTGTAACTGCGGGCTGCCATTTTTAAAGGGTGAGTTTGTAGAGCTGGGAATTTCCCCTCTGTTGCCGTCACCTCTCTGAATCCACCGCCTGTAAAAGTGCAAGCAAGCAGAAACGAGTAAAGAACACACCCGGTGCATTTTCTTTGCCATTTTCCAGTCCTCCCCACCTCTAAAGTGCTGGGAAAATTCTGTAGTCACAACAGAAGCTTCACCGAATTGGCTTCAGTGCCCCTGAGGTAGAGAGGGGAACATTTAAGAATAAAACTGGTCAGGATTCCTGTCCCGATCATTATCCACTGACTCTGCTGGAGGAGCACATGAGTGGAAGTTGGGCGAGGCCAGATGTGATGCCTCCCATGGTAGAAGAGCTGGATACCACGCTCACAGCAATCATGTCATTGATGGACCAAATACAAAGTTGGTCCCTTTGAAAACTGGTGAGAAAGAGAAAAATAAGGAACAAGGAAAAAATGAATGTGTATATTTCCCTTGCCTCATGCATGTTTTCCCACCCCTCTTTCCAGTTTCTCTAATTTTGTTTTTATTTTATATTATGCTACCCATCTAACATTAATTTTAGCTTATTGCTGTTTGAGTTGATTTATTAACATTAGCTTTACCTTTCTGTCCTGTACGCCCATGGACCTGATCTCCACTCCCCAGCTAGGATTACAATTCAAAGGCCAGGTTTATTAAGGCACAAAGTGACCAGGCCAGGCTGGTCTGGCACGGTTATGGAATAATGATGGATATATCGTAGGGAGTCAACAGAATTTCTTCAAAGTTTATATAATGGAAGATAGGAACAGGCCCGTCAACCCCTCAAGGCTGTTCCACCATTCAGTTAGATCACAGCTGATCTGCACCTTAACTCCACCCCTCTTCTTCGTTACCCTGACCTAATAAAACTGATCAGCTTCCATTTCGGGGGTGAATAGGAATAGACAGCTTTACCTGTGTCCAATCTACCTGTGAGGAACCTGGGGAACCTGCTTAACTGTGTGTTCAATTGCCACATCTGGTGTGATGCAGCCAGGAGATTAAGCTGCAAATTCGGTAATCGAGAACCATGGCATGTGATCTGGGATCCTCCTGGGTGGCTTATAAAATATGGGTTTGCTCCACTGGGAGTTTTTACAAGATGCAAGTGAATAGAAAACCTATGTGTCTATTAGAATTCTATGTAATAGTGAATTAGAATGAGTTGGTCCATTGGAATTCTCTATTGGGCTTAGGTATACTTTCATCTGGATCTTCAATCATAGTCATTGGTTTAAATTAGCAACACAGAAGGTTTAATATTAAATGTGGTTCACAGCTTCTGTTCCCTCTGAACAGTTCAATATTTTGGCACCAGTTCACAAGATTCCCAATTGCAGGGTCATTGTCCATTAGTTACAGGCAATGTTCCAGATGGTAAATACATCATCAGCAAGACCTCAGAAACCATCATTTAGCCTTGCGAAGCCACAACATGGGCGAATGCTCCCTATAGGATAAAGCTTACTTCCCGGCAACATCAGTTCATTGGGTCAGTGCCGTGGTGATACAGATCTTCAGTGACCTTCCCCAGCATTGTTCACAAGTCCTCTTTGTACCATCTCCGACCCACCAAATCCCACCAACGTTCAACGCTTACAGGTAGGTTGTCTGTCCAACTCCATCAAAGTGAACAAAAAATCCAGATAAATACATGAGACTTAAGTCACCAAGTACAAAGCATATTCCAACACAATGACAGCAATCATTCAGAGCACATACATATGGTCATCGAATGAGAAGCCTATTACACAATTAGTTTGTGCTGATCTTAGCTGGGGCTGCAGCTAGGACATCACAATTGGCCTCAGTGCCAGGGACAGAGACAGCCTCCCTGTCCCCATTGCTGCTGCACACTGAGTGAGATTAGTGTCCAGCTGTCGTGGCCTCAGCAATCGAGTAGTCAGCCCAATATTCATTGTCGAGCCACACATCAAACTTGGGCCACTTAGACAAGGCAGTGGGGTCTAGGAACCAGAGAAAACACAGTATCGGTTTCCACATGTATGCTGAAGACACCCAGCTCTATCTCACCTCCACATCTTGCAAACCTGCCCTTGTTTCTAAACTGTCAAGCCTGCTGACAACCCACTCCATCCCTATTCGTGTCTATTGCCTGAGATTAACCAGACTGTTTACAGCCTTGCTGTTATATTTGACCCCAAGATGAGCTGACCACATATCTGCACTGTCACTAAAAGCACTGATTTCTGACTCCATGTCTGCCCCATTTGCTGCTGAAACCCTCAGCCAGGCTTTTGTTGCCTCTAGGCTTGACTATTCAATGCACTTCATGGTGGCTTCCGAAATCCTACCCTTCATAAACTGGAGGTCATCCAAAACTCTTGCTCTGTACTTTCTTGCACCAAGTCCCATTCACCCATCAAATTAACATTTATTCACCCTCATTAGTTCCCATTCAAATTCTGATCCTCACCCCTCCATACTTCTGTAGTCTCCTCCAATCCTGCAACCCTCAAGTATCTGGGCTACTCTTGTTCTGGTCTCTTGAGCATCCCTGATTTTAATCACTCCACTACTGGTGTTGTGCATCCAGTCGTGTAGGCCTTAAGCTCTCAAATACTCTCGCTAGACCTCTCCGCCTCTCTACCTCTCTTTCAGCATTTAAGACTGTTAAAACTTAACTCCTTGACAAAGCTGCCAAAGGGCTTTGGGACATTTTATTACATTAAAGGTGCTTTATAAATGCAAGTTGTGGGTCATTCAGTCCCTCAAGCCAGTTGTGCTATTCAATTAGATTACGGCTGATTGTACCTTAACTTCATTTAACTGCCTTGGTCCCATGACCCTTCATAACCTTATATCCAACAAAAATCCCTCAGCCTCAGCTTTGAAACTCTCAGTTGGCTCCCCAGCCTCGATAGCTTTTTGGGGGATGTGTGCTCCAGATTTCCACTAACCTTTATACGAGGAAGTGCTTCCTGAGATCAGCCAGGACAGCCTAGTTCCAATTTTAAGGTTCTGGACTCCCCCCACCAGAGGAAATTACTGCTTTTTCTACCCTCTCAAGCCCTTTAATCATCTTAATGTCACAATTCAAAGAAAGACAGTCTATTCGATGCATCCTATCCTCATGATTTAACCCTTTTCATCCCAGTATCATTCTGGTGAATTTGCACTTCATCCCCTCCACATGGACAGGGAGAGAAATTGTGGGCCCTGCTGCTTCTCCTGTTACTGGGCAGAGGCAGGCATTTTACCTGGTTTACCTTGTGCCCCAGGTCTGAAGGAAGTGCCTGCCATGTTCTCCACCTCTACAACAACAAAACCTGCCACTAATACCCAACAAACTGCACTCTCCTCATCACACCAGGTAAGCAAGAAAACAATCTTGACATCATCTTCTTGACCAATGATTTCTGTTGTCCTGGCAGTGTCCAAAACAGCCAATCTGGCGATGTAGACCATCCCGACTGACAGGCTATTTGGCCAATGATTGCTGTTGTTTTGGGAAGTGAATCCAGGACCCCCTAGGTCCAGGACCCCTCAGTGCTTTGCACCTTGTGCACCCCCACCCCCTCACAGGCCTTGCCCCTCCAAGGCTAATATATATTTCCTGAGGTGCAGTCGCCAGAACTAAACACAATATTCCAAATGGAATCGAATCAAAACTATAACAGAACATCCACCCATCTGTATTCCAGTCCGCCCGAGCTACAGGCTCATTTCATTAGCCTGTTTAATTCCTGATTGTATTTGTGTTCTAGCTTTTAGTAATTTTGTACATCTCTCTGCTTCTTCACAATCTCCACCTTCTCACTGTTTCGAAAATGTTCTGGTTTGGCACCTATTCAACCTGCCCAAGGTTTCAGCTTCAAGAAGGAGAAAACATTATGTTACAAAATTGATAGCAAACTTTTATCTACATGGAGTTTAGAGCATATTCACTCTCAGCAATCAGATGAAATGTATACCAAATCAGTCAAAGGTACACAAAGAGCATATTATTGCATTTGCACTCATTGTCCACAGGTCTTTCCTCATGTTTCAGTCTTTCTCCTTTACGTTCTTCATCTCTAATCCTTCCGTTAACAGTTGAATTTCAACACTACCTTGGCCTGAATGTGGCATCTTTTCTCTAAAGTAAGCAAACAGATAAAATGAACCAAAGCATAGACCAATCCCAGGTCACATTGATAATCCAGCTAAGGGCATCAAAACATGAATAATAATAAGAGTAGGCCATACAGCCCTTCACGCCTGGCCCACCATTCAATAACATCATGGGCAGAATCTTCTGGCTGGCGTGCGAGTGGAGGAGCCCACACGCCAGCGCTTAAAATCTCGCGTGAGCGTCCCGACGTCAGTGCGCGGCATCGCGATATTTCGGTCGGCGGGCACGCTATGCAGTGGGACACGCACCCACCATTAATTAAAGGCCTCGTTAAGGTTCTTAACTTGCCAATCGTCAACGATTTTGAGGGGCCCGTGCGAACTTTGGCTTGGTGCACGGGCCCAGCGGGTAGGTGATTTAGAACAATGCTCCATATCCCTTGATTCACTTAGTGCCCAGGAGGGTACAGTGATAATCATGGGGGATTTTAATCTACACATAGACTGGAAAAATCAGATGGGCAAAGGTAGTGTAGATGAGGAGTTCATAGAATGTTTTTGGGATAGTTTCTTAGAACAGCACATTCTGGAGCCAACCAGAGAGCAGGCTATACTAGACCTGGTATTAAGTAACGAGACAGGATTAATTGATAACCTTCTAGTGAAGGCACTCCTAGGTAGCAGCGATCATAATATGATCAAATTTTACAATCATTTTGAGGGAGAAACGAGTGCATCCATAACTAGTATTTTAAACTTTAATAAGGGCAATTATGAGGGCATGAAAGCAGAGCTAGGTAAAGTGAACTGGCAAATGAGGTTAAGGGATAGGTCAATAGAAGTTCAGTAGCAGACATTTAAAGGGATATTTCAGAATACACAGAATAGATACATTCCAATGAGAAAGAAAAATTCCAAGGGGAGGGCCCACCATCTGTGGTTAACTAAAGAAGTTAAAGACAGTATCAAACTTAAAGAAAAGGCGTATAATTACACAAAGACAGGTGGCAGGTCAGAAGATTGGAAAGAATATAGTAATATAGAGACGGATAGTAAGAGTTTCTATAGATATTTAAATAAGAGTTAACACAGTGAGCTTTGGTTCTACAGAGAGTGCATCTGGGGAATAGATAATGGAAAGTAGGGAGATTGTGGATGAATTAAACAGATATTTTGCTTCGGTCACCACTATAGAGGACACAAGTAACATCCCAGAAATACCTGTAAATCAGGAAATAGAAGGGAGGGAGGAACTCGGGAAAATTACAATCACCAGGGAAGTGGTACATACGAACATACAAACAAGGGGCAGGAGTAGGCCATTCGGCCCCTTGAGCCTGCTCCACCATTTAATAAGATCATGGCTGATCTGATTAGTAACCTCAACTCTGCATCCCTCCTACCCCAGTAACCTATCACCCCTTGCTACCTTATCTATCCATTTCTGCCTTAAAAATATTCAAAATCTCTGCTTCCACTGCCTTTTCAGGAAGAGAGTTCCAAAGATTCATGACCCTCTGAGGGAAAACATTTCACCTCATCTCCATTTTAAATGGGCAACCCCTTATTTTTAAACATTGACCCCTAGTTCTAGATTCTCCACAAGAGGAAACATCCTCTCCACATCCACCCTGTCAAGTCACCTCAGGATCTTATTGTTTCAATCATGTTTCAATCAAGTCGCCTCTTACTTTTCTAAACTCCAGCAGATACAGGCCTAACCCATCCAACCTTTCCTCATAAGACAACCCGCCCATTCCAGGTATTAGTCTGGTAAACCTCTGAACTGCTTCCAATGCATTTACATTCTTCCTTAAATAAGGTGACTAATACACAGTACTCCAGGTGTGGTCTCACTAGTGCTCTGTATAACTGAAGCATAACCTCCCTACTTTTGTATTCAATTCCCCTCTCAATAAATGATAGCATTTTATTAGCTTTCCTAGTTACTTGCTGTACTTGCACACTAGCCTTTTGTGATTCATGCACTCGGACCCCCAGATCCCTCTGCACCTCAGAGCTCTGCAATCTCTCACCATTTAGACAATATGCCTCTCTTTTATTCTTCCTGCCAAAATGGACAATTTCACATTTTCCCACATTGTACTCCATTTTCCAGATCTTTGCCCACTCATGTAACCTTTCTATATCTTTTTGTAGCCTCATGTCTTCACAAATTACATTCCTACCTATTTTTGTGTCATCAGCAAAGTTGGCAACCATTCCATCCATCCTTTCATCCAAGTCATTTATATAAATTGTAAACAGTTGAGGTCTCAGCACTGAACCCTCTGGCGCACCACTTGTTACATCTTGCCAACCTGAAAAAGACCCATTACTCTCTGCTTCCTGTTAGCCAGCCAATCTTCTATCCATGTCAATATGTTATCCCCTATACCATGAGCTTTTATTTTCCACAATAATCTTTGATGTGGCACTTTATCAAATGTCTTCTGGAAATCTAAATACAGTACATCCACCGATTCCCCTTCATCCACAGCACATGTTCCTTCCTCAGAGCCCAATAAGATGGTTAAACATGATTTCCTTTTCACAAAACCATGTTGACTCTGCCTGATTACCTTGAACTTATCCATGTGCCCTTCTTCTTTAATAATAACTTCTAACATTTTCCCTATCATAGATGTTAAGCTAACTGGTCTATAGTTTCCTGCTTTCTGACCCCCTCCCTTTCTGAATAATGGAGTTATATTTGCTGTCTTCCAAACTAATGGAACCTTTCCTGAATCTAGAAAGTTTCGGAAAATTAAAACCAATGCACCAACTATCTCACTAGCCACTTCTTTCAAGACCCTGGGATGAAGTCCATCAGACTCAGGCACTTGGCAGCCCGCAGCTCCAACAGTTTACTCCGTAGCACTTTTCTGCTGATTGTAATTTTCCTGAGTTCCTGTCTCCCTTCCATTTCCTGATTTATAGCTGCTTCTGGGATGTTACCTGTATCCTTTATAGTGAAGACTAATAATTCATTCAATTCATCGGCCGTTTCCTTGTTTTCCATTATCAATTCACCAGACTCACTTTCTACAGGACCAACACTCACTTTGTTAACTCCCAGGGTCTTAAAAGTGACTAGTGAGATAGTTGATGCATTGGTTTTAATTTTCCAAAATTCCCTAGATTCAGGGAAGGTTCCATTAGATTGGAAAATAGCAAATATAACTCCTTTATTCTAATATCTATCCTAACATCTGTCAGAGGGAAAATGTTAGAAGCTATTATTAAAGATGTTATAGCAGGGCACTTAGAAAAATTCAAGGCAAATCAGAATCAACATGGTCTTGTAAAAGGGAAATCATGTTTAACCAATTTATTGGACTCTTTGAAGGAGTGACATGTGCTGTGGATAAAGGGGAACCGGTGGCTGTACTGTACTTAGATTTCAGAAGGCATTTGATAAAGTGCCACATCAAAAATTATTGCAAAAATTAAAGCTCATGGTGTAGGGGGTAACATTGGCATGGATGGAAGATTGTCTAGCTAACAGGATGCAGAGAGTTGGCTTAAAGGGGTCTTTTTCTGGTTGGCAGGATGTGATGAGTGGTGTGCCACAGGGATCAGTGCTGGGGCCTCAGCTTTTCACAATGTATATAAATGACTTGGATGAAGGAACCGAAGGAATGGTGGCTAAATTTGCTGATGACACAAAGATAGATAGAAAGTAAACTGTGAAGAGGATGTAAAGAGGCTATGAAGTGACATAGATAGGTTAAGTAAGTGGGCAAAGATCTGGCAAATGGAGTATAATGTGGGCAAATGTGAAATTGTTCATTTCACAAGAATAAGGAAGAATAAAAAAGCTTATTATCTAAATGGTGAGAGATTGCAGAGCTCTGAGGTGTCCTAGTGCATGAATCACAAAAGGTTAGTATGGAGGTACAGCAGGTAATTAGGAAAGCTCATAGAATGTTATCGTTTATTGTGAGGGGAATTGATTACAAAAGTGAGACCACATCTGGAGTATTATGTACAGTGCTGGTCTCCTTATTTGAAGAAAGATGTAAATGTGTTAGAAGCTGTTCAGAGAAGGTTTACTAGACTAATACCAGGAATGGGTGGGTTGTCTTATGAGGAAAGGCTGGACAGGCTAGGCTTCTATACACTGGAATTTAGAAGAGTAAGAGGTAACTTAATTGAAACCTTTAAGGTCCTGAGGGGTCTTGACAGGGTGGATGTGGAGAGGATGTTTCCTCTTGTGGGAGAATCTAGAACTAGGGGTCTCTCATTTAAGACAGAGATGAGGCGAAATGTTTTTCTCTCAGAGGGTTGAGAGTCTTTGGAATTCTCTTCCTCAAAAGGCGGTGGAGGCAGAGTCTTTGCATGTTTTTAAGGCTGAGCAAGATAGGTTCTTGATAAGCAAGGGGGTGAAAGGTTATCGGGGTTAGACAGGAATGTGGGGTTGAGGTTACATTCACACCTTATTGAATGGCGGAGCAGGCTCGAGGGGCCGAGTGGCCTACTCCTACTCCCAATTCGCATGTTCGTACCTATCAATCTCTGCCTTGAATATCCTCAATGACTGAGCAACCACAGTTCTCTGGTGTGGAGGATTACATAGATTCACAAATCCTCTCAATGAAAATATTTCTCATCATCAGTCAGCAAATAGCTGACCCTTTATGTGAAACTATGACCACTAGTTCTAGACTCTCCGGCCATGGGGAGGCCAGCTCATGGTATCTGTGAAGGAATCCATCTAAAGGAATATGACTATAATGAAGGGTTAGAAGGGTAAAGGAGTTATTTTTTCCTAGAAATAACAGCTTAAAGAATTTAAGACGGTTCATTTCTGTAAAAGGGTAGAGTTCACAATGCACACATCTGGCATGTACAGACTTGTGTCTTTTACAGCAATGAGTCAACTGATAAGAAAACATGCATCCAAAAAAACTGCACACAGGAAGACAACACAATGTAGGAATTGATAAGGAGATCACACTCAGCTAGGGATTTTTACAACCTAGAACCATGTTATAATCTTAAGAAGCAGGCCCATGACGAAGGTAAAAATTTTGACCACCAGACTTGCAAGCGTGGCTTCCCTAGAGTCCAAGGGGCCCATAACTTACCAGAAATTGACAGTTATATAAATTGTCTTAGAATAAGAGAGAGCTGTTTTTCAGGAGAAACTAACAGGAATCAAAACCCAATTTGGAACATAAAGGAGCGGAACCTAATTACAATTACAAGACCACCCCTCTGCGTAAGAAATTAGATACATAGCTCAAGACATTCTTTAAGTATAGAGGAGCAAACTGGGAGGCTGTCAAATTCTCTTAACTAGTTTAGGAGGTGTCTTATTCACTCGGGGATTAAGATAAATGTTTCTTTAATATTTAATGGAAATCCTACTTAAAATATTTTTACTGTAACAACTGAAAAGTAAAATTGGATTCTCTACTAGAAAGAAGATTGTATTATCTTTCTTTTTCCTAGAGCCTATTTAACATTGTGATTGACTGTTTCTGTTATAACTTTGAATTGTATGTTCAGTTCTTTATAAAGCTTTTATACGTTTTAGAATTTATATTATCTCACATAGTCTCTGTATTCCCTATGGTGAACATTACCTAGGAGTTTTTACCCAGACTCCAATAATATCCAGGAAATTATAATCTGGCTTTACCTGACTAAAAAGGCTATCTGGAAGATGGTCATAATAAAGCAACTGATTCCTTTCCTTTGGAGAGGGCTAGATAGCTCCTTCAGACCTATTTAAGTGCCTTTAGGATCTGACTTTCTCTTCCTGAAGTTGAGGGGAATCCTCTACAAGGTACTCCTGATCTGGGATTGTGCTAAAAAGGTGCTAGGATTATAATACACCACACAACTAGCCCGGTCAAGCCCTCAGAATTCTATAGAGTTCAATGAGATCACTTCTCATTTTCTAAACTCCAGAGATTCTAGACCCATTCCACTCTCTCTCTCTCTCCTCATAGGACAACCTAATCAACCCAGAAATCAGTCTGGTGAACCTTTGTTGCACTCCCTCTACGACAAGTATATCCTTCCTCGGGTAAGGAGACCAAAACTGTACACAGTGCTCCAGGTGTGATTTCACCAAAGTCCTACATGTTGCAACAAGACTTTCTTACTCTCATACTCCAAGCTCCTTGCAGGAAAGGCAAACATACCATTTGCCTTCCTAATTGTTTGCTCTACCTGAATTCTAACTGGAGCAAAGTGAGTCCAACTTTCAGCAGACAGGCCCAACAGGGAAGAGCTGCACTCCCTCTTACCCTTCATTTAGCCGAGTTAAATGAAATTCATTTTTAAGAAAAAGAAAGTTTGGTAAACCGTTTTGAAAGGACAAGTGAAGAAACAGAAACTGTACATTATTTTTGCCAGCTTCTGGTTATAAGATTTGCTGGTCTGCAGACTTCAAACCTTGGCTCCCATTTACACTGAGGGCGTAGGGATGATATTGCTGTGTCCTGGATACTCCACCTGCTGTTACCAGCCCAGACACCAGCACATCACTGTTCACTTGCTGCCCCAGTTTCTGCTCTTTCATTTTTTAGCACAAGGTCAAGGTACCAGAATGAAAATAGGAAAGAAACCATCTGATAACAGAAACGAGGCTGACTGCTGAGGTGAAGGGATTGTCCAATGAGGAAAGATTGTGCAGGTTGGGCCTACGCCCAGGAGTTTATAGGTTGAGCCCATACCCAGGACTGCAGCGGTTCAAGGAGGCAGCTCACCACCACCTTCTCAAGGGCAATTAGGGATGGGCAATAAATGCTCTCCCAGCCAGCAATATCCACATCCCATGAATGAATAAAGAAAAAGATTCTGAGGAGGCTTGACGGGGTAGATGCTGAGAGGATGTTTCCTCTTCTGGGCGAATCTAGAACTGGGGGCACAGTTTCAGAATAAGGGATCTGTCATTTAAGGCAGAGATGAGGAGGAATTCCTTCTCCCAGAGGGTCACTAATCTTTGGAATTCTCTGCCCCAGAGAGCAGTGGAGGCTGGGTCATTGAATAGATTCAATCTATAGACAGATGTTTGATCCACAAAGGAGCCAAGGGTTATAGGGGGCAGACAGGAAAGTGGAGTTGAGGCCACAACCAGATCAGCCATGATTTTATTGAATGGTGGAACAGGCTTGAGGGGCTGAATGGCCTCCTTTTGCTCTTATTTCTTATGTTCTTCTGTAAACACGGCACATCCTTTGCAGGCGATAGCATAAAGCACAGCATGAAGGTTCAGCAGACTGCAACATTCACTGAAAACTTTAGCCACTTCTTGCCAGTCACCATTCACCGGTTGTCCTAAATCACCCTCACTGTACCCATGACTTCCACCAATCAATCAGAGATTGCTGGGCAGCCTCTAATCACCCGCTGTCCATGTCTGCCAGCCACAACCAGGATTTTATGATTCAGTCAATTCTACTTGTCTCATCCAGAAAGTGAGCTCTGACCCCTTAATGTTAAACCTCCTTTGAACCACAAAACAAGCCAGGACTACCCACCCACCAATTGATCCTACTCCTACTTCAGACTGCCATTTCCTAAGACTCCATGCTCTTGTTTTGCCATGTTTAGTTTTCTCTGCATCATCTGTGTACACCTATAGCCAGTATTGCTGTGTCTGCGGGTATATACACATTGGCTGTTGCCCTGGGATTGAACTCCTCCACCCTCCCAGGCCTTCCTCCTCAATGTCACTATTCCCCAGCCTCTGCCAACCATATTCCTGCAGGCCCCTACTCCTCTGCCCATCACCCTGATTCCCACTGATCTCCAATAACTCCTGCTCCGAATTCAGTGAATTTAATATCCTCGTCTACAAATCCCTCCTGTGGCCTCACCCACCTCTATCTCTACAATCTCCTCCAGCCCTACTTCCCAGGCATGACACCTGGTTTTAGCTACTCAGGCCTCCTGTGCAACCTCCTCTGTCAGCAGCAGACCCTGCCGCATCCTTAACCTAGTTTGTTGGAACTCCCTCCTTAAACCCCAGCATCTTGCTACTCCTCTCTCTACTTTTCAAAACTCATTTTCTGGAACCCTGGTTTCCACCATTCCTTCCAACTCTCCTACCCCAGTGTGAGCACATTTTGCTGTTCATTAAAGGGGCTTTACAAATGTTGCTGAGGTAACTTTCTACTAATACATGTATTGGAAAACAAAACAAATTGGGGCACACCTTTTCACAAAGTCCTTTAGGAATATTTTGATCTGAAAATCTCACATTGTAAAGAAAAGCTATCTGGAGTCTTCAATCCTAACCGGAACTGTATCAATGGCACCAGGAGTGAGCCCTCGGCTTAGTGCTAACACTCCCATTTTGAAAACGGACATGCAGGGTTCAGGCCCCACGCCAGACAGTCCTGGCACTAATTTCTGGTCGACATCCTACACGATATTTGAGTCCAGTGGATCTGACCCAGCTTGAACCCCCCAACCCTCACCATGTGGGCTGTGGGAGTCCACAAAACCCTCTCTCTCTAACACCTGGTATAAAGATAGTCGGCACCATGGAAGGAGGGTTCCCATCATAGGTTGTCTGACTGTTAATCAGCCAGCAAATCCTCGCACTACTTGATCGGGGGGTGGGTGGGAAGGTGGTTTGTAGACACCTGACATTTCTTACATGCATCCTCCCCCCACCACCAAAAACACACCTGGCTGTGGGCCATAAAACCCAGCCCACGGCGTTTCTAAACCAACATTTCCACTTCATCAACAACAGACTGACCTAAAAACAAGAATACTTACTGGGCCTCAACTTCAACACCTGCGAAGTTAAATGAAGCCAGTTCATTCTGTTCTGCAGCCACATTACCTGCTAAAAAAAAAAGTACAAGCTATTTTTTTTTTATATCTTGCAGTGGATTTGAAGGTAGTTTATTGGCATTCCCCAAGTTCAGGAGAGGAGGTGGGGCCCAGCTAGCTCAGATCACTGCACACCCCTTTCAGCTGCCCCTGGATTTCCTGGAGCTCTCTCAAGGAGCATAACTAGGATTGTCACCCCTTCCAGGATTGGCCTGGGGCCTCCAGGGATGAAAGGTCGCTCTCCAGGACACTGCTGTGTGCAACCCTGGAGAAAAATCATCGAGATATTAAAAAAGATTGGGTTTTTTTTTGTCATTTTCTTTGAACATTTCTTTTTACCAGATATAAAAATATTGAAAGTGGGTAAAATAAAAGGCTGTTTGGCTGTCAGTCAAGCATCGTCCAATTGGGTAATGAGTCTTTGTTCTTTGCGTTTGGCGTAGGAAGGCCGTACGTCACAAGGATAGATGTGTTGGCCGATTAATGGCTGCAGTGTGGGGGCAAGTCATGTGATGAAACCTCCAGGAATACATTTAATCACAGTTGGCAACCTGAAGCATAACTGGGCCTACTACAGACCCAATGCTGCCATTTTAATAAGGCAGCACAAAATGTTTCCCAATGAAAAAAATCATTGATGAATGCATTTGAAATTGAGCTATCCAAAATAAAAAGAGCCGGGAGATATTTGATCTCTTCTGGGACAACATTTTAGGCACGAGAATTGGCCTGAGTTCCCCTTTGCTTGATTGGAAATGGTCAGCCTTGATTCTTGCCCCTGATCACTCTCTGGTGACCTCTGCTGGGAAGCGCATGTAAAAACATTAGTTGAGGGCACAATCATATAGTCCATATATGAAAGAGTAGCTTGCATGTCATGAATGGACACCTGGGGCTATGTATGAGGCAAGTTTGATTGGCACCCCATCCACCACCTGAAACATTGATTCCCTCCATCACCGACGCACAGTAGCAGCAGTGTGTACCATCTACAAGATGCACTGCAGCAACTCACCATGGCTCCTTCGGCAGCATCTTCCAAACCCATGACCACTACCATCTAAATGGACAAGGGCAGCAGAAAGATGGGAACACCACCACCTGGAAGTTCCCCTCCAAGTCACACACCATCCTGACTTGGAACTATATTGCTGTTCCTTCACTGTAGCTGGATCAAAATCTTGGAACTCCCTTCATTTTTTTTTTCATTCACAGGATGTGGGCGTCGCTGGCTAGGCCAGCATTTATTGCCCATCCTTAGTTGCCCTTGAGAAGGTGGTGGTGAGTTGCCTTCTTGAACCGTTGCAGTCCATGTGGTGTAGGTACATCCACTGTGCTGTTAGGGAGGAAGTTCTATACTATATATGATGACCACTATAATGACCTAGATCTTGGTGTACAGGGCACCATTTCAAAACTTGTGGACAATACAAAACTTGGAAGTACTGCGAATTGTGAGGACAATAGAGTAGAACTTCAAAAGGACATAGGTTAGTGGAATGGGCAGACAAGCGGCAGATGAAATTTAATTTCATCCCTGACAAAAGCTACACTATACGACAGAGTCTAAATCAAGAAATAATGGGGGCCAATAAGAAAAGATTTTAATCTTCATACAGATTAGATGAATCAATTTGGCAAAGGTAGCCTGGAGGATGAGTTCATAGAGTGTATTTGGGACAGTTTCTTAGAACAATACATTCTGGAACCAGCCTGGCAACAGGCTCTTTTAGGCCTTGTAATGAGGCAGGGTTAATCAATGGCCTCACAGTAAAATGTGTTCTTGATAAGAGTGATCATAACATGATAGAATTTCGCATTCATGAAGGTGAGAAATGCAGGTCTGAAACTAGTCATAAACTTAAATAAAGGCAACTACAAGGGTATGAAGACAGAATTGGCTAAAGTGAACTCCGATAATAGGTTAAAAGATAAGATGGTAGAGAAGCAGTGCAGACATTTAAGGAGATATTTCATAACTCTCAAGAAAGATGTATTCCATTGAGAAAGAAAGATTCTATGAGAAGGTGCACCATTCATGGCTAAATAAAGAAGTTAAGAATGATATCAAATTGAAAGAAAAGGCATCCAATGCTACAAAGATTAGTGGTAGGCCAGAGGATTGGGAAAATTGGGAGTATGAGAGAAAACTAGCAAGAAATATAAAAACAAACAGTAAAAGCTTCTACAAGTATTTAAAAAGGAAAAGAGTAGCTAAAGCAAGCATTGATCCCTTAGAGGGTGAGACTGGGGAATTAGTAATGGGAAACAAGTAAATGGCAAAGACTTTGAACAAGTATTTTGTATCTGTCTTTGCTGTAGAAGATTCTAGAAGCATCCCAAGCTTATTAGAAAATCAAGAGGCAAAAGGAAGGGAGGTGTAGTTTTCAATTGTTCTGTGTTTGATTATGCAAATCTGTATGCTCCTGATGCTCACTGTGCTTGATTGGCTAAGCCTGGATGTGGACTCAGGAAAAAGTAAACAAACTGTAGAAAGAACTAGAAGCTAGAGCTGAAGCGTGGAGTAGACATTTTAAAGCACTGTCAATAAAAGCGGTTACACACATACAAACTAATCATCTTTGCATAATTCTGAGATTTAAAATATATAACAAATTGGCAAGAAGGATAGTTGAAAAAAATACCAACTTGGAGTTATTGCCATGGTTTTCTTGGCCATGGGTCAGTTGTAGAGGTGCAAGACACTGTTTAATAGGTTTTCATGGAATATACAAGCTACACAGTTTCTAACGAACTCTTCTATACAGCAACCTATTGCTAGCCATCAGACTGCCTCACAGGAGCATTGATTCATCTTAACAACACCCGGGTAGGATGCACTACACATTGCTGCAGTGTTTTGGGGATTTCTGCTCGCGTTGGGTGTGCAATACACATGTCATCAAACAATGGGAGTTCATTGTGTACTCTGTAGAACGGGACAAATTCTTGTTCTGTTTTGCATGTGACTGTGAATCTTGTTATGCAGGAGAAGTTGAAGGCAGAATCAGTGACAAACAGCATACTGCAGGAAGTACCTAAAAACCAACTGGCCTCGTGAAATAGAACAATTGGCGGATGATACAAAACCTGGAAGCATTATGAACAATGAGAAAGATAGTTTGGAATGGGTGGGCAAGTGGTAGATGAAATTTAATGCAGAGAATTGTGAAGTGATTCATTTTGATAGGAAGAGCACAGAGAGACAATTTAAATAAAGGGTACAATTCTAAAGGGGGTGCAGGAGGTGCCTGAGTGTATATGCGCATAAATCATTGGAGGTGACAGGATAGGTTGAGAGGGCTGTTAATAAAGCATACACTATCCTGGGCTTTATAAATTGGGGCACAGGATACAAGAGCAAGCAAGTTATCTTAAACCTGGACAAAACACTGGTTCAGCCTCAACTGGAGTAATGCATACAGTTCTGGGCACCGCACTTTAGGAAGGACAGTGAAGGTGTTAGAAAGAATGCAGAAAAGATTCACGAGTATGATTCCAGGGACGAGGAACTTCATACATCAAAGATTGGAGAAGTTGGGACTGTTCTGCTTGGAAAAAAGAAGTCTGAGAGGAGATTTTTATAGAAGTATTCAAAATCATGAGGAGTCTGGAAAGAGTAGATAGGGAGAAACTGTTCCTATTGGTGGAGGGATCGAAAACTCCGAGGCACAAATTTAAGATAATTGGCAAAGGAAGCAATGGCGACATGAGGAAATACCTTTTCACACAGTGAGTGGTTGGGTTCTGGAATACACTGAGAGTGTGGTGGTGGCAGGTTCCATTGATACATTCAAAAGGGAATTGGATTACTACCTGCAAAAGAAAAATGTGCGAGGCCACTGGGAAAAGACGGGGGAGTGGCACTTGGTGAATTGCTCCTTTAGAGGGACAACACAGACACGACAGGCTGAATGGTCTCCTTCTGTGCTGTAGCCATTCTACCAACAGAATGCTTTAAAAAGCATTACCATCCTCTGCATGGTAATGGTGGGGAGAGGGTGCACTTCCACACATTGAAGTGAGGAATATTAAAAACTTGGGACATTGCTCTGTATTTAATCCCTATTATCAACATCAAGATTATACTGAATGTGGACTAGGTGGACTGAAATTCAACCTCTTTGCTGGCCCAAATCTGCCATAAACGGACCTCAGAAAGCATCCTTCACTATCCCATCCTCAGTTCTCACACCCCCACCTGGTGAGCGCCCAGAATACTAACAGGGGCAGAATTTAGGAGCATTTACACTTCCTATGCACACAGTCACTGGGTTGATACTGGTTGATAAAGTTTGTCTAAAGGTCTTTATAACGTGCAGAATGGAAACCATTCACCTATCAATCAGGGCAAACTCAGTTAATTCGAGTCAATGTAGAGTTGTCTAACCCCACTGGGCTACCTAGTCTTGTATTTAAGTGTCAGTTAAGTAAACTAAGGAGATAAGTCACTTACCACTCAGTAAAAATCTGGACTTCAGTAAAATGTAAGCCGCCAGTGAACATACAATGATTAGTGTAACTAAGACGACTGGTATAATCCATCTGTGATGTGCGTCATTAACAGGGACAATGGCCTCCCGATAGCATTCATTAGAGAAATCTGTCCAAATACAAAAACATTAGTGGGATATTGAAATAAGAAAATATGAACTATTTCATTTTCTTATCCTTTTCTTGGCACAATGTTTGGAGATATAGGGCATGCAGTGAGTAACAGAGTAGGGTTTACACTTGCGATTAGAAATTTATTTTAATGTCAAAGCACACAGTATTTGCAACTAGTGAATGATGGACCAGAATTTACAGTCAAAACTTGAGACTAAGAGCACTCACCAGTATTTATGCACAAAGCATGCAGCAACTTGGGGTAAGAACACGGTTAAATGCGGAAAACCCTGCGCTGTTCATTTCACAATACATCAATCTGATGGTTAAGGAGATACACAGTTGCTTGCCCTGTTCACAGGTCCCAGATGCCCCGTAGGGGGCACCATTCTGTTTCCATTACCCACTCCCAGCAACTTGTAGTGTAAAAGCTACTGGAAACTAAATGGATGCAGCAAGTCTAGCCATTCGCCAGCTATCTGATCAGCTTGACCTCACTGAGTAGCAGCGGAACAGGTTCAAGGGACTGAAAGCTCACTCCTGTACCTGGGTACAGTCAATTATGACTCCATGGGTTGGGCTACTGGGAGTCCCTGACACACTGGTGGGAAGTGATCAAGGGAAGCATCAAGAGGTTTTTCATCCTCAAAGGCACCCAGAAAGCTAGAAAGGAACAGAGGGAAATGTCCCGACTCCAGGAAAAGATGCAGAATCTGCTCCGGCTGCGGTCGATGGGGGTCGATGTCAAGGAGGAGCTCCAAGAGGTGAAGGGCCAGCAAGCCTCGCACTTTGCCTCGGAGGCCTCCAAGATCATCTTCCGTTCCAGAGTCCGCTCCGTGGAGCAGGATGAGACGTGCTCACGTTTCTTCTTCCAAAAGGTACACAGAGAGCGCTCTGTGATCAGCAGCCTGAAGGAAGAAGACGGCTCAGTAAAGTCATCACGGTCCGACATTCTGAGGATCAGCAAATCCTTTTATGCCGGACTGTATGACGTGAAGCCCACGGACAGCACGGCCTCCCAGTCCTTCCTGTCCTCTATCACGGAGGTCCTAGACCACAGTACGCGGGAGAGCCTAGACAAACCGCTAACTCCTGACGAACTGACTAAGGCCCTCGAGTCCTTCGAGAAGAGTAAAACCCCCGGAAGCGACGGCCTGCCGGCGGAGTTGTATTCGGCTCTGTGGGACTTGATCGGCCCAGACCTGCTAGAAGTGTACGAGAGTATGCTCCTGGCCGGCAGCATGTCAGAATCCATGAGGAAAGGCATCATCACCCTCATCTACAAGCACAAGGGGGAAAGGGAGGAAATTAGAAATTGGCGACCCATTTCACTGTTGAATATGGACTATAAGATTCTGTCCAAGGTCATCGCCAACCGGGTCAAATCCGCTCTGGAATTGGTGATTCACCCTGACCAGACCTGCTCTGTGCCAGGCAGGAAGATCTCTGACAGCCTGGCGCTGCTCAGGGATACGATTGCCTATGTACAGGACAGGGGTGTGGATACCTGCCTCATCAGCTTGGATCAGGAGAAGGCCTTTGACAGAATATCGCACACCTACATGGGGGATGTGCTCTCCAAAATGGGCTTTGGGGAGGGAATTCGAAATTGGATCCAACTGCTCTACACTAACATCAGTAGCGCAGTCTCAATCAATGGGTGGGAAACAGATAGCTTTCCGATTAAATCTGGAGTCAGGCAGGGCTGCCCTCTCTCGCCTGTCCTTTTCGTGTGCTGCATAGAACCCTTTGCCGAGTCCATCAGGAAGGATCCGGGCATAAGAGGAGTGACGATCCCAGGCAGTGGAGGCACTCAGGTAAAAGCCTCCCTGTACATGGACGACGTCGCCGTCTTCTGCTCGGATCCGCTGTCGGTGCGCAGACTGATGCACGTCTGCGACCAGTTCGAACTGGCCTCGGGAGCCAAGGTAAATCGTGGGAAGAGCGAGGCCATGTTCTTTGGGAAGTGGGCTGACCGATCCTTTGTCCCCTTCACTGTCAGGGCTGACGGCCTGAAGGTGCTGGGGATATGGTTCGGAGGGACCGGGGCATGCGTTAGAAACTGGAAGGAGCGAGTGGCTATGGTGAAAAGGAAACTGGGCATGTGGGAGCGACGCTCCCTCTCCATTGCGGGTAAGAACCTGGTCATCAGGTGTGAGGTACTCTCGCTGTTGCTGTACGTGGCGCAGGTCTGGCCCATTCCACACTCCTGCGCGATGGCGATCACTCGAGCCATCTTCCGCTTTATCTGGAGGTCGAAAATGGATCGTGTCTGCAGGGACGCGATGTACAAGCCTCTAGATAAAGGGGGAAAAAACGTGCCCAACATCGCCCTCATACTGATGGCCACCTTTGTGTGCGGCTGCATCAAGCGGTGCGTAGACCCTCAGTACGCAAACACCAAGTGTCACTACGTGCTGAGGTTCTACCTGTCCCCGGTGTTGCGAAGGATGGGTCTGGCCACGCTGCCGCGGAACGCTCCAAGTAGTTGGACCGTGCCGTACCACCTGTCCCTGGTGGAAAAATTTATGCAGAAAAACACCTTTGACCACAAGTCCATCAGGCAGTGGTCAGCACGTAACGTCCTAGAGGCCCTGAGGGATAAGGAGAGGGTGGACCCTGTGGGATGGTTCCCCGAGCAGACTGTCAAAGTCATTTGGCAGAATGCCTCATCGCCAGAACTTTCCAACAAGCACCAAGACGTAGCTTGGCTGGTGGTGAGAAAGGCCCTCCCCGTCAGATCCTTCCTACACGCCAGGAGTCTCACCCCCTCTGCACGATGCCCTCGAGGTGGCTGTGGTGGGGAAGAGACCGTTGTTCACCTCCTTGTGGATTGTGCCTTTGCAAAGAAAGTCTGGAGAGAGATGCAGTGGTTGCTGTCGAGGTTCATCCCGAGCAGTTCTGTGACACAGGACTCTGTGCTCTACGGGCTGTTCCCAGGGACACACACCGAGACAAACATCGACTGCAGCTGGAGGATCATCAACTCGGTGAAAGAGGCGCTTTGGTCTGCCCGAAACTTGTTGGTCTTCCAGCACAAAGAGTTGTCCCCGACCGATTGTTGCGGACTGGCACAATCCAAAGTCCAGGAATACGTGCTGAGGGACGCACTAAAGCTTGGGGCAGCTGCCGCAAAGGCGCAATGGGGAAGGGTCGCTGTCTAAGACCTTTCTACCACAGCGCACCGAGAGACTGGGAACTGTTTAGAGCCCCTCGGGCTGTACAGATCAAAATGAAAGGCTGTAAATGATTGTAACATTGTTTGTACTGATGCACCTGGTGATACATTTTGTAAAAGTTTAACCTGGATTGTACCCTTGTAATGTTGTTTTTGAAATGGTTTTGAATGTGATTGAAGATTTTTATGAATAAAGTATATTTTTACAAAAAAAAAAAAAAACTGGCACCACAGCCCCTGGAATCTGGGAGCAGTGAGGCAATCATCGCACCCCAGCTCCAGGAAGCCGGGAACAGCAACCCCCCAGAGGGGGTGAGTTTTGGAGAAGCTTCTCCAGCAAAGGTCATCTCAAAATCCGCTCACTACGTGAACCTCCAGATGCCACTGGAGCAGAACACGGCCAAGGAGATCTACCTCAGCCCATCCAAAGTGAAGGAATTTGAGCTCACTACGGGTATGAAGGAGCAGACTAAAGGTCTGGGACTCTCAGAGACAGTGGGTTTGGTAGGAGAATAAATGCTTTAATATGGGTTTAAAGATTGTATCCATAAATGTGCGTAGCATTAAATCTACTACGCGATGTGTTGCGACCTTGGACTACCTTGCCAAGGTCAAAGCTGACCTGTTGTTTCTGCAGGAGTGTGCGATACCGCACCTCAGCTCCTACAGGCAATGGTCACGATGGTGGTCCCACGGGCCATCGATCTGGTCGGGCGGAAACGACTCTCGTTCCTCCGGCCTGGGTATTCTGCTGCGGGGAGGCAACTTCACCGTCTCCGAGGTCAAGGAGGTGGTGGGCGGGCGACTCCTGGTAGCAGACGTAATGTACAAGAACGCTCCACTCCGGTTAATTAACGTGTACGGCCCGGCACAAGGGGCTGAGCGGCTGGAGGTTTTTCAGCAGCTCCCACTGCTGCTGGCGACCTCCAGGCCGGTCATTCTGGGCGGGGACTTCAACTGCATCATCGATGCGGCTGGACGATCCGGCAGGGCCGGAAGCAGATTGGACGCTACGTCCAGATCCCTGATGGAAACAGTTAAGGATGCCAAGCTGCACGACGTCTTCAGCAACCCTGCAGACGGAGCGCAGCGTAGATACACCTGGTCGCGGCCAGACGGGTCCATTCGTTCCAGGATAGACTTCCTGTTTGTGTCCCGTGCATTCACAGTCAGATCCACCGAGGTCAAGCCGGTGTTCTTCTCTGACCACTGCCTCCTACTGGCGGACTGCCACTTGGAGGAAGACCTGAGGGTGGGCAGGGGGGCATGGAAGCTAAATGTGCAACTGCTGACCCCAGAGAACATTGAGGAGCTCAAGAGGGATTACAAAGGTTGGAGAACCGTGAAACCCCTCTTTGAGTCCCTGACACACTGGTGGGAAGTGATCAAGGGAAGCATCAAGAGGTTTTTCATCCTCAAAGGCACCCAGAAAGCTAGAAAGGAACAGAGGGAAATGTCCCGACTCCAGGAAAAGATGCAGAATCTGCTCCGGCTGCGGTCGATGGGGGTCGATGTCAAGGAGGAGCTCCAAGAGGTGAAGGGCCAGCAAGCCTCGCACTTTGCCTCGGAGGCCTCCAAGATCATCTTCCGTTCCAGAGTCCGCTCCGTGGAGCAGGATGAGACGTGCTCACGTTTCTTCTTCCAAAAGGTACACAGAGAGCGCTCTGTGATCAGCAGCCTGAAGGAAGAAGACGGCTCAGTAAAGTCATCACGGTCCGACATTCTGAGGATCAGCAAATCCTTTTATGCCGGACTGTATGACGTGAAGCCCACGGACAGCACGGCCTCCCAGTCCTTCCTGTCCTCTATCACGGAGGTCCTAGACCACAGTACTCGGGAGAGCCTAGACAAACCGCTAACCCCTGACGAACTGACTAAGGCCCTCGAGTCCTTCGAGAAGAGTAAAACCCCCGGAAGCGACGGCCTGCCGGCGGAGTTGTATTCGGCTCTGTGGGACTTGATCGGCCCAGACCTGCTAGAAGTGTACGAGAGTATGCTCCTGGCCGGCAGCATGTCAGAATCCATGAGGAAAGGCATCATCACCCTCATCTACAAGCACAAGGGGGAAAGGGAGGAAATTAGAAATTGGCGACCCATTTCACTGTTGAATATGGACTATAAGATTCTGTCCAAGGTCATCGCCAACCGGGTCAAATCCGCTCTGGAATTGGTGATTCACCCTGACCAGACCTGCTCTGTGCCAGGCAGGAAGATCTCTGACAGCCTGGCGCTGCTCAGGGATACGATTGCCTATGTACAGGACAGGGGTGTGGATACCTGCCTCATCAGCTTGGATCAGGAGAAGGCCTTTGACAGAATATCGCACACCTACATGGGGGATGTGCTCTCCAAAATGGGGTTTGGGGAGGGAATTCGAAATTGGATCCAACTGCTCTACACTAACATCAGTAGCGCAGTCTCAATCAATGGGTGGGAAACAGATAGCTTTCCGATTAAATCTGGAGTCAGGCAGGGCTGCCCTCTCTCGCCTGTCCTTTTTGTGTGCTGCATAGAACCCTTTGCCGAGTCCATCAGGAAGGATCCGGGCATAAGAGGAGTGACGATCCCAGGCAGTGGAGGCACTCAGGTAAAAGCCTCCCTGTACATGGACGACGTCGCCGTCTTCTGCTCGGATCCGCTGTCGGTGCGCAGACTGATGCACGTCTGCGACCAGTTCGAACTGGCCTCGGGAGCCAAGGTAAATCGTGGGAAGAGCGAGGCCATGTTCTTTGGGAAGTGGGCTGACCGATCCTTTGTCCCCTTCACTGTCAGGGCTGACGGCCTGAAGGTGCTGGGGATATGGTTCGGAGGGACCGGGGCATGCGTTAGAAACTGGAAGGAGCGAGTGGCTATGGTGAAAAGGAAACTGGGCATGTGGGAGCGACGCTCCCTCTCCATTGCGGGTAAGAACCTGGTCATCAGGTGTGAGGTACTCTCGCTGTTGCTGTACGTGGCGCAGGTCTGGCCCATTCCACACTCCTGCGCGATGGCGATCACTCGAGCCATCTTCCACTTTATCTGGAGGTCGAAAATGGATCGTGTCTGCAGGGACGCGATGTACAAGCCTCTAGATAAAGGGGGAAAAAACGTGCCCAACATCGCCCTCATACTGATGGCCACCTTTGTGTGCGGCTGCATCAAGCGGTGCGTAGACCCTCAGTACGCAAACACCAAGTGTCACTACGTGCTGAGGTTCTACCTGTCCCCGGTGTTGCGAAGGATGGGTCTGGCCACGCTGCCGCGGAACGCTCCAAGTAGTTGGACCGTGCCGTACCACCTGTCCCTGGTGGAAAAATTTATGCAGAAAAACACCTTTGACCACAAGTCCATCAGGCAGTGGTCAGCACGTAACGTCCTAGAGGCCCTGAGGGATAAGGAGAGGGTGGACCCTGTGGGATGGTTCCCCGAGCAGACTGTCAAAGTCATTTGGCAGAATGCCTCATCGCCAGAACTTTCCAACAAGCACCAAGACGTAGCTTGGCTGGTGGTGAGAAAGGCCCTCCCCGTCAGATCCTTCCTACACGCCAGGAGTCTCACCCCCTCTGCACGATGCCCTCGAGGTGGCTGTGGTGGGGAAGAGACCGTTGTTCACCTCCTTGTGGATTGTGCCTTTGCAAAGAAAGTCTGGAGAGAGATGCAGTGGTTGCTGTCGAGGTTCATCCCGAGCAGTTCTGTGACACAGGACTCTGTGCTCTACGGGCTGTTCCCAGGGACACACACCGAGACAAACATCAACTGCAGCTGGAGGATCATCAACTCGGTGAAAGACGCGCTTTGGTCTGCCCGAAACTTGTTGGTCTTCCAGCACAAAGATTTGTCCCCGACCGATTGTTGCGGACTGGCACAATCCAAAGTCCAGGACTACGTGCTGAGGGACGCACTAAAGCTTGGGGCAGCTGCCGCAAAGGCGCAATGGGGAAGGGTCGCTGTCTAAGACCTTTCTACCACAGCGCACCGAGAGACTGGGAACTGTTTAGAGCCCCTCGGGCTGTACAGATCAAAATGAAAGGCTGTAAATGACTGTAATATTGTTTGTACTGATGCACCTGGTGATACATTTTGTAAAAGTTTAACCTGGATTGTACCCTTGTAATGTTGTTTTTGAAATGGTTTTGAATGTGATTGAAGATTTTTATGAATAAAGTATATTTTTACAATAAAAAAAAAAAAAACTGGATCTCAATTAGTAAAACAATAATACCTGCATTCATATCATGTTATCAAAATGTCTCCAAATGCTACATACGATGAATAGCGTTTTGGAATTCAGTGACTATGTAGTATTATGCTGAACTATACAGGCTAGGAAAGTCCCATTGTGTAGTGTGGTACCAGGCTATACAGACCAGGAATCCCACCTGGGACCTTCTCACTTTGCTCAATGTTAGCTGATCTCAGCCAGAAAAGTAGTGGATGGTGCTACAACTGACCTCAATGTTCCTGGATGCAGGAGGGGTAGAATCAGGTACTCCAGGCCACTATATAATCACTATATAACCAGTGTTGGGGTGAATACAGGATTAGGTTTCCCTCTGATATCTCTTGATGGGTTGAATAATACTGAAACTCGCTCCTACCGGACATGTGAAGTTCAGGACAGTTGGGTTACCACAAACAGAGGAATGGAATCTCAACATGTCAGGAACTCCACAGCATGAAAACATGACTGTCTATGCTTGAGGTTTCTTTCCCCCAAGGGGAAGGACATATTGCCTAATTTTACTTACTCCAAGATAAGGTTGCAGTTTTATTCTCCTGGAGCTTGGCGTTGTATATAGAGCAACGAAGGGTAACGAAGTCTGATTTCGCTTGGATCCAGAGGGTGGAGGTGATGTTGCACAATTCCTTTCTAGAACAACTAATGTGATTCTTGACTGTCCTGCTTTCATTAAAGATGTTCATAATAGTCCAGTGTACAATTGGTTCTGGATAGCCGCCCCATGAGGAGCAAATCACCCTCACAAGCTCTCCATGATCCAGGTCTCTCTGCTCAGGTTCTGCAGTCAACACAGGCTCTGTATAATGGGCTAAAATTACCAACCAAAAGGAACATAAAGGCCAAAGGTTAGTTGCAGAGTTCAAGGGTCAGTTTCAAACCTTAACTGAAGATGCAATTGTGTTACTCTCAATGGACAAAACAGAAAATCATCCCATTAATTGCAAGGGGATTTGAGGACAGGGGTAAAGATGTTTTGCTGCAATTGTAAAGAGACTTGGTGAGGCCTTGCCTGGAATATTAGAGCAAATCTGGGACGATTCTGCCTAAGTATGGGAGCAGGCGGGTAAAATTACATTTCACCCATCGGCCGCAATGGTGGCTTCTCACGCCGTATCGTCCCAAACCCGCTGTATTAATGATGCGTTCCCGGGAAACACGCCCTTTCCGTAGCAGGTGGGCCCTGATGCCACACCATCACCCCTCTGCTTCATCACACCGGGCACCACATTTAAACTGCAGCCGCGCGCACACCTCTCAGCGCTTCCAGCCCACGACTGCGGCACAGAGGACAGGATGGCCCCGAAAGGCAAAAAGTCTGCAGCCCCCCTGCTTCAGTGACACATCCCTCGAGTGCCTTTTGAAAGGTGGAGGCCCTGCTGTGATGTCCTCTAGCCCCCACTCTGCGTGCAAGAAGAGCAGCTGCATCACCCACCCAGCATGGGAGGCGGTGGCAGCGGTGGTCAGTGCCAATGCCCTGCAAAAGAGGACAGCAACCCAGTGCCACTACAGGATGGATGATCTCCTCTGTTCCACCAGGGTAAGTCACTCTTCTCATCGCTCTCAACTCACACACTCACAAACCCATCACACATCCACAGGGATCTCACACCTCAAGGGACAACACCACTAACTCTCACACACACCCTCACATCCCCATCAGGGTCATATCCTCTGGAGCTCACATCCTCATCCCGTCCATGACTCCGCTCACCACACAAACATTCCCCGCAGTGCCATGTGTCCTGCTCACACTCTCTCCAACTTTTTCCACGCACAAGGAGCCTGCTCGCAGCAGGGAGAGACCCCAGACCAGGGGTGGAGTGGCCCACATTAGGCCCCTCACTCACTTTGAGGAGTGTGCCCTCGCGCTGACTGGTGAGGATGTGGACCCTGCCTGTGGTGACAGTGAGGTCGGTGGTGAACACCCACGTGAGGATCCTGCACCACATCATCTCTCTCTCAACACAACTGTGAGTGTGAGTGCTCTCTCTCTCTCTCTGCTGCTTTTGACTCTGCTGCCAGGCACTAATTACCTCTACTTTGGTTCACAGGGAGCTCTGCCAAGCGACCAACACCCTCAGCCAGCCAGTCCCTCAGCTCCATCCACATCCTCACCTCCAGCCAAGAGGACACCTCCTCCATTGAAGAGCTGGAAATAAGCAGCCTGGAAGACCCATCACAGCGCTTACCCACACCCTCCACCAGCGCAGAGACACACACCTCGGTGGGATCTAGATCTAGTGCAGGCTCGGGTTCACAATCTGGAGGTCACCACACAGACACGTGTCCGCAGTAGGAGGAGGCAGGTTCAGCTGAGCTTCCCGATGCTCGGAGGATGCTGGGGAAGAGGCGCCTGTGATGTCCGAGTCAGATGATGAGCCTCTAGATTCGGCCTTCCAACTCATCCTGGAGAGTCAGCAGAAGGCAGGGAACATGTTGGAAGAGCTGTTGGAAGCCCTCAGAGTGGCACGTGAGTTGGAGTGCGCCACCTGCTCTCTGATGAAGTGGTGCCCACATGTGGGCATATGGAGGTCTCCATGGGGAGGATGGCGGGTGCCACGGAGACCCTGGTCCGGCAGAATGTGGAGACCTGCACTCCATCGTGGGAGCCATGGGTGAGTTCCTGTAGTGACAATGCGAGAGGGAAACAGGGCACCTCGATATTCCTCCAGGTGCCCCTTCCCCTCAAGGAGTCAGGCCGGGGCCCTTGGGCTCCTGAAGGGAGGAGGAGAGGCAGCTGGACAGCCCTGGGTCATCCACTCAGGAATCTCAGAGGCTGTCCTCTCCCTCTGAGTCCCCTTTGCCTGTGACCCCCTCAACCTCATCTTTGGTCACTGCAGGGGGAGCAGCTGGTCAATGAGTGATTCTGGAGGGGGAAATGTGTGTGTGTGTGTGTGTGTGTGTGTGTGTGTGTGGAATCACTCTCATCTCACTGTCCTGAGCATTTCCAATGCTGCCTGCTGGGGATCACTATCGATTGTCCATCTGAGCCGATCTGTATCTCCGCCACCCACTGACCACACTCCCATGCAGCACCTGATCTCACCCACCACAACTGTTGTTTCACTTTTGATTTCGACAGCAGGGTCTTGATTCAGTTTTACTTTCACTCCCCTGTCTTTTCCCCTCCCCCAGTCACCCATTTCCTTTCCCCCATCACAGTTGACCAGCCCCCCATCCCCCACCATCACCTGCCGCCTCCCCTCCGTGACCTACCACATTTGTGGCAATCCTTTTCCTTCAGGGATGTCCAGGTGAATGTGCACATTCCCTTCCTTCCCTAAAACCCCACTCCCATCCACATTCACCTCCCCAACCTTCTCCTTCCCACCCCCAGGGTCTGTGTCTGCTTCCGTGTCCCCACCAACCACCCTCACCATCCCTTCTACCACTACCGTCGAACCCTCACCCTCCCACCCTCCCGCCTCACTCTGCCCTTGGTCATTCTCACCATTCCCTCATACCATCCTCAGTTCACTCCCCTGGAGGCAGCCATGGTCTCATCGGAGCCCTCGCTTGCAGGTTCACCTGGATATCCCCTCCTTTGGACCCCTCCCCCCCTTGGAGCCCCTTCCCCTCTCCGGACCCCTTCCCCCCCTTGGAGCCCCTTCCTTCCCTGGACTCTCCACCCCACCCTCCCCCAACCCTTGGTTCTCGCTGCCGGATTCCACCTCCGTTAGTCCTTTTCCCTTCCTGACTCCTTCAGACACCCTTACTCCTTCTGCCACCCTTAGTCCTGCCCCCTTCCTGATTCTATCATCCACCCTTAGTCCTTTCCCTTTCCTGACTCCTTCAGACACCCTTACTTCTTCCTCCACCTTTAGTTTTCCCCTCTTCCCGACTCCTTCTTCCAGCCTTACTCCCTCCCTTCTCTGCGCTCCTTCCTCCTCCCGGACTCCCTGTCCTCCTTCCTCACCCCCCCCTCCCACCGGATTCCCTTCCCTCTCCAAAATCCTTCCTCCCCCCAGACAACCCCCTGGGATTGTGGGATTGTTTTATGAGGAGAGATTGAGGAAACTGGGCCTGCATTCTCTAGTTTTGACGGATAAGAGGTGACCTCATTGAAAATTAGAAAATTTTAAGAGGGTAGCTGTGGATAGGATGTTTCCCCCTGGCTGGTGAGTCTAGAACCAGGGGACATAATCTCAGGATAAGGGGCAGTCCATTTAAGACTGAGATGAGGAGGAATTTCTTCACTCAGAGAGTGGTGAATTTTTGCATTCTCTATCCCAGAGGGCTGTGGAAGCTCAATCATTGAGCATGTTCAAGACAGAAATCGACAGATTTCTGGATACTCATGACATCAAGTGGCATGGGGATAATGGAGAAAAATGGTGTAGTGTAGATGGTCAGCCAGGATCTGTTTGGATGGCAGAGCAGGCTCGATGGGCTGAATAACCTGCTCCCGCTCCTATGTTTCTAAATTGAATTTAAGACATTACAGACATTGTCAGCAGAGCTGGGTGGGACATCCTGACTTTGCATTCCCATCCCAGAATTCCCATCCCAGAATTCCAAACCCAAGTGTTACGTGTCCAACCTCCAAGTTTTCCAATTGATTCCTTCTTTTTGCACTATCCATTTATTTATACAAACCAGACAGAGCCTAAACCATAGCATGTTCCCCAGAGAATTGTGACCCCAATATAATCCACTTCATGCCTTTCGCCTGACATTAGTGAGGCCTGATAATCAGAAGTCAAGAATGAGAGCAAGTGACCTGCTGATACCAGTCGCTCGAAGCAGTCACCGGTGTAAAGTTGGCAATCGAGGGGAATGAAGTTTACGGAAATCACTCAGAGGTGAGAATGCCACCATCAAACCATGGCTGGTACAGCCTTCTTTTTAAAAATCATTCGCTGGCATGGGCAGGATTTATTATCCATCCCTAATTGTCCTTGAGACGGGAGTGGTGAGTTCCTTCCTGACAACTGAGTGGCTTGCTAGGCCATTTCAAAGGCCAATCAAGAGTTAACCACATGGCTGTGGGTCTGGAGTCACATGTAGGCCAGACCAGGTAAGGATGGCAGATTTCCTTCCCTAAAAGACATTAGTGAACCAGATTGGGCTTTAATGACAATCCAGTAGTTTCATGGTCACCATTAATGATGCTAGCTATTTAATTCCAGATTAGTTTCATTAACTGAATTTAAAATCCCCAGCTGCTGTGGTGAGATTTGAACTCAAAGCTCCAGATCATTAGTCCAGCTTCTGAATTACTAGTCCACTAACATAACCACTGTGCTACTATTCTCAACGTGACTAACTGAAGGTAACAGGGAAAACTGCAAATGCAGTCAGATGCTTCATGAGTATCACCTATAACTCAATGGTAATGCCTTCAGCTCTGAGCCTGAAGACTGTGGGTTCAAATTCCACCCCTGAGACTTCAGCACAAAATCCAGGCTGACACTTCAAAGCAGAATTGAGGGAGTGCTGCACTGTTGGACATGCCATCTTTCAGATGGCACATCAAGCCAAGGCCCCATCTGCCCTCTTAGGTGGGCATAAAAGATCCCATGGCTACTGTTTCAAAGGAAACTAGGTGAGTTCTTCCCAGAGGCCTGGTCAATTTTTATCCCTAAACCAACACAACCAAAAAAAAATTCTCTGTTCATTATCTGATTGCTGTTTATGGGATTTTGCAGTGTGTACATTGACTGCAGTGTTTCCTACATTTACAACAGAGACATTAAACTTTATTAATAGAGTACAACAACAGGGAAGTTAGAAAACATTGGTTAGGCCTCAGCAGGAGTATTGTGATCAACTTTAGCATAAGGCCTTAGAGAGGGTTAGGAAGAGATTTACTAGAATGGTATCAGGGATAAGGGACTTTCAGTTATGTGGAGAGACTGGAGAAATTGGGGGTTGTTCTCCTCAGAGCAGAGAAGCTAAAGAGGAGATTTGATGGCAGTATTCAAAATCATGAAGGGTTTTGAGGGAGTAGATAGGGATAAATTGTTGCCAGTGGCAAAAGGAGACACAATTTTAAAGTGACTGGGAGAACCAGAGGTGATATGAGGATTTATTTTTAAAACACAGCAAGTTGTTTGGACCTGAAATACATTGCCTGAAAGGGTGGTGGAAACACATTCAATAGCAACATCCAAAAGACAGCTTTACCAGATGAGCGCCGGATGAACAAATGGCTTTTCTTTCCCAGAGGAAATTATTAGAACATCCATTTGAGCTTTAAGTGTATTTTAACACAAGTTGTATCAAATGGATAATTCACAATGTGCAATAAATGCCAGACAATACTCCCAGAATGAAAGTTAAAAGAAACATTTGCTCAAGGGGCTGAATGACCTCCTTAACACACTGTAGATCAGTAAACAGACCTGAGGTTCTGGGCTACACTAACCTCAGTACCACAGTGTGCTGTGCATGATACACATGAACTATCAAGAGACCGTGTCAGTTGCAACTATTAAACAGAACGTAGAAAACTTTCAACCCATTTCTTAAGTAAGCTCACTCGTGCACAAAACAGAGAAACCTCCATACCCACTTGTCCTTTCCCCTGTTACAACAGCAAAGTTAAAAACAAGGGGATGGAGAAAGTGAAACGTTACCTGCTACCTGCAATGTGACCGGAATAGTTAGAACCACGTTGTACTCTGTCGGCTGTTTCATCTGAATTATACAAGTGTATTCAGCATCGTCACTCACTTGGAGATCAGACAGGAGGAGGGAAAAGTTGCCTTGTTGGAATTCCTTTGTAAAAAGTTTGGCTCTGTTGCTGTAATTCTGGTTAGCATGTTCTTGCCCTGAGTAGAAGGCATGGACGAACTGGCCAACCCTCTGCCAGTACACACGGATCTCATCATTAGCATGTTTTCCCACAGTGCTATCGACACAAGACAGGAGGGCACTTTCTCCAACAATTCCTGAGACTGCAAGGGTAGTCAAGGGAACTAGGGAATAAAAATAAAGGATACATGAAGGTGCTGTTTGCAGATGATCTGAAATGGAATAAACAATGAGGAGAATAGTAACAGGCTGATAAAGAGGAGGCATTAGAGAGGCTGACTGCGCTTCAAGCTGATAAGTCACCAGGACCAGCTGGAACGCAGCAGAGAATACTGTTACAAAGAGGCAGATGATGTGTACCAAGCGGATCAAATCCATGAGGGAAACTTGATCACGCGGTCACAATGATTTTGCAATTTGTATTTTATTTCGAGATGCGTGCCCTGAATACAGTAGTAATGTCCACCAAGACTCTAGAGATTTTTACAAAACTAAATTAAACATTTATTAACAAAAGAAAAGATTTCAAGCACATACATAGGTCTACAAATGACAACTATAATAACTCCCAAAACCCCTAATTAATTTGGCTTCCAGTTACACCCCATTAAGGTAACGGTAAAAAATAGATTTGAACAGATCCAGGCAAGTCAAACACAATACCCTGGACAGTAGAATTCAAAGTGGCTTTTCCCAGCTTCAGTTTCTGTAGACAGATGCTTAATGCACAACTACTGGAGACTTTTCACACTTGTGTTAGATCTTACAATGCCTTCTCTGACACACAGCCTCATTTCCCTTTATACATGTTTCTCTCTTTTAATGCGAATTCCATTGTTCCCATATGTCTTTGTAACTTTACTTTTTCATAATATAAATCTAATCATGGTGCTAATGTTGTCAGTAAACTTTGGGAAAAATAAACACACTGCTTAGCCTAGCTCCTCTAGCCAGGTGTAACATCCTACCATCTCCTTGAAATTCAAACTACCCTGATTTATCTAAAAATGCAAATTCATCTCACTTCACCTTCTAAAACTTCAGCCACGTTTACGTAATTAGCATTTCAAACCTAGCTTCTTTTAATGTGCCTTTGCAAAGAAGGTCTGGAGGGAGATGCAGTGGTTTCTGTCGAGGTTCATCCCGAGCAGTTCTGTGACACAGGACTCTGTGCTCTATGGGCTGTTCCCAGGGACACACACCGAGACAAACATCAACTGCAGCTGGAGGATCATCAACTCGGTGAAAGACGCGCTTTGGTCTGCCCGAAACTTGTTGGTCTTCCAGTGCAAAGAGTTGTCCCCGACCTAGTGTTGCAGACTGTCACATTCCAAGATCCAGGACTACGTGCTGAGGGACACACTAAAGCTTGGGGCAGCCACCTGTGATATGCAATGGGGAAGGGTCGCTGTCTAAGACCTTTCAGCCATAGTGCACCGAGGGACTGGGAAAGGTATAGACCCCTCGGCCTGAAAGACTCACATTGAATGTATGCAGTGAATATTACATGTATCACAATTGTATTGAAGCACCTCAGAGTGCAACATGATTTATGTCGATAACTTAAATACCATTGCACTGTCTGACTGCCTGTAATGAGCATGTTGAAATGTCTGTAATGTTCATTGATCGTATTGAAGTGCCGCAGGGTGCGACATGATCTATTTGAAAAACTTGACTATGATTGCACTTTTTGCGATGGCCATTTTGAAATGTTTTGTAATGTTCTTTCAGATATTTTATGAAAAAAGTATATTTTTGCAAAAAAAATAGTCACGGAAATTGTGGAGGCACTGGCCATAATCTTCCAATCCTCCTTAGATATAGCGCTATCCTCTGGTGGTGACAGGAACTAGAGAATTGTCAGTGTTACACCCTTGTTCAAAAAAGGTGTAAGGATAAACCCAGCAACTACAAACCAGTTTAACCTCGGTGGTAAGAAAGCTTTTAGAAACGATAACCCGGGGCAAAATCACTTGGACAAGTGTGAATTAAGGAAAGTCAGCATGAATTGTTAAAGGCAAATCAGGTTTAAGTAACTTGATGGAGCATTTTGAGGAGGTAACAGAGAAGGCAATGCGATTGAGGATCCGAACGTGGATTTCCAAAAGTCATTTGATAGGTGTCACTTAATAGACTTGGCAGGAGACTTGAAGCCCATGGTATAAAAGGAACAGTGGCAGCATGGATACAAAGTTTGCTGAATGACAGGAGGAAAGTATATGGTGGGATTCCCCATGGTTCACCACAGGAACCACTACTTTTCTTGATATATGTTAATCTAGGTTTGGGTGCAGAGGGCAATTTCAAAATTGGCAGATGGCACAAAACTTGGAAGTACTGTGAACCGTGAGGAGGATAGTGATAGACTTCAAGAGTATGTAGACAGGCTAGTGGAACAGGTGGACATGTAGCAGATTAGATTTAAAGCAGGAAAGTTTGCAATTATACATTTTGATCAGAAGAACAAAGAGGCAATATAAAATAAGGAGTACAATTATAAATGGGGCACAGTAACAGAGATTTGGGGGAATATATGCACAAATTGTTGAAGATGGCAGAGCAGGTTGAGAAAGTGGTTAAAAAGGCACATGGGTTCCTGGGCTTTACTAATGGAGACATAGGATGGGATTTTCCAGTCCAAATTCCTGCCCAAACTCAATGGATTTTTGGCTACTCTCCAAACTTTCCGGTCCTACCCAAACCAATTCCTGCCATGAGCAGGACCAGAAATCCTGGCCATTGGCTCTCCATCATGGCAAAATGGGCAAAGTTTCGAAGTCCCGCCCCCGAACCTGGCAGCACACCTGGTATCTTCGCGGGATCAGAACCAAAGTCAGGCCGAGGTTCGCACAACTGGCCTTTCAAATCACCAGCTGCCCATCCACCGAAGTGGGATTTTGGCAGGCCAGGAGTGTGAAATCCAGAGTGTGCTGCTGAATGGGCCAGGTAAGAGGAGGTCTCAACATGATGGATTCATTTAGATAGCTAGAGTACCCCTTTGGAGAGGGTCCTGGAACATCTTTGAGAGAGGTAAGGTACCCTTTGAGGTTGTTAAAAGTGAACATGATTATGCACCTTTTAGTGCACAAACTCATTGGAACTCTCTAGCTGTCATAGAACTGTCCGGCTGTCAAGAAACTTAAAGATCTGTCCAGCTGTCAAATCTGTCCAGGAAGTGTCAAAGCTGTAAAGGAACTGCCCAATGATACTAGGTGAGTTGGCATGGAGGGGGTAAGGGCAAAGGGTGGTGGGTGGGACATGGATTGGCATGAGTTGGCACAAAGTTGGCATAGGTGCTATGGGGCAATGGGGATGGGTAAAGTAGCACTAAGTTGGCATAGGGAGTACGGGGCAATGAGGGGTGGTTAGAGGGGCATGACCTGGCCATGGGAGGTGGGTGAGGGCATGGGTTGGTCTAGTTTAGCATGGTTGGGGCATAGGGAGTGTTTGCGGTGCTGAGGACTAGAGGGATGTTTTTTGTTCTACTACTATTTTTTATTTATTCAAGCACAGTGCCAGAGCATAGAGGTAGGTCTTGCACCTAGCCCACCTCTGCACCAGGCAACCTGTGCATCCATTCTGGGGTCACCCGCCCTGACTCATTTTTCAGCCCATCTCCCACCCTCCCCACAACTGAAAATCCGACTCGTGGGCGGCCATTTTTAAAGGTCAGGTTCGCCGGGTCGGGAAATTTCCCAACTCCAAAAACCTGAGCCATGGATGGAAATCTGGGACAGGGAGTACAAAAGCAAGGAGGTTATGATAAATGGGCCAGAAAATGGCAGATGGAATTTAATGCGGAAAAGTGTGAGGTGTTACATTTTGGAAGGTCAAACCGAGGTAGGGACATACACAGTAAATGGTAGGGCACTGAGGAGTGCGGAGGAACAAAGGGATCTGGGACTTCAGATACATAATTCCCTGAAAGTGGCGTCACAGGTAGACAAGGTTGTAAAGAAAGCTTTTGGCATACTGGCCTTCATAAATCAAAGTATTGAGTATAGGAGTTGGGATGTTATGGTGAGGTTGTATAAGACATTGGTGAGGCCAACTTTGGAGTATTATGTGCAGTTCTGGTCGCCTAACTACAGGAAGGATATCAGTAAGATTGAGAGAGTGCAGAGAATATTTACTAGGATGTTGCCGGGTCTTAAGGAGTTGAGTTACAGGGAAAGATTAAACAGGTTAGGACTTTATTCCTTGGAGCGTAGAAGAATGAGGGAAGATATGATAGAAGTTTACAAAATTATGAGGGGTATAGACAGAGTAAATGTGAGTAAGCTCTTTCCACTTAGATTAGGAGAAATAAACACGAGAGGACATAGCTTTTGGGTGAAAGGGGAAAGGTTTAGGGGGAACTTCTTCACTCAGAGAGTGGTGAGAGTGTGGAACGAGCTACCATCTGACGTGGTAAATGCGGGCTCACTCTTAAGTTTTAAGAATAAATTAGATAGATACATGGATGGGAGAGGTCTGGAGCGTTATGGACTAGGTGCAGGTTAATGGGACTAGCGGAATAATATTTCGGCACAGACTAGAAGGGCCGAATAGCCTGTTTTCTGTGCTGTAGTGTTCTATGGTTCTATGGATAAACCTTTATAAAGTCTCAACTGGAGTATGATATCCAATTCTGGGCAGCGCACATTAGGAAGGATATCAAGAGTTTACAGAGTGGGCAGAAAGATTTACCAGAACGGTTCCAGGGATGAGGGACTTCAGTTATGTGGATAGATTGGAGAAGCGGGAACTGTTCACCTTGGAGAAAAGAAGGTTGAGAGGAGATCTGATATAGGAATTCAAAATCATGGGGATCTATTTAGAGTCAGTAGAAAGAAATTGTTTCCAGTGGTAGAACAATTAAGAACAAACAATGACACAAGGAAAACCATTTTTGCACAGCAAGCATTAGGATCTGCAATGCATGGCCTGAGAGTGTGGTGAAGACAGGGTCAATTGAGTGGTTAGGATCTGGAATGCGCTGCCTGAGAGTGTGGTGGAGACAGGGTCAATCGAGTGGTTAGGATCTGGAATGCACTGTCCGAGAGTGTGGCGGAGACAGGGTCAATCGTGTGGTTAGGATCTGGAATGCACTGTCTGAGAGTGTGGTGGAGACAAGGTCAATTGAGCTGTTAGGATCTGGAATGCACTGTCTGACCCTGTCTCTGCCACGCTCTCAATTGAGTGGTTAGATTCAGGAGTGCACTGCCTGAGAGTGTGGCAGAGACAGGGCCAGTCGAGTGGTTAGGATCTGGAATGCACTGTCCAAGAGTGTGGTGGAGGCAGGGGCAATCGAGTGGTTAGGATCTGGAATGCACTGTCTGAGAGTGTGGTGGAGACAGGGTCAATCGAGTGGTTAGGATCTGGAATGCACTGTCCAAGAGTGTGGTGGAGGCAGGGGCAATCGAGTGGTTAGGATCTGGAATGCATTGTCTGAGAGTGTGGTGGAGACAGAGTCAATCGAGTGGTTAGGATCTGGAATGCACTGTCTGAGAGTGTGGTGGAGACAGGGTCAATCGAGTGGTTAGGATCTGGAATGCACTGTCTGAGAGCGTGGCGGAGACAGGGTCAATCGAGTGGTTAGGTTCAGGAGTGCACTGCTTGAGAGTGTGGCAGAGGCAGGTTCAATCGAGCTGTTAGGATCTGGAATGCACTGTCTGACCCTGTCTCCGCCACGCTCTCAATTGAGTGGTTAGATTCAGGAGTGCACTGCCTGAGAGTGTGGCAGAGACAGGGTCAATCGAGTGGTTAGGATCTGGAATGCACTGTCTGAGAGTGTGGCAGAGACAGGGTCAATCGAGTGGTTAGGATCTGGTGTGCACTGTCTGAGAGTGTGGTGGAGACAGGGTCAATCGAGCTGTTAGGATCTGGAATGCACTGTCTGAGAGCGTGGCGGAGACAGGGTCAATCGAGTGGTTAGGTTCAGGAGTGCACTGTCTGAGAGTGTGGTGGAGACAGGGTCAATCGAGCTGTTAGGATCTGGAATGCACTGTCTGACCCTGTCTCCGCCACGCTCTCAATCGAATGGTTAGGTTCAGGAGTGCACTGCCTAAGAGTGTGGCAGAGACAGGACCAGTCGAGTGGTTAGGATCTGGAATGCACTGTCCAAGAGTGTGGTGGAGGCAGGGTCAATCGAGTGGTTAGGATCTGGAATGCACTGTCCGAGAGTGTGGTGGAGACAGGGTCAATCGAGCTGTTAGGATCTGAAATGCTCTGTCTGAGAGTGTGGTGGAGACAGGGTCAATCGAGTGGTTAGGATCTTGAATGCACTGTCTGAGAGTGTGGTGGAGACAGGGTCAATCGAGTGGTTAGGATCTGGAATGCACTGTCCGAGACTGTGGTGAAGGCAGGGGCAATCGAGCTGTTAGGATCTGGAATGCTCTGTCTGAGAGTGTGGTGGAGACAGGGTCAATCGAGTGGTTAGGATCTTGAATGCACTGTCCGAGAGTGTGGTGGAAACAGGGTCAATCGAGTGGTTAGGATCTGGAATGCACTGTCCGAGAGTGTGGTGGAGACAGGGTCAATCGAGTGGTTAGGATCTTGAATGCACTGTCTGAGAGTGTGGTGGAGATAGGGTCAATTGAGTGGTTAGGATCTTGAATGCACTGTCTGAGAGTGTGGTGGAGACGGGGTCAATCGAGTGGCTAGGATCTGGAATGCACTGTCCGAGAGTGTGGTGGAGACAGGGTCAATCGAGTGGTTAAATCTGGAATGCACTGCCTGAGAGTGTGGTGGAGACAGGGTAAATCGAGTGGTTAAATCTGGAATGTACTGTCTGAGAGTGTGGTGGAGACAGGGTAAATCGAGTGGTTAAATCTGGAATGCACTGTCCGAGTGTGTGGTGGAGACAGGGTCAATCGAGTGGTTAGGATCTGGAATGCACTGTCCGAGACGGTGGTGAAGGCAGGGTCAATCGAGCTGTTAGGATCTGGAATGCTCTGTCTGAGAGTGTGATGGAGACAGGGTCAATCGAGTGGTTAGAATCTTGAATGCACTGTCCGATAGTGTGGTGGAGACAGGGTCAATCGAGTGGTTAGGATCTTGAATGCACTGTCTGAGAGTGTGGTGGAGACGGGGTCAATCGAGTGGCTAGGATCTGGAATGCACTGCCTGAGAGTGTGGTGGAGACAGGGTAAATCGAGTGGTTAAATCTGGAATGCACTGTCCGAGAGTGTGGTGGAGACAGGGTCAATCGAGTGGTTAGGATCTGGAATGCACTGTCCGAGTGTGTGGTGGAGGCAGGGTCAATCGAGTGGTTAGGATCTGGAATGCACTGTCTGTGAGTGTGGTGGAGACAGGGTCAATCGAGTGGTTAGGATCTGGAATGCACTGTCCGAGAGTGTGGTGGAGACAGCGTCAATCGAGCTGTTAGGATCTGGAATGCACTGTCCGAGACTGTGGTGAAGGCAGGGTCAATCGAGCTGTTAGGATCTGGAATGCTCTGTCTGAGAGTGTGGTGGAGACAGGGTCAATCGAGTGGTTAGGATCTTGAATGCACTGTCCGAGAGTATGGTGGAGACAGGGTCAATCGAGTGGTTAGGATCTGGAATGCACTGTCTGAGTGTGTGGTGGAGGCAGGGTCAATTGAGTGGTTAGGATCTGGAAAGCGCTGTCTGAGATTGTGGTGGAGACAGGGTCAATCGAGTAGTTATGATCTGGAATGCACTGCCTGAGAGTGTGGTGAAGACAGGGTCAATCGAGTGGTTAGGATCTGGAATGCGCTGTCTGAGAGTGTGGTGGAGACAGGGTCAATCGAGTGGTTAGGATCTGGAATGCACTGTCTGAGAGTGTGGTGGAGACAGGGTCAATCGAGTGGTTAGGATCTGGAATGCACTGTCTGAGAGTGTGGTGGAGACAGGGTCAATCGAGTGGTTAGGATCTGGAATGCGCTGTCTGAGAGTGTGGTGGAGACAGGGTCAATCGAGTGGTTAGGATCTGGAATGCACTGTCTGAGAGTGTGGTGGAGACAGTGTCAATTGTGGTTTTTAATAGGGAATTGGATAAGCACTGAAAAGAGAAAATGTGCAGAGCTATGGGGAGAGGATGGGAGAGTGAGACTAGTGTCGATCCTCTCGCAGTTGGCTCCCACAGGCAGATGAGCGGAATGGCCTCCTTCTGTCCTGTAAGCATTCTATGAATCTATGAAATGACCTCGCAGGCCACTCAGTTGATTTAAGAAGTAAGCACATCGCGAGCTTCTCAAGGACAATTCCAAAGGGCAATAAGTGCTGGCTTTGCTGAGCGACACTCACATCCTGGGAATGAATTGAAAGTATGATCACAGAAAGAAGAGCTGCACATGTGCCTGATGATGTTGAGTCATGGAAGGAAATTGAAAGGATTTGGCTTTCTTTAGCACTCTTCAGGATCTTGGGACGTCCCAGAGTGTTTTGCAGCCAATAAAGGGGCCCTCTTCTTGTAGAAGTGTAAGCACAGTTGTAATGTAGGAAGCGGAGAAACCAATTTGCACACAGCAAGCTCCCACAAACAACAATCAGTTTTAGGAGGGATCCCTTCCCCTCTTTGATTGGAACAGAGCTGTGGGGGCTTATCGTCTACCTGAGAGGGCAGGGTTTCATTTAAAAGCTGGCACCTCAGACAGTGCAGCACTCCCTCAGTGCTGCACTGTAGTGTCAGCCGAGATTATTTGCCTAGATCCCTGGAGTGAGGCCACATACAAGGACGCTATCTACTGAATCACATCACTGTCCAATCACGCTGCTTCTGCCTGAAAATGGGTTTAGTGGCCCCATGAAGTCAGAAAAACCAGGTAAAAAAAAGCAGTTCTTCAAGGATTAGCAATTAATTTTTTAAATTTTGGTGAGTTTATCTTGATGTTGCTATTAGTCATGAAAGCCAACAGCAAAACAGTAATTCATGGAAGAAAAATCCACCAAAAGCAGTTGGTAAAATGCTCTGCAATTCCTTTAAAAAGGTACAAGGGGAGCAAATCAGCGGAGGCATTAGTGGAGTACAGAAAGTGCAGGGTGGAGCTTAAGAAAGCAATTAGGAGAGCAAATAGGGGATATGAGAAAGCTCTGGTTGGTAAAAGTAGGGAAAATCCCAAGATATTCTATAAGTATATCAATGGGAAGAGGATAACCAGGGAAAGAGTAGGGCCCATTAGGGACCAAGGGGGCAATCTATGGGTGGAGCCAGAGGACATCGGTAGAGTGTTGAATGAATACTTCACATCCGTCTTCACCCAAGAGAATGAGGATGAAGGTATGGAACTCGGGGAGAGAGACTGCGAGGTTCTTGAGCAAATTGATATAGGGAGTGACAAGGTATTGGAGGTATTGGCAGGCTTAAAAGTGGACAAATCTCCAGGTCTGGATGATTTGTGTCCCAGACTGCTGAGGGAGGCAAGGGAGGAGATCGCAGGGGCTCTGACCCAAATTTTTAATTCCCCTCTGGCCATGGGGGGGGGTGCCAGAGGACTGGAGAACAGCTAATGTGGTTCTGCTGTTTAAGAAGGGTTGTAGAGATAAGCCAGGGAACTACAGGCCAGTGAGTCTCACATCGGTGGTAGGGAAACTATTGGAGAAAATTCTGAAGGAGAGTTTCTATCTCCACTTGGAGAGGCAAGGTTTGATCAGGGATAGTCAGCATGGCTTTGTCAGAGGGAAGTTATGCCTAACAAATTTGATTGAATTTTTTGAGGAGGTGACCAGGTGTGTAGATGAGGGTAGTGCAGTTGATGTAGTTTATATGGATTTCAGCAAAGCCTTTGACAAGGTCCCACATGGGAGACTTATAAAGAAGACAAATGCACATGGGATACAGGGTAATTTGATAAGGTGGATTCAAAATTGGCTTAGTTGTAGGAGACAGAGGGTGATGACAGAAGGATGCTTTAGTGACTGGAAGCCAGTGTCCAGTGGCGTACCACAGGGATCTGTGTTGGGTCCCCTATTATTCGTCATTTATATAAACGACATAGATGACTATGTGGGGGGTAGGATTAGTAAGTTTGCGGATGACACAAAGATTGGCTGGGTGGTTAACAGTGAGGTTGAGTGTTTTGGGCTACAAGAAGATATAGACGGGATGGTCAAATGGGCAGATAAGTGGCAGATGGAATTTAACCTTGAAAAGTGTGCGGTGATACACTTTGGAAGGAGTAATTTGACAAGGAAGTGTTCCATGAACACAAAAGGAAGTTCTGAGGAACAAAGGGACCTTGGTGTGTGTGTCCACAGATCTCTGAAGGCAGAGGGGCATGTTAGTGGGGTGGTGAAAAAGGCATGTGGGACACTTGCCTCTGTCAATCGAGGCATCGATTACAAAAGTAGGGAGATCATGTTGGAGTTGTATAGAACCTTAGTGAGGCCACAGCTTCTAATTCATATGTTCTTATTGTATAGTTGCTTTAAACATGGGCGGGTTTGTAGCGGTGATGCAACAATGAGCCTAATGATTCCGCTCCCCCGCCTTCCCGTCTTACCCAACCTGCTTATTAGGAGCTGAAACTGTTGCTTAACACTTATAGGTTGAGATCCAGAGCTTACCCAGGCACACTTCCAACCATCTAGTAATTGATCGAGGCCTGGGTGAGATTGTTTATTGACAGCTTGGAGAAAGATGTAGCTTGTATTGCAGGAGGTCAAAAAAGATGAAGGTGAATTGCACCCATTGATCATCCTTGAAATATAGGCAACATGAAGGGCCTTTGTGTTAGTCACTAAGAAATGGACATTTATATTTACCTGCTCCCCAACACAAAAGTAATCCACATTCAAACAGCCCAGGCACCAGTCTGGTTCCCCTAAGACAAAGTGAAAGGAACTGTTAGTTCAAAACTTTTGAAATGTTATTGACAATGCATTGAGACAAAAATGAAGCATTTTTCTCGGAGGTTTGGTGCTGTAATGTCACCGTTTACAAGAGCCCTGAATTCCCTTTGGCGTTTTGCCATCGTAACTTCAGTGGAAAAGCAGTGTTTACATATTTAAAACTGGGTTTGTTACATTGCAGCAGAAAGCCCAAGGAAGTGTTCAGGCACAAGCATTAAAAATTAACCAGGAACAGAAATCACACTCCAGTTTGACTTGAGGAGACGTTGGAGAAACTCGGATTGTTCTCACTAGAGTGTCGGAGATTGAGGGGAGACTTGATAGAAGTTTACAAAATTATGAGTGGCATGGACAGAGTAGATAGTCAGAAGCTTTTTCCCAGGGTGGAAGAGTCAATTATTAGGGGACATAGATTTAAGGTGAGAGGAGAAAACTTTAGAGGAGATGTGCGGGGCAAGTTTTTTACGCAGAGGGTAGTGAGTGTCTGGAATTTGCTGCCAGAGGAGGTGGTGGAAGCCAGTACGATAGTGGTGTTTAAGAGGCAGCTTGACAAATACATGAATAGGATGGGAATAGAGGGATACGGACCCCGGAAGTGCAAAATGTTTTAGTTTGACAGGCAATATGATCGGTGCAGGCTTGGAGGGCCAAAGGGCCTGTTCCTGTGCTGTACTTTTCTTTGTTCTTTGTTCTTAATGCATTGCCGCAGCAAGTTGGTTTGTTTGGGACTGACGGCTAATGCCACAAATTCAACTAAAAACATCTTTTAGGATTTGTTCAAATATATGTTTGATAGGCAGTTAGCTCCTGGGAAATTTTTTGTCTTATTTATCAACTGTCTTTTTCAATTATTCTTATGTAGCCTTTCGCAGTGAGATACTCAGACTAGGTAGCTTTGATGGTTGGCGAGAAGAGAATAAGGACAATTACCTAACATTACTTACAGCATTAGTCAGCACAGAGATTGAAAACTTGTTTTAAAAAATGTGGAGCTAGCACAGCTTGCCAGCTGCTACTAAATGCTATATATTCTGGTGTAAAAGTAACATTTTGGGACCATTTCTTTCAGCCAAAGGTAATGCGGTCGACTTTTACACGGTGATGTTTTCGCAGGATTGACACTTGTGCTTGATCTGGGCCCAATTAAAATCCAAAAAATACTGCAACGAACTGTGGTAATTCAAGATGAACTTAAATAATTACCAGTAAGTAATTAATAATCACAACACGGTTTGTCATTCATAATCTCATCAGCTTAATAATTTGAATAAATAATATTAAAATTTAAACCCAGGCTACTTTAAACATTTATTTTATTTACTCACAGAACATGGGTGTTGCTGGCTAGGCAGCACTTATGATTCAGCATTCAATACGATGATGACTGGCGATTGTTGTATATTTGTTACATTTTTTTTTAAATACAGGGCATTGGTGAGACTGCACCTCGAATACTGTGTACAGTTTTGGTCTCCTTATTTAAGGAAGGATGTAAAGGAGGCAGTTCAGAGGAGGTTTACTAGATTGGTACCTGGAATGAGTGGGTTGTCTTATGAGAAAAGGTTGTACAGACTGGGCTTGTTTCCATTGGAGTTTAGAAGAGTGAGGGGTGACTTGACTGAAGTATATAAGATCCTGAACGGTATCGACAAGATGGATGTGGAAAGGACATTTCCTCTTGTGGGTGAGTCCAGAACTAGGGGGCACTGTTTTAAAATTAGGGGTCGCCGTTTTAGGATAGAGATGAGGAAAAATTTGTTCTCTCAGAGGGTTGTGTGACTTTGGAACTCTCTGCCTCAGAAGGCGGTGGAGGCGGAGTTATTGAATATTCTTAAGGTGAAGGTAGGTAGATTCTTGTTAGGCAAGGGAATCGAAGGTTATCAGGTGTAGATGGGAATGTGGAAAACGAAACACAAGAAGATCAGCCATGATCTTATTGAATAGCAGAGCAGGTTCAAGGGGCTGAACGGCCATCTCTGCTCCTATTTCGTATGTTCATATGTTTATCTAACTGCAGAATGATTACTGAGATATTGGTATGCCCAAACAATAGCTGGTTTATTTTATACAACTAAACCATGTACAACTATCCATGGCTAGGTGTTACACTGCTGAAGCCATGAACATTCTCCCTCCCGACTCCCTGTCATGTGTTCTCTTATATCATCATTATGGGAGATGCTATTTACACAGTCCCATACATTAACCCCTACAAACCCTAAGACTACAATCATTTACCAGTGTTCAGTTTTGTTAACGTTTATACATTAACAATGTGATTGAACCATTAACATCTCCAGGTTATACTTTAGCTCTGAAATTTATGGGTTTTGATCCCTGAGAAACTGGGGTTGACTTTTACACAAGGTGTATGAAAAATAACATTCTTTTAGGCCAAAAATCTGGGGTCGGTTTTTACATGATTTCAACTTTTACACAGGTATAAAATATAAATTATACAGAAAATGCTGGAAATATCAGCAGGTCATGCAGCACCTGTGGGGAGAGAAACAGCTAAATGTTCAGGTTGATGAATATCATCAGAGCTGGAAGATCACTTCACTCCTCCTGGAGATTTTTCCCCCACAATCTTGCACAGCCTGCTTCTACCCCCTTCCCAAGATCCACAAACAGGACTGTCCCTGTAGAACCAGCCGGTGGTGTTTAACCTGGGCAAAGGGGGCCTTGTCATCCACAGCCAAATCTGGTAGTGCCCCCATGCCCTAATCTCCAGGGATAGCCAATGGAATAAAGTTCCTAACTGACAGCAGGAACCCTGGCTGTTGGGGCTGCTCAACTCCCGCCACTGAACTTCATACTGTGGGACAGGTCTCCTGCCCCAGGAGCTGCTGACTGCAAGCCTTCCTACACTGAATCAGAGAGCAGCAAGAAGGTGGTGGAACCTCCACCCCACACCCTCCTGCCTGACCGCACGGCCTTGCCCCCCACCCCCACTCATCTCCAAATCCTCCTCTAGTGGGTGGGGGTTGGGTGGAGGTGGTGGGGGGGGAAAGGCCATGTGATCAGGCAGGAGGGTGTTCTCCCTGCTCTCTATCAGGTGGAATTTAATGCCATCCCGTGGCAGTTTTGGTGGCGGTGGGTGGGGGGCAAGGCTGTGGGGAGGGTGGGGAGGGTGGAGCATGTAATCGAGTGGGAGGGTGGCAGGTGTCACCATCCTGCCTTGACCCCGATGGTAAGAAGGTCTGCAGACAGCCATCCCACCCCACCGCCAATTGAGATCCATACTTCATTGCCTATTTAAGTGCCTCATCCTGCCTCCACTGGCAGTGGGCTCACTGTGTGGGGTGCATAACAAGCAAACCCATGCAGGGCTGCCTATGGCCTCCCAGTTAGAGTCCCTCATTCAGGGAACCAGCATCGTGGAAGCGGGAACCCACAGAGAGCAACACCCCTGCCCTTGCTGCCAACCCCCCCCATTCCCCATGTCTCCACTCCATGACCCCCCTCCAAACATTACTCACCTGTGGCCTGGAACCCAGCAGTGATCCTGGCCATTGGGTGGGTGTGTTACCGACAGCAACCACCACTCCGGCCGAACCCCTGCCCCACCACTACCCCGCCCCACCACCACCCACCCACCACCCCCACCACTACCCACCCCCCCACCACTACCCCCCACCCCCCCCACCAATACCCACCCCCCCACCTCTACCCACCCCCCACCTCTACCCACCACTACCCCCCACACCCCCCCATCACTACCCACCCCCCCACCCACACCACTACCACTACACCCCCCCCACCCCCAACCCCCCCACCCCACTTCCAACGCCGCCCCCCCCCCACACCACCCCCAATCCTCCCCACCCCACTCCTCTGCCATTTCCTGGTTCCCTATTATTATTGCCTCATTCTCTAAGTGGCCCACATTGACTTTGGCCTCTCTCTTCCTTTTTGTGTATTTAAAGAAGCTTTTACTGTCCGTTTTTTATATTACTTGCTAGTTTACCCTCAAAGTTTATTTTTTCCCTCTATTATTTTTTCATCATCTTCTGTTGCTTTTTAAAACTTTCCCAATCCTCTGTCTTATCACTAATCTTTGGCACATTGTATGTTTTTTTCTTTCACTTTGATACTATCCTTAACTTCCTTGGTTAAGCACTTGGTTGGTTTATCCCCTTCCTACAATCCCTCTTCCTCACTGGGATATATCTTTGTTGTGAGTCATGAACTATTTTCTTAAATGTCTGCCATTGTTCATCAATCACCTTTTCTGCTAAACTCTTTTCCCAGTCCAGTCCAGCCAAATCTGCCCTCATTCCTTTGTAATTACCCTTATTTAAATTTAAATTAAATTAAAGTTGTTTCCGGTCTATGTTTCTCACTCTCAAACTAAATGCTAAATTCCACCAGGTTATGGTCACTGTGTCCTAGGGGATCTTTTACTCTGAGATCATTTATTAAGCCTGCCTCATTATACATTACCAGATCCAAAATAGCCTGATCCCTGGTTGGATCCACAACATATTGTTCTGGGAAACTGTCCCGAATACACTCTGTGAATTCTTGCTCATGGCTGCCTCTGCCAATTTGCTTTTCCCAATCTACATGAAGATTAAAGTCACCCATGATTAATATGCTGCCTTTTTTACATGCCCTCATTATCTCCTGATTTATTCTCTGTCCTACAGCATAGCTACTGTTAGGGAACCCATAGTCTACTCCCACCAGTGTCTTCTTGTTATTTCTTACCTTCACTCATATGGATTCCACATCTTCTAATCCAAGATCATTTCCTGCAATCGTATTTATTCCATCTCATACTAACAAAGCCACCCCACCAGCCTTTCCTTCCTTTTAAAAAGACACATACCCCTGAATATTTAGTTCCCAGCTTTGATCTCCTTGTAACCACATCTCCATAATGGCTATAAGATCATACCCATTAACCTCTATTTGTGCCATTAATTCATTTATTTTGTTCTGAATGCTATGTGCATTTAAGTAAAGAGCCATTAATTTTGCCTTTTTACCATTTTTCCCCCTCTGACCCTATTTGCTGCTGTTTTTTAATGTTTGTACACTCTGTCCCTTCCTGTCACTCTCTGAGTATCATTACCTAAATAGCTGCCCTGCAATGCTGCCATATCCTTTTGCTTTGTAAGCCTACTTATCCCCTCTCCAGAACCCTCCCCCTTCTAGCAGTCTGTGTGTGTTAACTTGGCAGCACTCACAACTCTTTCATCCTGCGCCAGTCCTCTGTGCCAACATTATTCGAACCAGATTGGGCAACAAGGCACAACATGTGTGAGCACTGTATGGCAGAAATTTTATGCCCTAGAGGGAAAGGCAAAGAGAGAGAGCTAGGACCGGTGAAGCCTGTTGCAGTTGCACCTCCTTCAACTTAGTCTACTGCATTCACTGCTCCCAATGCGGTTTCCTCTACATTGGAGAGACCAAACGCAGACTGGGTGACCACTTTGCGGAACACCTTCGGTCTGTCCGCAAGCATTACCCAGACCTTCCTGTTGCTTGCCATTTCAACACTCCACCCTGCTCTCATGCCCACATGTCTGTCCTTGGCCTGCTGCATTGTTCCAGTGAAGCTCAATGCAAACTGGAGGAACAGCATCTCATCTTCCGACTACGCACTTTACAGCCTGCCAGACTTAACATTAGTTCAACAACTTCAGACCATGAACTCTCTCCTCCCTCTTGACTCTTTCCTTAATCCAATGTTTAATTATTTATTTATATATTTTATGATTTGTTCATTTTTTAAATCCCTTTCCTCAAACCCCCCTTCCCTCCCCCACAGGGCCATCTGTCTCTTGTTTCCATGTTGTGCTTTCACAGAGCGCTGAGCCTCGTTCTGCTATTAACACATTCCGCTGTCTTACCTTTATACCACTATCAGCACCTTCTTTAATCTTTACCACTCCCTTTGTCTTGTGTCCATGACATCTTTGTCAATCTCTCCTTAGCCCCCACCTATCCCTGACCTTCTATCTTGCTCCACCTGCTCCGACCCCTCTTAAACATTATAAACTCCATCACATTTCCACTTCTCTTCAGCTCATATGGACTCGAAACGTTAACTCTGTTTCTCTCTCCACAGATGCTGCCAGACCTGCTGAGTTTTTCCAGCATTTTCTGTTTTTATTTCAGATTTCCAGCATTTTACTTTTATATTTATGTAAAAGTAAAGGGCATTTCAATGCAAATGGCAGCTAAATAATATAAAAGTTGGAATAAATATCATTTTAGTGTGCTACATTCTGCTCTTATCTGTTGGTGAAACACAACGGGAGGATAAGAAAGAGATTGATAGATACAAAAAGAGGTCACTGGTTGACTGAATTTGTATGTTAACGCTCCTGTGAAGCAACTTGAAACCTTCTCATACATTCCAGGTGCTATTTAAAGTGCAGGTTGTGGCATTCCTCAACATGTTTGGCTAGGTTCCCCCTCCAAATATTCCACCACCCTAGGCTGGTCAATTCATCCAGAACGAATTCGGAGTTGAGATTCATCCGATACAACAAATGGCAAATTAACCCAGCAGATAAACAGCAAGTGGGGAATATTCCATCACACTCCCTGACTTGTGTCTTGTAGATTGTGGACAGGCTTTGGGGAGTCAGGAGGTGAGTTACGCTCAGCAGGATTCCCAGCCTTTGATCTGCTCTTGTAGCCACAGTAATTATATAGCTAATCCAGTTCAGCTTCTAGTCAATGATTATCCACAGAATGTTGATAAGTGGGGATTCAGCAAGGGTAATGCCATTGAACATCAAGAGGAGGCGCTTAGATTTCTTCTTGGAGATGGTCATTGCCTGGCACTTGTGTGGCATGAATGTTACTTGCCACTTATCAGCCCAAGTCTGGATATTGTCCAGGTCTTGCTGCATTTGGACACGGACTGCTTCAGTATCTGATGTCATGAAGCTATTAATGTACATAATATTGAAAAATATTTTTCTTTTAAAATACAGGTTTAGCCTGTGGGTGTGTCTTAATTGGATTAAAGTCTGGGTACTTTGATGTGTACTAGTTTTGATTTGTAAGAGGGATAGAGTGCATTACATTTTTTAAATAGAGCATTTAAGAAGTGGGATGAATACTGGCATCTAGCGAGCAGAGACCAAGCAAAATGTTTCTATTGCTAATAAAATTGGTACCAAGAAAGGAGTTTTATTGTTAGAAGAGGCTGGTGATACAGTGAGAATTTACATTCAGTTAGCTGTGCTAGGTATGACTTCAGCAGTTTTGTGTGTGTAGAGCAGAGGCAATGTGAGATCAAAAGCAGCTGTTAACCTCCAACTGTCTGTACAGGAACTAAAGTCAAAAGAACCTCATTTTGAATTTGTAAGGTGAAAATGCTTTGCCTGGTGTTTGGTTAAGCCTGTGGGTTGCTGTTGCCTTAATGGAGATTAGCTTGGGAATTTGTTAAAAGTTATGATAGTAGTAATTTGTAGACATGTATCTGTGTTTAATGTGTTGTAACTTAATAAAATGTTTCATCTAGTTTAATATAAAACCTCTCGAGAACTGGTGGTCTGATTCCTGAATTTAGAGTTGCATGTCAAACATAACACTTTAAATTATAGATTATGACAGTTGTTTAAAGTTTGCCTCTGGGATTTTTAAATAACTCAGCTTTACCAACTGCATCGATCATAACACTGAGGAGTCACAAATGGTGCTGAAGATTGTGCAGTCATCAGCGAACATCCCCACTTCTCACCTTATGATGGAGGGAAGGTCATTGATGAAGCAGTTGAAGATGATTGGGCTAAGGATGCCACCCTGAGGAACACCTGCAGTGATGTCCTGGAACTGAGATGATTGGCCTCCGACTACCACAACCATCTTCCTTTGTGCTAGGTATGACTCCAACTGGTGGGGAGTTTTCCCTCTGATTCTCATTGACTCCAGTTTTGCTAGGGCTCCTTGATATCACACTTGGTCAAATGTTGCCTTGATGTTAAGGGTCGTCACTCTCATCTCACCTTTGGAGTTCAGCTCTTTTGTCCGTGTTTAGACCAAGGCTGTAATGAGGTCAGGAGCTGAGTAGCCCTGGCAGAACCCAAACTGAGCGTCAGTGAGCAGGTTATTGCTGAATATGTGCTGTTTGATAATGCCATCAATGACATTTTCCATCACTTTGCTGATGATTGAGAAAAGACTGATGGAGTGGTAGTTGGCCGGGTAGGATTTGTCCTGCTTTTTGTGGACAGGACATAACTGGGCTGTATTCCATATTGTCGGCTAGATGCCAGTGTTGTAGCTGTACTGGAACAGCTTGGCTAGGGACGCAGCTAGTTCTGGAGCTCAAGTCTTCAGTATTGCTGGAATGTTGTCAGACATGTTGTACAGGAACCAAAGTCAAAAGAACCTCATTTTGAATTTGTAAGGTGAAAATGCTTTGCCTGGTGTTTGGTTAAGCCTGTGGGTTGCTGTTGCCTTGTTCTTTGATATTACTTGGAGTGAATTGAATTGGCTGAAGACTGGCATCTGTGATGTTGGGACCACAGGAGGAGGCCGAGATGGATCATCTACTCGGTATTTCTGGCTGAAGGTGGCTGAAAATGCTTCAGCCTTATCTTTTGCGCTGCTGTGCTGGGCTCCCCCATCATTGAGGATGGGGATATTTGTGGAGCCCCCTCCTCCAGTGAGTTGTTTAATCGTCCACCACCATTCACAACTGGATATGGCAGGACTGCAGAACTTAGATCTGATCCGTTGGTTGTGGAATCGCTTAGTTCTGTCTATCACTTGCTGCTTATGCTGTTTGGCACGCAAGTAATCCTGTGTTATATCTTCACCAGGCTGACACCTCATTTTTAGGTATGTCTGATGCTGCTCCTGGTTTGCCCTCCTGGCACTCAGAATTGAACCAGGGTTGATCCCCTGGCTTGATGGTAATGGTAGAGTGGAGGATATGCCGGGCCATGAGGTTACAGATTGTGTTCGAGTACAATTCTGCTGCTGCTGCTGTCCTACAGTGCCTCATGGATGCCCAGTCTTGAGTTGCTAGGTCTGTTTGAAATCTGTCCCATTTAGGAAGGTGGTAGTGCCAAACAGCACGATGGAGGGTATCCTCAGTGTAAAGATGGGGCTTTGTCTAGCCAAGGATTGTGCGGTGTCACTCCTACCAATATTGTCATGGACAGATGCATCTGCGATAGGTGGATCAGTGAGAACAAGGTCAAGTAAGTTTTTCCCTCTTGTTGGTTCCCTCACCATCTGCCAAAGACCCAATATCCTTTAGGACCCTGCCAGCTTGGTCAGTAGTGGTGCTACCGAGCCACTCTTGGTGGTGGTTGAAGTCCCCCACCCAGTGTACAATCTGTGCCCTTGCCACCCTCAGTGCTTCCACCAAGTGGCTAAGTACTGATTCATCTGCTGAGGGGCTGGGTGGGGTGGGAGGGTGTGGTGATAGGTGGTAACCAGCAGGAGGTTTTCTATCCTATGTTTGACCTGATGCCATCAGACTTCATGCAGTCCAGAGTGGATTTGAGGAGTCACAGGGCAACTCCCTGCTGACTGTATACCACTGTGCTGCCACCTCTGGTGATGGTAGTGGTGATGGCTGGGAAATTATCTGCAAGGTCTGACTCCCTGAGTATGGCTATGTCAGGCTATTGCTTGACTAATCTGTGGGACAGCTCTCCCAATTTTGGCACAAGCCCCCAGATGTTGATAAGGAGGACTTTGCAAGGCCAGGTGTGCCATTGTCATTTCCGGTGCCTAAGTTGATGGCAGTTCAGTTCAGTTTTGTTTCATTCCTTTTAGATTTCGTAGTGGTTTGATATAACTGAGTGGTTTGCTAGGCCATTTCAGAGGGCTGTGGGTCTGGAGTCACATGTAGGCCACACCAGGTAAGGGTGGCAGATTTCCTTCCCTACAGGGTATTAGTTGACCAGATGGGTTTTTACGACATTTGACAATGGCTTTGCGATCACCATTAGACTAGCTTTTAATTCCAGGTTTATCAATGGAATTTTAAATTACACCAGCTGCCGTGGTGGATTTGAACCCATTACCCAGAGCATTAGCCTGGGTCTCTGAGTTACTAACACAGTAACATTGCCACTATGCCAACATCTCTCCCTCTTTCTTTACCAAGAAAGAGATATTTACCAAAGCTCCAGAGATTGTCAGGATCCTGGATAAGATAAAAATGGAGAATGGAGTTGTCAGTAATTAGTGGATAAGTCACCAGATCCAGTTGGGATATCTCTTGGTTTCTGAGTGAAGTGAAGGTTGAAATTGCAGATATGCTAGCCACAATCTTCCAATCCTCCTTAGATACAGAGAGGGTGCTGGAGGACTGGAGGATTGCGAATATTACACCCTTGTTCAAAACAGGGGAGAAGAATAAACCTGATGCTTACAAGCCAGGCAGTTCAACATCGATAGCGGGGAAGCTTTAATTGCCACTTGGGCAAACATGGACTAATAAAAGGAAGCCAGCCTGAATTTAAAGAGCACGTCTTTTGATGAGGTAGCAGCAAGGGTGGATGAGTGCAGTTAATGTTACAAAACTTGGAGTTACAAAAGGATGAAGTACCACATATTAGACCTATTAGCAAACTGAGGCCCATGAGATGAAATGTGCAGTAGCAGCAGGTATACAAAATTGGTGAAGATGGAAAACAGTTGTGATGAATGGCTGTTTTTCAGACTGAAAGCGGTATACAGTGGTCTTCCCCAAGTTTCAGTGCTAGTGCCACTGCTGTTTTCGAGATACATCAATGGCTTAGACCTGGGGATACATGACACATTCTGAAATTTGCAGCTGATATGAAACTTGTAAGTGTCGTAAACTATGAAGAACACAACAATTAGCTTCAAGGAGACATGGACAGGCTGATGGAATGGGTGGACACACAGCAGATAAAACTCAACACAGAAAAGTGTGAGGCATTACACTTTGGTAGGAAGGAGGCAGAGAGACATTGGAAGCTAAACGGTACAATCTTAAAGGGAAGGTAAGAAAAGAGGTTTTGGGATGTTTGTGCACAAATCTTTGAAGGTGGCAGGACAGGTTAGCAAAGCAGGTGGGAGTGTGAGCTTTACAATAGAGTCATAGGGTACAAAACACAGTAAGTTAAGTGAAATATATAAAACACTTTGGCTGGAGTATTCTGTTCAATTCTGGGCACTACACTTTACAGTTTTTCTTCAAGTCTAAGTGGATATTTGGTAGAAGTGTTTAAAATCAGGTTTAGCTCGAGTATATAAAGAGAAAAATTTCCAATGGCTAAGGATCAATAGCCAAAGGACACAGATATCAGGTGATTGGCAAAAGAACCAGAGGTGACATGAGGAGAACTTTTTCACTGTAATATATGGTTAGGATTTGAAACACACTGCTTGAAGGTGTGGTGGAGGCAGATTCAATAGTAGCTTTCAAAAAGGGATTGGATAAATCTGGAAGAAGGAAAACATTCACTGGGATATAGGGAACAAACTGGAATCACTAGATAGTTCAAAAAAGCCAGTGCAGGCTCTATGGGCTGAATGGCCTCCTTCTGTACTATACAATGAAAAGTAATGCCAGATTCTCTAATAACGAAATTCTTATCACTAATCTACCAAACAAAGAACAGAATATTCCTTTTCATTAAGTGGACCATGGGAATTCCCCCACTTCAAAATATTTCCTGAGTTGGAACAGAAAAGTAATTTATTACAGGGAGTTTTCAAATAGTCACCAGGAATGAAAATAAACCTTATCCTGATGTTCCTTTTCTCTCTTTCTACAGCTCTTCCTACTCACTGCAGAATTCCCCCACCTTCCTAAAGTGCACTCATATTCACAGCTGTGCTGGGGCTTTTCTGCAGTGGTTAGAGCTAATAGAGCAGGGTATGATCCTAAGAGAAGTGCAGGATCAGGGGTTCCCTTAACACGTCAGTTGTCAGGCATGGAATTTGCTCTCCACAGATCTCGACCACCTGCGGCTGCCTGGTTTCAATTTCCTTTCAGTCATGTTGCATTTGCTCAACTACTCCTTGTGGTATCAACTTCCACATTTTAACCCGGTGTTTCTCAACCAGGGTTTTCCAGAATCCAATGTGCAATTTTCAGGTTATTTGAAAATTGTACCAAGTTTTTCAATTTTTTAAGATTCTTACATTCAATAAAGAATAATCATTCATTTGTTCAATAGTGTTTTACTTTGTTTTTATATATATATATATATATATATATATATATATGTGTGTGTGTGTGTGTGGTGGGAGGGGTGGAGAGGGAGAAGGTTGGGGTTCTACAGAATTTCACAATATATTATAGGGTTCCTTAACCAAAAAAAGGTTGAAAACCACTCTAACCACTTTCTGTGTAAAGAAGTTTCCCTTGAATTCCCTATTGGATTTATTTATATCTCATTTTTATGGCCCTAGTTTTCACTTGGAGGGGAAGAGAGGCTAAGCAGTATTTTTTAAATTGATACTAAGCCCCAAAGACATGAAAAAGCCGATGGCAATGGTTAATGAGGAAATGACATGTGTTGGAATCTTGAAATACAAAGGCAACAACAAGAGGAACACAAAGCAATTGTTCTTTAATTACAAAAGAGGAAAGATAGGGCAACCATCCAGGAGGCAGACTCCTCCCAGGAGAGCTCATCTGCCTCATGCTGCAGCTCTGCTGGTGGCACACTCGCCGCTAAATCACAAGGTTCTGGGTTCAAGTCCCACTTCAGGGCTTGAGTGTGGAGAAAAATTCAAGGCTGATACTCCAATGCGGGACTGAGGGAATGCCACACTGTTCAGAAGCACAGAATTGTTACAGTGCAGAAAGAGGCCATTCGGCCCATTGTGTCTGCACCAGTGCCCTGAATGAGCAATGTACTCAGTGCCGTTCTCCCTGCATGGAATTTTACAGCCCCGTCGTGTCGGGGTGGGGGGCAGTAAAATGTGGCGAGACAATCGAGAGTCGATTGACTTTGGCAGGAGCGTAAAATCCCACCAGCATAAAGTTCCACCTCCTGTAACCCTGCACATGCTCCCTTTTCAGATAACAGTCTAATTCCCCTTTGAATGCTTCGATTGAACCTGCCTCCACCACACTCTCGGGCAGTACGTTCCAGACTCTAACAACTCGCTGTGGGAAAAAAACATTTTCTAGTATCACTTTTGCTTCTTTTGCCAATTACTTTAAGTCTGTGCACTCTCTTTCTTGATCATTTCACCAGTACAAACAATTTCTCACTATCTACTGTCTCCACACTCCTCAGGATTTTGAATACCTCTATTAAATCTCCTCTTAGCCTTCTTTTCTCCAAGGAAAACTGTCCCAACTTCTCCAATCTATCTTCATAACTGAAGTTCCTCATCCCTGGAACCATTCTGGTTAATCTTTTCTGCTCTCTCTCCAATGCCTTCACATCCTTCCTAAAGCACGGAGCCCAGAACTGGACACATTACTCCAGCTGAGGCTGAACCAGTGCCCTACGTAAGTTCAACATAACCTCCTTACCCTAGTACTCTGCCCCTAGTAATAAGTCCCAGGATACAGTATGATTTATTAGCCACACTCTCAACCTATCCTGCCACCTTCAATGACTTATGCGCATATATACCCAGATGCCTCTGCTCCTGCACCCTCGTTAGAGTTGTACCCCGTATTTTATACTGTTCCTCCATATCAAAATGGATCACTTCACATTTCGCTGCATTGAACTTCATCTGCCACCTGTTCGCCCATTCCACCAACTTGTCTATGAGCTTTCAAAGTTCCACACTATCCTCTCCACAGTTCAGAATACTTCCAAGTTTCGTATCATCCACAAATTTTGAAATTGTGTGCTGTACACCAAGTTCTAGGTTATTAGTATGTATCAGAAAAAGCAAGGGCCCTAACACTGACCCCTGGCAACCCTTCCCCCAGCCTGAAAAACATCCAATAACCACTACTCGCTGTTTCCTGTCATTCAGCCAATTTTGTATCTACGTTGCTACTTTCCCTTTTATTTCATGAGCTATAACTTTTCTCACAAATCTGTTGTGTGGCACTGTATCGAATGCCTTTTGGAATTCCATATACACCACATCAACAGCATTACCCACATCAATCCTCTCTGTTACCTCTTCAAAAAACAGCAGCAAGTTAGTTAAACATGGTTTTCCCTTAAGAAATCCATGCTGGCTTTCCTTAATTAACCTGCATGTGTCCATGTGACTATTAATTTTGTTCCGAATTATTGTTTCTAGACATTTCCCCACCACTAAAGTTAAATTGACTGGCCTGTAGTTCTTGGGCTCAGCTTTACACCCTTGTGTGAACAAGGGTGTAAGTTTGAAATTCTCCAGTCCTCTGGTACCACCCCTGAGTCTCAGGCAGACTGGAAAGTTAAGGTCAGTGCCTCAGAAACTTCCACTCTCATTTCCCTCAGTATCCTTGGACGTATCTCATCTGGTCGTGGTGTCTTGTCAACTTTAAGTACAGATAGCATGTCCAATATCTCCTCCTTATCAATTTTTAACCCTTCTGGTGTCTGAATTTCCTCCTCTTTCACTGTGGCCTGGGTAGCATCTTCCTCCTTGGTAATGACAGATGCAGAGATTATTCATTTAATATCTCAACCATGCTACGTGACTCCATCTGTAAATCACCATTTTGGTCCCTAATCAGCCCTACTCCTCCTTTTACCACTCTTTTACAATGTATACGCCTATTGAAGACTTGGGATTCCCCTTTTATTTTAGCTGCCAGTCTCTTTTCATACACCCTCTTTGCTTCTATTTGTGTCTTCACCTCTCCTCTGAACCTTCTGTATTCAGCCTGATTTTCAATTGTATTTTCTACCTGACACCTGTCATAAGCAAACTTTCCTTCTTTATCTTAATTTCTATCTTTTCTTGTCATCCAGGGAGCTCTGGATTTGTTTGCCCTACCTTTCCATTTCGAGGGAATATACTTTAACTGTGCCCGAACCATCTGTCCTTTGAAGGTAGCCCATTGTTCAGCTACCATTTCTCTGCCAACCTTTGACCTCAATTTATTTGGCCCAAATCCATTCTTTCCCCCAAATGGCTCTCCCCAAGTTAATTATTCTTACTCTGGGTTGTTCATTGTCCTTTTCCAAAGTCACCCTAAACCTTATGTTACAATGAACACTGTCCCCTAAATGTTCTCTCGCTGACATTCCATCTATTTGGCCCACCTCATTCCCAAGAACCAGGCCCAGCAGTGCCTCCTTTCTCATTGGACTGAGCACATACTGCTGTAGCAAATTCTCCTGAAAACACTCTAGGAACTCTTGCTCCTCTCTGCCCTTTGCACTACCCCTATCCCAGTCTACATTTGGATAATTAAAGTCCCCCACTATATAATTTTTGCACATCTCTGTACTTTCCTTGCAGATTTGTTCCTCTACATCCTTCCCACTAGTTGGTGGTCGAGGGAGCACGCCAAGCAATGTGATTGCACCTTTTTGGTACCTTAGCACCAGCCAAATCGGTTCTGTCCTAGACCCCTCTGGGACATCCTCTTTCTCCAGCACTGCAATGCTCTCCTTAATCAATAGCGCCACCCCTCCCCTTTCCTTCCTTTCCTATCTTTCCTGGACACCTTGCATCCAGCAATGTTTAACACCCAATCCTGGCCTTCCTTGAGCAAGGGCTCTGTTGTAGCCACAACATTGTAACTCCACATTACAGGCAATCTGCGCCTGTAACTTACCGCCAATCTTATTTACCCACTCTGTGCATTCTCATACATGCACTGTAACCCTGATTTAGACTCCATTACTTTCTCCCTTACTCTGACCTCCCCTATTAACTCACCATCTCTATTCTAGTGCTATCGGTTTCTCCCAGTATTTTCTGCGCCTTGGTATTCCTTGCTGATATTATCTCCTGGTGCCCACACCCCCGCCGAGTTAGTTTCAACCCTCCCCAACATCACTAGCACAAGAACTCAGCCCCGGCTCTGTTCAGGTGCAACCTGTCCGACTTGTACAGGTCCCATTTCCCCCAGAGCCAGTCCCAGTGTCGCCCAAGAATCTAAAGCCCTCCCTCCTGAACCATCTTTCCAGCCATGTATCCATCTGCCTTATCCTCCTATTTCTGTACTCACTTGTGCGTGGTACTGAGGATAATCCAGAGATTACTACTTTTGAGGTCCTACTTGCTAACTTTCTATCTAGGTCCCTAAATTCTGACTGCAGGACCACATCCCTCTTTCTGTCTACATCATTTTTACCAATGTGGACCACAACTGCTGGCTGTTCATTCTCCCTACTCAGGGAGCTCTGCAGCCGCTCAGTGACATCCTTGGCCCTAGCACCAGGGAGGGAACACACCATCCTGGATTCATGTCAGCAGCCACCACAGAAATGCCTATCTATTCCCCTAACTATTGAATTATCTATCATTATTGTTCTTCCAGACTTCCATGTGCCCCCCTGTACAGCTGTGCCACGGACTTGGTTCACCTGGAGAGTGCAGCCAGAGCCATCACTCTCATCAGTATTCAGTACTGGTTGGAGAGTGGGATGCACTCAGGGGTCTCCTGCACTACCTGCCTGTTCCTTTTTAACTGTCTGATGGTCACCCATTTCCTCTCTTCCTACATACTCTTAAGCTGTGGGGTGACCACATCTATACATGTGCTATCCACGAAGCTCTCAACCTCACGGATACACTGCAGTGATGCCAGTTTCTGCTCAAGTGCTGAAACTCAGAGCTCAAGATGCTGCAACTGACGACACTTCCTACAAGAATAGTTGTCCAGGACACAGGAAGTATCCTGGAATTCCCACACAGCACAGGATGTGCACTCGAGGGTTGCAGTAGCCCTGCCATGCCTTTATTTATTAATTAATAACCTTGTTACTGCTAATAAACCTTACTACTAGTAATAAGCCTTGTCAATACTAATAAAGCTTTGCCAATGCTAATAAACCTTACTATTATTAATAAACCTTACTAATACTGATAAGTCGTACAAATATTTAATGCACCCTACTAGTAGTAATAAACCTTAAGAATAGAAGGTACAACTCACCAGCTACTCACTTGTTACTTGTTATTAATGGTTAATATTTGTTAAACTCCCAGTTGTTTAGACTCAGTCCCTAAGCCAATCAACTTACAACTTTCCTATAATGATTTTTTTTCAAACCCAGTTTTCTGCAGCTGTATCCTCAACTCTGTCTGTAAGTTAAGTGCGAGGCCCCCGAGCCTGGTTGGAGATGCTGTCTTTTGGATGCCACGTTAAACTGAGGCCCCGCCTGCCTGCTCCGGTAGATGTAAAAGATCCCATGGCACAATTTCAAAGACCAGGGGAGTTCTCCCCGGTGTCCTGACCAATATTTATCCCTCAATCAACATCACAAAAACAGATTTTCTGGTCGTTATCACATTGCTGTTTGTGGGAGTTTGCTGAGCACAAATTGTCTGCTACATTTCCTACATTACAACAGGGACTACACTTCAGAAAGTACTGCACTGGCTGTAAAGCACTTTGAGACGACCAGAGGTTGTGAAAAGCATTATATCAATACAAGTCGTTCTATCTTTATCTCACCCAACTTCCAAGTGATGGGGGTGGGGGAGGGGTCTGGGGAAATTCACACCCATCGAGTATGGGGAAAGGCATTTTATCACAATACTGGAGGGTGGGGGGCTTCTCAATATGGATCTAGCCTACCTTTGTCTTTTGGTTCTTGTGTTGGTCTACCATGGCTCATTTCTATCAGGCTTCCAGCATTCCCCATTAGTCATTGTCTTTTGTAATATTCAGTGTGGTCTTGTGCCTCACTGTGATGATCTCTGTAGAGTACCCAGCACTGTTCACCTCTTCCCACCTATTCTCTAACAACTAGTCTGAGCCTTCAACCACAATCTCACTTCTTTCCCCAACCCACCACCATTTCGCCTTGCTCACTTTCAATAAAGAGCTTGTTTTGCCTTCAGTCCTGACACAGAAGGTGGCCATTCGGCCCATCATGCCTGTGCTGGCTCTTTAAAAGAGCCACCCAATCAGACCCACTCCCCTGCCCTTTCCCCGTAGCCTGGCGAAATTCTCCCCTTCAAATATGAATCTAATTCCCTTTTTGAAGGTTACTATTGAATCTGTTTCCAGCACCCTTCAGAGATTGCACTCCAGATCCTAATACAATAAATTGTGTAGAGATCAGGCGGCTGCTGGGTGCAGGCTGTCATGTCGACTTATCCTGAATCATTAGAATAAGGAACACTCGGCAGGATGAATCATTGGGAGGTAACCAGTGTTTCTAAAGCAGTTTCAGGTGCGGAGAGGCGAAGGGATGAACGTTCAAAACGCATATTGTAATTTCTTTCACGGTTCTTGCGCTCAGTTTTAGGACCTCCTTGAAAATCTATAACAGTGTGAAGACCCCAGGAACTTAAAAATTCCCCGGCGGTGGAGGTGACCTGAACTCACAGTGAAAACTTCAGTCACTTTGGTCGAGGCTCTGATTTGAATCTCTTACCTTAATGTTCGCCTGCGTTCTGGGTCCATCTGTAATGTACAAAGTCCACCACGTCTTCGGTGACAAGGAACTTCCAAAGAGGGCAAATGTTCCGAATGTGGAGCTGTTTTTTTTTAGATACTGATATCCTAGTGCCTGGAGAGCGAATGTCGTGAACCACAGATCCAGGAAGTCCTGGACTGTTCCTGCTGAGACAGGGGAAGCGACACTGAAACCTGACAATCGAAAGTTCTCGAGGACTTTTCAAAACTTTCTTTCTTCGACCGACTTGAAGCAGCTTTCGTCAGCCATCCGTAAACTTTCAAACGCGAGGGTTTGATTCAAGCCTTTTCATTTTTCATGCCAAGGGCGAGGGAGGGGAGGTGTTTATCTCCAGTTTCAGGAAAATCCCAAATGTTTCCTAGCGAAATATCCTGACCCCTAAGTCACTCCTGAAAAAAAGTCCAGGCCCACCAGCTGCCCAATCCTTGCGTTTTCAATAACTGATCAATATAAAGGGGAGAGAAAGAATGTAAATAGCAGAAAGGGAAAATTTAAAAATATATATTGAAAGTACCCAGAAACTGAACTAGAATGGAAGAAGGAAAAAGGCATAAACTTTATACAGCACCTTTCTCTACCACAGGGACTCCCCAAAGCACTTTACAGCCACTGAAGTTATTTTATTTATTCATTCACGGGATGTCGCTGGCTAGTCCAGCATTTATTGTCCATCCCTAATTGCCCTTGAGAAGGTGGTGGTGAGCTGCCTTCTTGAACCGCTGCAGTCCATGTGGTGTAGGTACACCCACAGTGCTGTTAGGGAGGGAGTTCCAGGATTTTGACCCAGCGACAGTGAAGGAACGGCGATATATTTCCAAGTCAGGATGGTGAGTGACTTGGAGGGGAACTTCCAGGTGGTGGTGTTCCCATGTGTCTGCTGCCCTTCTCCCCCTAGATGGTAGCGGTTGTAGGTTTGGAAGGTGCTGTTGAAGAAGCCTTGGTGAATTATTGCAGCACATCTTGTAGATGGTACACACACTGCTGCTACTGTGCGTCAGTGGTGGAGGGAGTGAATGTTTGTGGATGTGGTGCCAATCAAGCGGATTGCTTTGTCCTGGATAGTGTCGAGCTTCTTGAGTGTTGTTGGAGCTGCACTCATCCAGGCAAGTGGAGTGTATTCCATCACACTCCTGTTCCTGGTGCACAGGCTTTGGGGATTCAGGAGGTGAGTTACTCGCCACAGGATTCCCAGCCTCTGGCCTACTCTTGTAGCCACAGTATTTATATGGCTGGGTCCAGTTCAGTTTCTGGTCAATGGTAACCCCCAGGATGTTGATAGTGGGGGATTCAGTGATGGTAATGCCATTGAACATCAAGGAGTGATGGTTATATTATCTCTTGTTCGAGATGGTCATTCCCTGGCACTTGTGTGCCACGAATGTTACTTGGCACTTATCAGCCCAGGCCTGGATATTGTCCAGGTTGTGAACCATAGAACCATGGAAAACCTATGGCACAGAAAGAGGCCATTCAGCCCATCATTTGTGTGACAGCTGAAAAAGAAAAAATTAAAATCTAGCCGCCCATTTTAATCCACTTTCCAGTGCCTGGTCCATAGCCTTACAGGTTACAGCAGATCAGGTGCAGATCCAGATACCTTTTAAATGAGTTGCGGGTTTCTGCCTCCACCACCAAACCAAGCAGTGAACTCCAAACACCCACCAGCCTCTGGGTGGAGGTTTTCCCTCATGTCCCCACTAATCCTTCTACCAATCACCTTCAGTCTGTGCCCCCGGGTAATTGACCTCTCCACTAGGAGAAACAGGGCAGTCCTGTCTATTCTATCTAGGCCACTCATAATCCTGTACATCTCAGCCTCCTCTGTTCGGAGGAAAACAACCCTAGCCTATCTTTCATCATAGCTGCAATTTTCAAGCCCTGGTAACATTCTTGTAAATCTCCTCAGTACTCTCTCCAGAGCCATTATGTCCTTCCTGTAGTGTGGTGACCAGAACTGTACACAAAATTCCAGCTGTGGCCTAACCAGCGTTTTATCCAGTTCCATCATTACATCCCTGCCTTTGTATTCAATATCTCATCCAATAAAGGACAGCATTCCATATGCTTTCTTTACCACCTTATCCACCTGTCCTGCCACCTTTGGGACCTGTGGACATGCACTCCAAGGACTCTCACATCCTCTACCCCTCTTAATATCCTCCCAGTTATTGGAAATTCCCTAGATTTTTCTGCCCTCCCCGAATGCATTACCTCACACTTCTCTGGATTGAATTCCATCTGCTGTTTTTCTGCCCACTCAAACAAACCATTGATATCATTCTGAAGACAGCAGCTATCGTTTTCACTATCAACTACACGACCCACTTTTTGTGTCAGCTGCAAATTTCCCAAACATGCCTCCCACTGCACTACTCTCATCAATCCTCCTTGTTACTTCCACAAAAAATTTGATTAAATTAGTAAGGCATGACCTTCCCCTAACAAAACCATGCTGATTAATCCATTGCTTTCTAAGTGACAGTTTATCCTGGCTCTTAGAATTGATTCTAATAATTTTTCCACTACCGAAATTAGACTGACCGGCCTACAATTATCTGGCGATTTCCTTCCATCCTTTTTAAATAATGGTACAATGTTCGCAGCCCTCCAATCCTCTGGTACCTCGCCTGTATCTAGTGAGGATTGGAAAATGATCCTTAGAACATCCACTATATCTTCCCTGGCTTCCTTTGACAACCTGGGATACAATCCATCCGGCCCTGGTGATTTATCCACCTTTGAGGATGTCAGTCCCTCCAGTACTTCCTCTCTCACTATGCTTATTGTATCTATAATTTCACACTCCTCTTTAACCAGAATGTCTGCATCATCTCTCTCCTTAGTGAAACAGAGGCAAAGTACTCATTAAGATCCCTACCCACATCTTCTGCATCCACGCATAAGTTACCATGTACACCTCTGATATACCATGTACATACCCTTTCCTTAGTTATCCTCTTGCTCTTAATGTACTGATAAAACATCTTTGGGTTTTCCTTGATTTTACCTGCCAATATTTTCTCATATCCTCTCTTTGCTTTCCTAATTTTCTTTTTTTACTTCAGCCCTGGATTTTTTATACTCCTCTAGGCTTTCTACAGTATTTTTTTTGTGACTGTCATAAGCTTTCTTTTTCCGCATTAGCTTATCCTGTATGCTTCTGGATAACCAGGGGGCTCTATATTTAAGCAGTCACATCCTTTTTCTTTGTGGGGCATATCTACACTGTGCCCATAGAATCTCGCTTTTGAATGCCTCTCACTGATTTGTCACTGAATTTCCTTCAAGAAGCTGTGTCCAGACCACTTCCATCAGATCACTTCACAGCTTCACAAAATTTGTCTTCCCCCAATTTAGAACTTTTATTCCTGTTCTATCTTTGCCCTTTTCCATAGTGACCATAACACAGTTAGATTTAGCATCATTATTTCCAAAATGGTCACCCACTGCTACTTCATCCACATGCCCTGTTTCATTACCTAAGACTAAGTCTAGAATTGCACCCCCTCTCAATGGGCTTGTAATGTGCTGGCTACAAAGACTTCTTTTGAATGAAATTCAAGAATTTTGTGCCGTCTGTGCCTTTCACTCTGCTCGTGTCCCAGTTGATATTAGGGTAGCTGAAGTCCCCAACTATTATTGCCGAATTGTTTTTGCACTCAGAAATTTATCTACATATTTGCTCTTCTATCTCCCTCTCACTATTTGGGGGTCGTCCTGCATATGTTCACTGCACATTGAAGTGTATTCACTGTTGTAATGTAGGGAACATGGCAGTCAATTTGTGCACAGCAAGCTCCCACAAACTGCAATGAGATGACGATCAGTTCATCTGTTTTTGTCATGTTGGTTAAGGGATAAATATTGATCAGGAGGGTGGGAAGGATTCCCATGCTCTTCTTTCAACTGGTACCACAGGATTTTAGCCAAGAGAGCAGGTGGGTCCTCATCTCATCTGAAAAATGGCACTGCCAAAAGTACAACACTCCCTCCGTACTACAGTGCAGTCTCAACTTTGATTTTTGTCCTAGAGTGGGACCTGAACCCACAACTTTCTGGTTCAGAGGCGAGAGGGAGTCAGAGTTTAATGTTTGGGACAGAGACTTTTCCCCCAAAATATACTTTATTTATAAAATTTGTAAAGGTACATTACATTTTGGGTATGACAGTTGTTATGGACAGGAGGGGTTTGAGTTAAACAACCCTGAATATCTCCTCTCAGTGCCCGTCTGTAAACAGAAATGTGTTTTGATTTTGATTTCCCCCTTTATAAGTGGTGGTGTATTTCCCAACCCCTCAGTTTTGGTGTGATCCAATTTCTACTAATAACCCCACAGCAAACTCGAGAGAGTGTAATCTCAGAAGGTTAGCTTGTTCGCAGACACTCAAACACAAAAGGAGGGTCACAACCTATCCTCCTTTTTACTCATACAATAAAAGAAGCAGGTGGGGAAAGAAAGATTTACAGGGCAAAGACCACAGAGCAAAGAGTTATTGTTTCACGTGAGTCCACAGTCCAGAATCAAAGTCCAATGGTGTATTCATTCACAGAGGTCAACGGGCTGAAGACTGATAATTCACTTTTCCAGTAGAGATGTCTTCCACGGTGAGGTAGGTATGCAGCGATGAATTAAGTCTTGCAGGCGATGGTGTAGAAGTTCAGAAGTTCCAGTAGAAGCAATGTAGATGGGGCCAGGCATTCAAACCTGGACAGAGCCCTCTTTCCGTACTGCTGCTTGGTACATGGAAGTTGGCAGACTGGCAGTCCAGCAAGACAGTATAACTGGTTCTCCCAGCTAGTGGGGGGGGGTGTGGGTCATGTCATATGACTCCCACCTCTCTACTTTGGCTTTGACAGGGGGTGTATATTCCTTTGAGTTCTTGAGATTGTTAATGTTCCAACCATTAAAAATTTCAAAGGAGGTGCAGGGTCCTTTGTCCTAGCAGACTGGTAGACTTCAGTGGCCAGGCCTGGCTTATGAAATGTGGATGGCTTTTGTCTAATTTCCTTTGAATTTGGTCTCTGCAGTCCACAGGGCTGTTCACATCTCTTCAGAGATAATGAGGTGTCAGCTTCTCTGAAACTGCCAGAAAGTTCCTTTTGTTTAGGGTTACAGGCAGACATAGCTTCAGCCTTTTAAAGTCTTTGTCCAGTTTTAAAGCTTTTAGAAATTAGCCAGAATGAGATATATATATATATATATATATATATATATATATATAGTTTCATAAAAATATAGTGTGAGGTTTTAGCTCCATTACATTGTACACAAATTGCACTGTCAATCAATTTGGCATCACTCAGCATATAGTCTCACGAAGAAACATTTTGTATAAGTCAGGAAACCCCATTTGCCTGGCAGATATTAAAATTAACACATCAAACCAACCTGCTGTCTTCTGCTTGCTGCCAGAATCCCTTCGAACCATTTGGTCAGGAGAGCCCGAGGTAGGCTGCAGTGCCAAGATTTGCCAGGCTCCCTTCTTCTGTTCTCCACCTGTGGAATGGAACAGAAGAAAATATGCTCCATCGGTCTTTTTTATAAGCAGCAAGATAAAAGCAAAATGCTGCAGATGCTGGAAATTGGAAATAAAAACAGAAAATGCTGGAAAAACTCAGCAGGTCTGGCAGCATCTGTGGAGAGAGAAACAGAGTTAACGTTTCGAGTCCAATATGAGTCTTCTTAGAGCTGAAGAGAGGTAGAAATGTGATGGGTTTATGCTGTTGAAAAGGGGATGGGGGTGAAGCAAAATAGAAGGTCACTGATAGGCTAGAGATCAAGATACATTAAACAACAATTCTACATTTTCCCAATGACTGCTGTTAGGCTAGTTGGCCTAGTTTCCTGCTGTCCCCCTCCTTTCTTGAATAGAGGTTTTACATTTGTGGCTTTGGCATTTGTTGGAACCTTTCCAGGATGTAGGGAATTTTGAAAGATTACAACCAATGCATCCACTATCTCTACAGTCACTTCCTTCCCTAGGATACAGGGAATCCAAGGGGTTTTTCCCATTAGTTTTCTTAGTACTATTTCTCCCATGATAGTGATTGTTTTACGGTCCTCCCTCCTTTTTGCCCCTTGACTTTCTACTATACTTAGTTTGCTTTTCATGTCCTCTACCATGAAGACAGATACCAGATACTTGTTCAGAAGGCTCTGCCATTTTCTTCTTTCTCATTAATTCCCCAGCCTCATCCTCTAAGGGACAATTATTTGTTTTAGCTATTCTCTTCCTTTTTATACTAGTAGAAGCTCTTACTGTCTGTATATTTCTTTCTTGTTTACTCTCATATTCTAATTTCTCCCTCTTAATTATTTGTTTACTCACCCTTTGCTGGTTTCCAAAAATTTTCCCAGTTTTCTGGCCTTCACAGAATTGTACGTCTTTTCTTTCAATTTGATATCATCTTCGACTTCCTTAGTTAGCCAGGGAGTAGGGACGGAGACAAGAGACATTTAATGTTGGAGGGAAAAGGGTAGAAGTGGAATTTGAAAAATAAGGGAAAAGAAGAGGTACAAAATGTCAGCAAACATGTCTGGTTGGATTTTGTGGTTAGCAGCAGAGCTATGGCACTTGCCACTGATCTCGAAGATCCAGTGATCACTGTGCTCCCACAAACCGCAATGTGACAACCACCAGATAACCTGTTTTTGTGATGTTGATTGAGGGATAAATATTGGCCAGGACACCGGGGAGAACTCCCCCTACCCTTTCTTAAAAATAATGCCATGGGCTCTTTTCCATCCACCTGAATGAACAGACAGCGCCTTAACATCTCATCCGAAAGACATGGAAGAAGTTCTCACCAATTTCAGTGATTTCCAATTCTATTCAGAGTGGGGGGATTTTTAACAGTGTGCCTTCTGAAGGAACCTAGAGTCACTGACGGCAAGGTCCTGATTTCAGCCAAAACACTGAAACCTATAAGCCTTCTCTTTCTCATCAACCAACACCCTGTCCCTACATTGGACGCCAGACCCCCATTACATTTTTTTGTATTTAAATCCCTTCATGGTATTATTCTTCATTATCTCTGTAAATTCCTACAGCCCTACAACCAGCATCCACCCACCCACCCCCTCCCTCCAAACCACTCCTCCGATCCTAACTCTTTAGGTCCCACATTCTGGGATTCTCTTACTAAACCCATTCCAGATTTTTTCTGCCCTCTGTGTGAAGAAGTGCTCCTAATTTCACTCCCGAGTGGCCTGTGCCACACTGCTCCTTTCGATGCGGAAGATTTTAGATATCTCATTGCAGGAGGAGCTGCTAAGGAGGGAGGGTGGAAGTTTTGTCTTTTTGGCATTAAAGGCCACCACCCAGATCAGCAAACTCAGCATGAGCCGGGGATTGGACTGTCTGCAAGTCTGCACTGTGCAGAATCTCAATGGGGAACTTCCCGTTTCTTCTTGAGGGAAAATAGTTTAGCAACTCAGGGAGGGAAAGTGAGCAGCAGAGTTATGATTCATTCTCATGTTGAGTCACGGCTAAGTGTGCGAGTTTAAAAACGTGATATTGGCACCCTCACCCAAGCCAACTCTGTGTGTTCGAGTCCCACTCCAAGACTTGTGCACAGAACCTAGTTAGGCACTGTCACAAATTGGCAGAGGTAATGTTGCACTGGTAAGGAATTGGGGTTGATATGAACCCCCAAAACAGGTAGCAGGGTGTCAAGACAGGGATTAAAAGTTAAAAACTGGGAAATAACTCCAATCCGCCATGTATGTGCCTGTTACCATTTTAAGGGTGATGGGGTGCCTCATGTGTGGAGATTTTCCACTAGAAAATGTAATCCAGGCTCCCACAGTGCAGCTGGGTGCCAGACTGAAATTGAACAGTTGTTGGCTGGATTCCCAGGGCTCGAGAAACATGGCAGCTACATGGAAGCAGGAGTAGAAACAGAAAATGCTGCAAATACATTTCACTGTCTAGCAAAAGGTCATCGACCTGAAATGTTAACCCTGTTTCTCACTGCACAGATGCTGCCTGACCTGCTGAGTATTTCCAGCATTTCTTGTTTTTATTTCAGATTTCCAACAGGTTACAAGAGTAACCGGCTACAGAAGGTAGAACACTCCTTATGAGACAGGAGGAGAAGGAGCGTAACAAAAACAGAAAATGCTGGAAAAACTCAGCAGGTCCAACAGCATCTTTGGAGAGAAATTCCGAGTTAACGTTTCGAGTCCATTTGACTCCTCTTCAACCCGAAGCGTTAACTCTGTCTTTCTCTCCACAGATGCTGTTAGACATGCTGAGTTTTTCCAGCATTTTCAGTTTTTGTTTCAGATTTCCAGCATCCACAGTATTTTGCTTTTATCTTAGGAGAAGGAGTGTGTTGCTGTGATTGGCCAACCTGTGACCTACAGACCCCTTCCCTTTCACCCCTCATCCCGAGGCTCCTGCCCTGCAATCGCATTATGGGATGCCAGGGATTCCCTTATAGATACATTCAGTGAGTCACTAATACTGGGTCAATGTGGCCAATCAATTGTACACCGAATGGTTAATCTTCCCCACCCACCCCTTCCAACCATCCCACTGACACAAAACAGTCTTGCAGCCCATTGCAGACCATTCCCATTGGTCCCCATAAATTCATGTCCTCTCACGCATCAACGAGAAATGGAAAAGGGGAGTTGCCATCCAGCAACACAAAGAATGGGCGACATGGGAAAGAGGTGCAAAGCAATACATTTTATGTGATTCTAGTAAATAATAAATAACCCATCATTTGCATTAACATCCATGTGCATACCTTTGGTAAAGAATAAAGTGTTATTCTTCCTGTTCCTACCACTCCTATGTGGTGCAGAGGTAGAGGTAGGCTGCACAGATGATCTTGGTTGATGACCTCCAGGCATTGGAGACTGTGAATGCCCTGCTAAAGAATGCTACACCGACACCTGCACTAGGGCGTAAGGCAGTCATGTCGACTACTAACCGGAGGCATATGTGGGGATGGGGGTTTCAACAATGAGAACTGGGAACTCTTTGAACATTGTTCCCACTTCCATGTTCCCTTTTGGATAATCCCTCTCGTGGGCCAATCACACTTCACTCTTACCACTCTGCAGGAAAGCAGTTTAGGGTAGATCAGTAACACATTGTAAGGCCATAGTGAAGATTTCTGCCATTCCACTTAGACATGTTGACATCCAGAGTCTGCACGGCCGTGGTCAAGGCTTGTGTAGACTCAATTGATTGCTGCGTTTGGTGTTCCATAGAGCTAGCCAGCCTATCCATAGAAGACGAGTTCTTCACAATGCCCTGTGAAACAACCCAATCCTGCTTGAGCTGGACCCCTCCATTCTCTCTGCAATTGTGGACAGTGTGTGTGCCTCTCCTCAGCTGAGCAAAGCTCAATCCAACACGCCCAGACTTTTCATATTCCATGTGTGAGTAGCATCACATTCACTCTGATCACAGCTGAGAGTTATTTTTGGGGCCATTATAACAATGGAAACCCTGTTGTTTTGAACCCTTGCATCTGATAGATCTTATATACGTATGCACATACAAAGTAGGAGCAGGAGTAGGCCATTTGGCCCTTCTAATCTTCTACCACAACTCTACCTTCCCACACTACCTGTTAAGATCTATCCATCTCTGGCTTGAATATACTCAATAACTAAGCGGCTACAGCCCTCTGGTTACAGAATTCCAAAGATCCGTATAATTTTGATTGAAGAGGTTCCTATTCATCTCAGTCCTCAGTGGCCAATCACAGAATCACACAGTGCAGAAGAGGCCCTTCGGCCCATCAAGTCTGCACCAACATGTGAGAAACACCTGACCTACCTACCTAATACCATTTACCAGCACTTGGCCCATAGCCTTGAATGTTATGACGTGCCAAGTGCTCATCCAGGTACTTTTTAAAGGATGTGAGGCAACCCGCCTCCACCACCCACCCAGGTAGCGCATTCCAGGCCGTCACCACCCTCTGGGTAAAAAAGTTTTTCCTCACATTGCCCCTAAACCTCCTGCCCCTCACCTTGAACTTATGCCCTCTTGTGACTGACCCTTCAACTAAGGGGAACAGCTGCTCCCTATCCACCTTGTCCATGCCCCTCATAATCTTGTACACCTCGACCAGGTTGCCCCTCAGTCCTCTCTGCTCCAACGAAAACAACCCAAGTCTATCCAACTTCTCTTCAATACTTAAATGTTTCAGCCCAGGCAACATCCTGGTGAATCTCCTCTGCAATCACATTCTTCTTATAATAATGTGGCGACCAGAACTGCACACAGTACTCCAGCTGTGGCCTCACCAAGGTTCTATACAACTCCAACATGATCTCCCTACTTTTGTAATCTATGCCTCGATTGATAAAGGCAAGTGTTCCATAGGCCTTTTTCACCACCCCACTAACATGCCCCTCCACCTTCAGAGATCTAAGGACACACACGCCAAGGTCCCTTTGTTCCTCAGGACTTCCTAGTGCCATGCCGTTCATTGAATACTTCCTTGTCAAATTATTCCTTCCAAAGTGTATCACCGCACACTTTTCAGGGTTAAATTCCATCTGCCACTTATCTGCTCATTTGACCATCCCGTCTATATCTTCCTGTAGCCCAAGACACTCAACCTTACTGTTAACCACCTGGCCAATCTTTGTGTCATCCGCAAACTTACTAATCCTACCCCGACATAGTCATCTATGTCGTTTATATAAATGACGAATAATAGGGGACCCAGCACAGATCCCTGTGGTACACCACTGGACACTGGCTTCCAGTCACTAAAGCATCCTTCTGTCATCACCCTCTGTCTCCTACAACTAAGCCAATTTTGAATCCACCTTATCAAATAACCCTGTATCCCATGTGCATTTGCCTACTTTATAAGTCTCCCATGTGGGACCTTGTCAAAGACTTTGCTGAAATCCATATAAACTACATCAACTGCACCACCCTCTTCTACACACCTGGTCACCACCTCAAAAAATTCAATCAAATTTGTTAGGCATGACCTCCCTCTGACAAAGCCATGCTGACTATCCCTGATCAAACCTTGCCTCTCCAAGTGGAGATAGATTCTCTCCTTCAGAATTTTCTCCAATAGTTTCCTTACCACCGATGTGAGAGTCACTGGTCTGTAGTTCCCTGGCTTATCTCTACAACCCTTCTTAAATAGCGGAACCACATTAGCTGTTCTCCAGTCCTCTGGCACCTCCCCCGTGGCCAGAGAGGAATTAAAAATTTGGGTTAGAGCCCCTGCGATCTCCTCCCTTGCCTCCCTCAGCAGTCTGGGACACAAATCATCTGGACCTGGAGATTTGTCCATTTTTAAGTCTGCCAACACCTCCAATACCTTGTCACTCCCTATATCAATTTGCTCAAGAACCTCGCAGTCCCTCTCCCCGAGTTCCATACCTTCATCCTCATTCTCTTGGGTGAAGACGGATGTGAAGTATTCGTTCAACACTCTACCGATGTCCTCTGGCTCCACCCACAGATTGCCTCCTTGGTCCCTTATGGGCCCTACTCTTTCCCTGGTTATCCTCTTCCCATTGATATACTTATAGAATATCTTGGGATTTTCCCTACTTTTTCCTGCCAGAACTTTCTCATATCCCCTCTTTGCTCTCCTAATTGCTCTCTTAAGCTCCACCCTGCGCTTTCTGTACTCCACTAATTCCTCCACTGATTTGCTCCCCTTGTATCTGCTAAAAGCCTCTGTTTTCCTTCTCATCGAATCCCTTGTTCTGAGACTGTGATCCCGTGTTCTAGACTCCCCAGGCAGGGGAATCATCCTCCTAGCATCTACCCTTGAGAATTTTATCTGTTTTATTGAGACCACCTCTAATTCTTCTAAACACTACACAATATAGGCCTAATCCACTCAATTTTTCCTCATAGGACAATCTCCTCATCCCAGAAATCAATCTAATAAACCTACATTACATTCCTTCTAAGGCAAGTATATCCTTCCTTAGATAAGAGACGAAAGCTGTACACAGTACCCCAGGTGTGGTCGCACCAACGTATCATCTTCCACTCTTGTCACCAAGTGCATTTTCTGCTTTGCAGCAACTGCTATTCACATATGCTCACTCTTCCATTATCATCATTCCTCTTTCTCAGGCATTATCCCTAGCAACACAGTAAATGCATCATTTGTCCGTTTGTTTCATTCTACATTGCCTTCTTGGGGCCCAAATGTTTTCTCTGTACCATAAAATGACTCTGATGTCCTCTAACCTGCCATACTGTCCTCTGACACGGGTGCGATTGAACCCTGGGAACCATTTTGCTTGCTACTTCAATCCACCAGCACCACCCTGCCTCACTCTCAACAATTCCATTCACAGGCCTCATGCACTGCGTCAATCAGGCTTAATGCTGTCATCAGAAATAGCATGTCAACTTCCTCCTAAACACTCTTCTGCTCCAAATACTGACCTCAATAACTGCAGACCTTTTACCCTTTGTGATTCTCCCTTTCACAGTCAGCATCTCCTCATATCCTTGAGTCATAATTGAATCACACTTTATTTAAATGATAACAAGAACATTCATGCCATAGAAGTCATTTCACAACTTGTTCTGTGATTTTAAAATCTATTGATGCGATATTGAATCAATTAACAGCTTTTATGTGAAAGCGACATCCTCCTGTCCTGAACAGGAAGCTATTTCACCTATGACCTTTCATTTGCTCAGTCCTGTAAGAGTACTCTCCTCTTAAACATGCCAGTCTGATTGTATAGATCCACACAAAATATAAACCTGTTTGTTTTCCACTGAGCATATTGGGTATTTCCAGCACTTTCTGTTTTTACACCACAATGTCATAATCTTTGAAAAATCTGGTGATCTTGTTCACAAACAATGTGGCAAGAATATGACAGCACAAAAATTGCCTTCAAATTTACTTCTTCAACATAACTACCCCAATCTTAAACTCTCTCCCTCCCAGGATCTCAGTAGAGGGTGAACGTGCGTTTGTATCGAATCTTCCATGATCTCAGGCGGTTTCAAACCACTGCACAGCCGATAAAGGACTTTCAAAGTTTAGTTAGTCATTGGGGGAAATTTTGAGGCCCACCATCACCAGCAAACGTGCCAGGGGGTGGGGGCATATAAAATTAAATGGCAGGCTAGCCCACCACCTTCCTGCCCATGCCCCCAAGCTGTGTGCTTATACGGTGGGGTATAAGGCATCAGCCAACCTGCTCTCCTTTAGACCTATTAAGGCCCTGAACTTGCTTATTAATGGTCAGTTCAGGGCCTGTTTCCACTCATGCATCAATAATACATGTGGCTAGAGAAGCTGGGACAAAGGAGGCCAGCCCATTCCTTCATAACCTCAGCTTAAAAGATGGGAAGGAAGAGGCCAATCGGGGGAACGCCCTCCCCAAGATGGTACCCCTCCTGGCCTCCGGAAATCGACCCCCAAACCTCTCCCCGCTGCCTCCCTCTCTGACCAAAAACCCCAGACTCAGCAGTCTGGCATCCATGGATCTTCTCCCCGGGATTGCTTGTAGTCCCAGCAGCAGCCACAACTCAGCTCCGGTGCCGCTGGGGCTACTCAGTTGCCAGCCAATCAGATTGGTTGGCAACTCTGGAGGGCGGGGCTTTCTTTCCCTGGTTGGGGGGTTGGGGGGGGGGGGGGGGCGCGGAAGTCCCACTCAGCTCCGCGTATTATCATTGTGGGGCAACCTTTTGTAAAGCCGTTAGGTTCAAGACAGACTTTTCTACTTAAAATTCATCTTATTGTTGTTGGAAACACAGCAACCAATTTGCACACAGCAAACTCCGCAAGCTGTAACTTATCCATGACAAGCGACAGTGGTGTTTGTTGAGTGATAAATATTGGGCAGGACATTGGGTACCACTCCCCTGCTTTTTTCAAAATAGTGCCACGGGATATTTTATACCAGGCTGGTCCTATCTTTTTGAGTGGGGGCCACATGTTCATGTTTTTCTCATTAAAGGGGCTAACAAGCAGATTTCAGAAAGTTACATAATTTTTTTTCTTAAATTGTGTGTGAAGAAAAGAAACAACTTGCTGAGCAAAATTAAAGCAACGTCAAAGCAATAAATTGATCATTTTAAAACGAGTAATGAATAAAAATGAGATTGGAGTGTGAATGTGTGTGTGTCCAGCTCACTCCCAGTCTCAGGGTGGTCACTCACTGAGGGTGTGTGGGGATGAGGGTGACTGAGAATTCTGACACTGGGAGTGAGCCAGAAACACACAGACACACACACTCTATCTCCCTCTCTTTCACACACACATCACACTCACTATCTCCCTCTCTCTTACAACACAGTCTCTCCCTTTCCTTTACACACATATTCACACTCACTCTCTCGCACACACTCACACTGACTCTAACTCTCTCTTATACACACTGATACTCACTCTTTCCCTCTCTTTCACACACACTCACTAAAGAAAATATTATTTTTTCCAATGTTACTGTGGGATACTGTGAAGCAGGCTTATGGGGGCTGCGTTTATGTTTGTGTGTGTGGCTGATTTAATTACACTTAAGACAGTCAGACTGCAAGGTTTAAATCATCAAAGGGTTAGGCATAAAAGCAGGCATTTTGAGGTGGAGATGAATAAGCTAAGATGGGATACATGTAAATACAGCATGATTAGGAATTTGCATTAGGAGATAAATGAGGAGTTGAATTTTTAGTTGTTGAATTTCAAGGAGAAAGATAAGGAAGTTTACAACTGGCAAAGATCATAAATGAATAAAGCAAAGTTATTAAGTTTACTTTTCCTGAAAGTGTTGGCCATAAAGACAACATGAAATATTTTTTATATTCTGGGAAACATAACTTCAGAAGAAAGTTAAGAACAATGGGTTTAAAGATGAAAGAAAAAAAAAACATATTTAAGGAAAGATTGAAAGCTGTATGAGAGGTGTGGCCATGTGATATCTTGTAGAGTGTATTGTGCGAGGACAGACCTGTGAAGTGAGCAGCCTCCAGTCACCCCAGAAAAGTGTTTGTTTGTTCCAGAAAGTGAGGTTTTGTTACAAACCTTGGATTTCCACTGTCAAGTTAGAGGGAGAAAGAAGCCCTGTGAGATACCTCCTCTATAGCAACAGTGGGTGTCTTGCAGTAATATTACTGGATGTTTTATAGATTAAGAATCTATAGGGACTGTTGCCTGGAAGAGGGTGTTTATTTGTGAGTCTAGCTAAGTAGAAATATTTCGGGAAAGGTTGTAAAACTAAATTTAACTGTGTAACAGTAATCTTGTGTTTAAGTTTTATTTTCTTTTGTTAATAAATATTTTAAGTTAATATTTAAAATCTCCAAAAGTGGTAGTGGAATCTTTACTTCTGACTTCAGTACACATACCTTCTCATAATAAAAATACAAATTAAAATCATTCTGATAGCTTGACTAATTTTCCCTTTGGGATTTGGTCAGCCCAGCCATCACTACCTGCCATATCATAACCCCACTCTCTCCCTCTCTCTCACACACACACACACTCACACTCACTCTCACTCTCTCCCTCTCTCACACACGCACTTCCTGCCTCCCTCTCTCACACACACATACAAACACACACACTCACACACACACACTCTCTCTCTCTATCACACACACTTATTCTTTCCCTCTCTTTCACACACACATACACACTCTCTCTCCCTCTCTCTAACACGCTTGCTCTTTCCCTCACTCACACATACACTCCCTCTCTCACACACTCACTCTCTCACACACACAGTCACACTCACACTCTCCCTGTCTCAAACACACACACTCACTTTCTCCCTTCCTCTCACATACACACACACACCCACTCACACACACTCTCTAACGTGGACACCTCATTCTCTTCCCCTTTTTCACAAACACATTCACACTCACTCCCTACCTCTCTCTCTCACACACACTCACTCTCTCACACACACTCACTCTCTCACACACACTCACTCTCTCACACACTCACACAGGCACATGCACTCATTCACACTCTCCCTCTCTCACAAACACAGGCTCAGACGCAGTCCCTACTTCTCTCACACAGACACACTCCGTCTCTCACACACTCACTCTCTCACACGCACACACACACATACATACACTCCCCATCTCTTCCTCTCACTTGTTCTCCCCCTTTCCCATGCATACTCACTCACTCTGTCACTCTTTTATACACACATACTCACACTCACTCTCTCCTTTCCCACACACTCTCACTCGCCCTCTCCCTCTCTCTCTCACACAAACTCACTCTCTCCCTCTCTCCCTCTCTCTCACACACACTCACTCAATATCTCCCTATCTTTCGCACACACTCTCACTCTCTCACACACAAATTCACTCTCTCCCTCTTTTTCACATAACATCACTTTCTCCCTCTCTCTCACATACACATCACTCTCTCCCTCTCTAACAGACACACACAAGCACACATTCACTCACTCTCTCCCTCTCATATACAGTCACACTCACTCTCTCCCTGTCTCAAACACACACACACACACACACACACACACGTACCCTCTCCCTCTTCTTCTCTCCCACACACACTCACAATCACTCTCCCTCTCTCTCTCTCTCACACAGGCTCAATCGCTCCCTCTCACACATACACAAACACACACGCTCTCACGCACACTGACGCTCTCCTCTCCCACACACACTCACAATCACTCTCCCTCTCTCTCTCATACAGGCTCAATCACTCTCTCTCACATATACACAAACACACACACACGCTCTCACGCACACTGACCCTCTCCTCTCACACATACAGTCACACTCACTCTCTCTCTGTCTCAAACACACACACTCTTTCCCTGTCTCAAACACACACACACACTCACTTTCTCCCTGCCTCTCTCTCAGACACACACACACACTCTCTCCCTCTCTAACTCTAACATGGACACACTCACTCTCTTCCCCTCTTTCACACACACATTCACACATACTGTCTACCTTTGTCTCACACACTCACACTCAGTCTCTCTCATACACACTCACTCTCTCCCTCTCACTTACTCTCTCTCCCTCACACACACAAAAAGGCACGTGCACTCATTCACACTCTCCCTCTCTTGCTAACACAGACTCAGACCCACTCCCTACTTCTCACACAGACACACTCCCTCTCTCACGCACTCACTCACTCTCTCCCTTACTCACACACATGCACACACACATACATACACTCTTCATCTCCCCCTCTCGTACACACACTTGCTCTCGCCCTCTCCCATGCACACTCACTCACTCTGTCACTCTCTTACACACTCGCGCTCACTCTCTCCCGCTCTCACCCTCTCCCTCTCTCTCACACACACTCACACTCTCCCTTTCTCTCTCTCTCTCTCTCTCACACACACACGCACACTCACTCTCTCCCTCTTCTTCACATACACTCACTCTCTCCCGTGCTCACAAACAGACACTCACTCTCTCTCTCTTTCAAACACACTTCACACTCACTCTCTCCCTCACTCTCACACACACACACACACTCTCTCTGTCACGCACAAACATTCACGCTCTCTCTCACACACTCACTCTCTGCCTCCCTCTATCACACACACATACACACACACACACATACACTCTCCATCTCTCCCTCTCACACACACTTGCTCTCCCCCTCTCTCATACACACTCACTCAATCTCCCGCTATTTTTCATACATACACTCTCTCTCTTACACAAATTCACTCTCTCCCTCTTTTTCACATACATAATTCTCTCCCTCTCTCTCACACACACTCACTCACTCACACACGCACTCACTCACTCACACACGCACTCACTCTCTCACACACGCACTCTCTCATCCTCTCCCTCTCTCGCACACTCACTCACCCTCTCCCTCACACACTCTCTCCCTTTCTCTCACACAAACTCACTCTCTTCCTTTCTCTCACACACACTCACTCACTCTCTCCCTCACACGCTCACTTTCTCTCACACACACATACACTCACTCTCTCTCTCACACACACACATACACACACACTCCCTTTATCTCTCTCTCTCACAAACAACACACACTCCCTCTCTCTCACACATGCACTCACTCTGTCCCTCTCACACACAGACTCACTCTCTTCCTCTATCACACACACTCACTCTCACTCTCTCTCTCATACACACACAATCCCTCTCTCACACACTCACTCACTCTCTCCCTTACTCACTCTCACACATGCACACACACACATACATACACTCTCCATCTCTCTCACACACACACTCTCACCCTCTCCCTCTCTCCCACACAAATTCACTCTCTTCCTCTCTCTCACACACACTCACTCAATCTCTCCCTCTCTTTCACACACACTCTCACACAAACTCACTCTCTCCCTCTTCTTCACATACACATCACTCTCTCCCTCTCACACACACTCCCTTTCTCACACACTCACTCACTCACTCCCTCTCTCGCACAGTCACTCACACACGCACATGCACAGACACATACATACACTCTCCATCTCTCCCTCTCACACACACACTCACACTCTCTCTGTCACACACACAGTCACTCTCACACACACTAACTCTCTGCCTCCTTCTCTCACACACACATATACACACTCTCTCTCACACACACACTCACTCTCTCTCTCATACACAATCTCTCTCTCCCTCTATCGCACACACTCACACTCACTTTCTCCCTCTTTCTCTCACACGCACAGTCCCTCTCTCACACATTCATTCACTATCTCCCTTACACACTCTCTTATACATGCACATGCATTTACTCTTCATCTCTCCCTCTCACACACTCACTCATGCTCACTCTCCCCCTCTCCCATACACACTCACTCACTCTGTCCCTCTCTCTTACACACTTTCTCCCACTCTCACACACATACTCACCCTCTCCCTCTCACACGAATTCAATCTCTTCCTCTCTCTCACACACACTCACTCAATCTCTCCCTCTTTAGCAAACACACACTCACTCTCTCTCACTTACACAAACTCACTCTCTCCCTCTTTTTTACATACACATCAATCTCTCCCTCTCTCACATACACTCACTTGCTCACACACACACACACTCTCCTTTTCTCTCTTTCACACACACACACACACTCACCTCTCTCACACGCACTCTCATTCATTCACTGACTCTCACGCACACACTCACTCAGTCTCTCCCTCACACACACACACTCACTCTCTCCCTCTCTCACACCCACGTACACTCTCCCACAAAAGCTCCCTCTCTCACACAGACACTCACTCTCTCCCTTACTCACTCTCCATCTCCCTCTCTCCCACACACATATTCACACTCACTCTCTCCCTCTCTCTCAATCACTCTCTTCCCCTCTCTCAGATACACTCACTTGCTCACATACACACCCACTCTCTCACAAACACACTTCATATTCTCCCATTTCTCTCTCACACACACACTCTCACCCTCTCTTTCATACACACATACACACACTCACTTTCTCTCTCTCTCACGCAGAGTCACTCTCTCTCTCTTTTTCACATACGCACTCTCTCTCCCATATACTCACTTGCTCACACACACACATTCACTCTCTCCCTCACACACACACGCACTCACTCACCCTCTCTGAGAAACACACACTCATGCTCTCCTTTTCTCTCTCTCTCTCTCACACACACAAAAACACACTTACTCTTTCCCTTATTCACTCTCACACATACACACACATACTCACTCTCCCCCTCTCCCACACAAACTCACTGACCCTCCACCTCTCCCTTACACACAATTACACACACCCTCTCCCTCTCTTTCATATATACACTCACACTCACTCTTTCCCTCTCTTTCACACACTCACATTACTCTCTCCCTATCTCTCTCACACGCACTCACTCTCTCCCTCTCTTTCACACACTCACCCTCTAAAAACACACATTCACACTCTTGCTTTCTCTCTCTCCCTCACCCTCACCCACACTCTCCCTCCCTCTCCCACACACACTCACTTTCCATCTCTCTCACACACGCACACACTCATCCTCTCTCTCACACGCACTCTCACACACTCATTCACACACACACTCACTCAGTCTCTCCCTCTCACACACAAACACACTCACTCTCTCCCTCTCTCACACCTGCATACACTCTCTCACAGACACACACACTCTCTCCCTCTCTCACACACATACACTTATTCTCTCCCTTGCTAACTCTCTCACACACGCACATACACACTCTCCATCTCCCCCTCTCCCACACATATTCACACTCACTCTCTTCCTCTCACACACACTCTCACACACACACTCTCAACTCACAAACATATTCACACTCTCCCATTTCTCTCTCTCTCTCTCACACACACTCTCCCTCTCTTTCACACATGCATACACTCACTCTCTCTCTCAGAGTCACTCTCTCTTTTTCACATATGCACTCACTCTCTCCCTCTTTCACAAACACACACCAACAGTCTCCCTTACTCACTCTCTCTCACACGCACACATACACACACACTCTTTCCCTCTCTTTCACACACATATTCACACTCACTCACTCTATCCCTCTCTCACACACAAACTCACTCTCTCACACACATGCACACCCACTCTCTCCCTATCTCTCTCTCACACACACACACACACTCAAGCTCTCCCTCTCTCACATACACACTCACACTCATGCTCTCCCTCTCACACAAACACATTCCCTCTTTCCCTCTCTCTCCCACACACACTCACTCCCTCCCCTCTCACACAGGCAAGCAAACACAAGCACTCACTCTCTCTCTCCCCCCCTCCACCCCCTCCTCTCTCACACTCACTCTTTCCCTCTCACTTTTTTTTATTCTTTCAAGTGATTTAGGCTTTACTGGCTAGGCCAGCATTTATTGCCCATCCCTATTTGCCCTTGAGAAGGTGGTGGTGAGCTGCCTTCTTGAACCGCTGCAGTCCATGTGGTGTAGGTACACCCACAGTGCTGTTAGGGAGGGAGTTCCAGGATTTTGACCCAGCGACAGTGAAGGAACGGCGATATATTTCCAAGCCAGGATTGTGACAGGCTTGGAGGGGAACTTGCAGGTGGTGGTGTTCCCATGTGTCTGCTGCCCTTGTCCTTTTAGATGGTGGTGGTCATAGGTTTGGAAGGTGCTGTCTAAGGAGCCTTGATGAGTTCCTACAGTGCATTTTGTAGATGGTACACACTGCTGCCACTGTGCATCGATGTGGAGGGAGTGAATGTTTGTGGATGTGGTGCCAGTCAAGCGGGTTGCTTTGTCCTGAATAGTGTCAAGCTTCTTGAGTGTTGTGGGAGCTGCACTCATCCAGGCAAGTGGGGAGTATTCCATCACACTCCTGACACACTCACACACTCTCTCTCCTTCCCTCCACAGAGATTCACAGAATTTTAACAGTACAGAAGGAGGTCATTCGGCCCGTGATGCCTGCACCAGCTCTCCAAATGAGCATTATGAACTAGTGCCATTGTCCTGCCTTTTCCCCATACCCTGCACATTATTTCTATTCAAATAATCATCTAATGCCCTCCTGAATGCCTCGATTGAACTTGCTCCACCACACTTCCAGGCCGTGCATTCCAGACCCGAACCACTCAGTGTGTGAAAAAGTTTTTTCTCACATCACATTTGCTTCTTTTTCAAATCACTTTAAATCTGTGCCCTCTCGTTCTTGATCCTTTTACGAGCGAGAACAGCTTCTCCTTATCTACTCTGTCCAACCCCTTCATGATTTTGAACACCTCTATCAAATCTCCTCTTAGCCTTCTCCTCTCCAAGGAGAACAGTCCCAACCTCTTCAATCTATCTTCATAACTGAAGCTCCTCATCACTGGAACCATTCTTGTAAACCTCTTCTGCACTCTCTCCAATGTGTTCACATCCTTCCTATAGTGTGGTGCCCAGAACTGTACACAATACTCCAACTGAGGTCTAACCAGTGTCTTGTATAAATTCAACATAACCTCCTTGCTCTTGTACTCTATACCCCTATTAATAAGGCCTAGGATACTATATTCTTTATTAACTGCTCTCCCCACCTGTCCTGCCACTTTCAATGACCTATGCACATATACACCCAGGTCTTTCTGCTCCTGCACCCCTTCAAAATTTCACCCCTTATTTTATGTTGTCTGTCCATGCTCTTCCTACCAAAATGCATCACCTCACACTTCTCCACATTGAACTTCATCTGCCACCTATCTGCCCACTCCATCAACTAGTCTGTGTCCTTTTGAAGTTCTACACTGTCCTTCTCACAGTTTACTACACTCCCAAGCTTTGTATCATTCACAAACTTTGAAATTGTCCCCTGCACACCAAGATCTAGATCATTTATATATATCAGGAAAGGCAAGGGTCCCAATCCTGACCTATGGGGAACTCCACTACAAACCTTCCTCCAGCCCGAAAAACATCCATTGACCGTTACTCTCTGCTTCCTATTTTTCAGTCAATTTTGTATCCACGTTGTTACTGTCCCTTTTATTCCATGATCAATAACTTTTCTCACAAGTCTGTTATGTGGTATTGTATTGAATGCCTTTTGAAAGTCCATGTACACCACATCAACAGCATTACCCTCATCGATCTTTTCTGTTACCTCTTCAAAAAACTCCAGCAAGTTAAATACAATTTCCCTTTAGGAATCCAAGCTGGCTCTTCCTTATCAACCCATTTGTGACGACTAATTCTATTCCAAATAATTGTTTCTCGAATCTTGCCCACCAACTGAAGTTAAACTGACTGGTCTGTAATTGCTGGGCTTATCCTTACAACCTTTTTTGAATAAGAGCGTAATGTTTGCAATTCTCCAGTCCTCTGGCACCTCCCCTGAGTCTGGGGAAGACTGAAAGATTATGGCCAGTGCCCCTGCAATTTCTACCCTCACTTCCTTCGATATCCTTAGATGCATCTCATCCGGTCCTGGTGCCTCGTCAACTTTAAGTACCGATAGTCTATTCAACACTGCCTCTTTGCCAGTTTTGAACCCTTCTAGTGACAGAGTTTCCTCGTCTTCACCATGGCCTGGGTAGCATCTACCCCCTTGGTAAAGACCTTTGCAAAGTATTAATTTAATACCTCAGCCATGGCCCCTTCGTCCATGTGTAAATTCCCTTTTAGGTCCCTAAGCAGCCCTACTCCTCCTTTTACCATCCATTTACTATTTATATGTCTATAGAAAACTTTGGGATTCCCCTTTATGTTGGCTGACTGTCTTTTCCTATAATCCCTCTTCGCTTCTCTGATATGCCTTTTCACCTCCCCTCTGAACTTTCTATAATTCCTCTTGGTTCTCAATTGTATTTTCTACCTGACACCTGTCATAAACGCACTTTTTCTTCTTTATCTTAATTCAATCTACTTTTTCATCCAGGGAGTTCTGGATTTGTTTGCCCTGCCTTTCCCTTTCGATGGAATATACCTTGACTGTGCCCGAACCGATTCCTTTTTGAAGGTAGCCCATTGTTCAGCTACAGTTTTTCCCATCAGTCTTTCGTTCCAGTCTGTCCGGCCCAGCTCCGTTCCTGCCCCATCAGAGTCGCCTCTTATCCAGTTAATTATTCTTATTCTGGATTGCCTGCCGCCCTTTTCTATCATCATCCTGAAACAGACAATGCAATGATCACTGTCTCCTAAATGTTCCCCCACTGACACGTGATCTACTTGGTCCACCTCATTTTCCAAGAACCAGTACATCTTTTCTTGTTGGATTGGACACGTACTGCTGTAGAAAATTCTCCTGAACACAATCTAGGAACTTTTGCCCCTCTCTGCCCTTTACACTACCCCTGTCCCAGTCTACATTCAGGTAATTTAAGTCTCCCATTATAACTACTCTACAATGCTTGCATCTCTCTGTCCCTGCATGTTTGTTCCTCTACGTCCTTCTCACTAGTTGGCGGTCTATAGACTACACCGAGCAATGTAATTGCACCCTTTTTTTTCCCTTAGGTCTAGGCAAATCAATTCTGTCCTTGAACCCTCTGGGACATCCTCTTTCTCCAGCACTGCAATGCTCTCCTTAACCAATACAACCACCCCTCTTCCCTTCCTTCCTATCCTATCTTTTCTGAACACCTTGTACCCAAGAATATTTAACACCAAGTCCTGCTACTTCCTTGAGCCAGGTCTCTGTTATCGCCACAACATCATATTTCCACATGGTAATCTGTGCCTGTAACTCCCCAATCTCAGTTACTACACTCTGTGTATTCACATACATGCATAGATTTCATTTAGATTTTGTTACTTTCTCCCTCACCCCAACTCCACCTATTAACTTACTATTATCTACTCTAGTGTTATCTATTTCTCCCAGTATTTATGCACCCTGGTTTTGTACAGGTGCCACCTTCTCCAGAGCCAGTCCCAGTGTCCCAGGAATCTAAAGCCCTCCCTCCTGCACCATTTTTCCAGCTACACATTCATCTGCCTTATCCTGCGATTTCTGTACTCACTGGCACGTGGCACTGGGAGTAATCCAGAGATTACTACATGGGAGGTCCTGCTTGCTAATTTTCTACCTAGCTCCCTAAATTCTGAAAGCAGGACCACATCTGCCTTCCTACCCAAGTCATTGGTACCAATGTGGACCATGACCTCTGGCTGCTCCCCCTCCCCCAGAAGGGAGGGTGAACAGCCAGACACAAGCTCACTCTCTCCCTCTCTCTCACACACCAACTCATGCCCTCCCTCTCTCATACACCACTCTCCCCTTTACACACACTCACTCTCTCCCTCTCTCTCACACACACCAACTCATGCCCTCCCTCTCTCATACACCACTCTCCCCTTTACACACACTCACTCTCTCCCTCTCTCTCAAGTGCACTCTCTCTCACAAACACACACTCACAGTCTCCTTTTCTCTCTCATTCTCTCCGCCTCTCTCTCGCACAAACACACTCACTCTCCCCACACACATGCTCACTCTCTCCCACATTCACATTCACTTTCTCCCTTTCTCACACACACTCACACTCATTTTCTCCCTCTCACATGCATACACACTCACTCACTCCTTCTCTCACACATACACACACTTACTCTTTCTCTCCCTCACAAACACACACTCACAGTCTCCCTTTCTCTCTTTCTCTCACACACGCACACACACACAAGCTCACTCGCTCCCTCCCTCTCTCACATATACACACACTCATTCTCACTCTTTCTCAAACACACACACCCTCACACTCACTCACTCCCTATCTCAAACACACCACACTCACTCTGTCCCTCTCTCACACACACATACTCTCTCCTTTACTGACTCTCAGACACATACAGAGACACACACACAAACACTCTCCATCTCTCTCTCTCCCTCACACGCACACACACACTCACACTCACTCTCCTGCTCTCCCACACACACGCACACACTCACTCACTCTCTCTTCCCCTCTCTTTCACACAGAGGTATTCTTTCCCACTCTCTCACATAAACTTACTCTCTCCTCTCTCAGACACAGTCTCACACACACACTTTCTCTCTCTCATACACACACTCACATTCATTCTCTCCCTCTCATACAGACACACACTCACTCTCTCACACACATACACACTCACTCTCTCCCTCTCACACACATTAACTCTCTCCTTTTATGGTCTCTCTCATACTCACACACAGACACTCTCCATCTCTCGCTCTTTCTCACACACACACTTACACACTCCCTCTTACTCTCTCCTGTCTCAAACACACACACTCACTCTCTCCCTGTCTGAAACACACAAAAACTCACACTCTCTCTCTATCTAAACACACTCACACTCACTCTCTCCCTCACACACTCAAAGTCAGTGTCTCCCCCTCTCTCACACACATTCACACTCACTCTCTCCCTCTCTCACACACATTCACACTCACTCTCTCCCTCTCCCACACACATTCACACTCACTCGCTCCCTCTCCCACACACATTCACACTCACTCTCTCCCACACACACATACACTCTCTCCCTCTCCCACACACACTCACTCACTCTCTCTCGCACACACACTCACTCACTCTCTCCCTCTCTCAAACACACACTCACACTCTCTCTCAGACATACATACACTCACTCTCTCCCTCTCTCACACACACACTCATTCTCTCCTTCTCCCTCACATATACACACACCACTCTCTCCCTCTCTCTCATACACACACACCACTCTCTCCCTCTCCCTCTATCACGCACACACTCTCACTCCCTCACTCTCTCTCACACACATAGTCACTCACTCTCTCCCTGCTTTTCACTCACACTCACTTTCTCCATCTCTCACAAACACACAAGCTTCCTTTCCCTCTCTCTCACAAACATATACTCTCCCTTTCTCTCTTTCTTACACACACACACACTCACACTCACACTCACACACTCACACTCACACTCACACACTCACACTCACACTCTTTCACAGAAACACACACTCACTTTCTCCCTCTCGTACACAGATGCACTCAATCATTCTCTCACAAACACAAACTCACTCTCTCCCTCTCTCTCTCATAAACACATTCAATGTATCCCTCTCTCTCTCTCTCTCTCACACCAACTCACTCCCTCCCTCTCACACACACATATGCACTCACTCTCTCCCTCTAACACACACACTCTCTCTCCTCCTCTATCTCACACACACACACACTCACTCTCTCCTTTTATGGCTCTCTCACACTCACACACAGACACTCTCCATCTCTCTCTCACACACACACACACACACACACATTCACTCACACACCTTATAAATAATGTCCCAGACACCACCATTACCAGCCCTGGGTATGTCCTGTCCCAAGAGCAGGACAGACCCAGCAGAGGTGGCGGCACAGTGGTATTACAGTCGGGAGGGAGTTGCCCTGTGAGTCCTCGACTCTGGACCCCATGAAGTCTCATGGCATCAGGTCAAACATGGGCAAGGAAACCTCCTGCTGATGACCACTTACTGCCCTCCCTCAGCTGATGAATCAGTGCTCCTCCATGTTGAACATCACTTGGAGGAAGCACTGAGGGCAGCAAGTGTGCAGGAGGACATGCCAGGAGCAGTACCAGGCATACCAAAAAATGAGGTGTCAACCTGGTGAAGCTACAACACAGGGCTACTTGCGTGTCAAACAGCATCAGCAGCAAGTGATAGACAGGGCTAAGCAATCCCACAACCAACGGGTCAGATATAAGCTCTGCAGTCCTGCCACATCCAGTCGTGAATGATGGTGGACAATTAAACAACTCACTGGAGGACATGGCTCCATAAATATCCCCATCCTCAGTGATGGAGGAGCCCAGCAAGTCAATGCAAGAGATAAGGATGAAGCATTCGCAACAATCTTCAGCCAGAAGTGCTGAGTGGATGATACATCTCGGCCTCCTCCAGAGGTCCCCATCACAGATGCCAGTCTTCAGCCAATTCGATTCACTCCACGTGATATCAAGAAACAGCTGAAGGCACTGGATACTGCAAAGGCTATCGGCCCTGACAACATTCCGGCAATAGCACTGAAGACTTGTTCCAGAACTTGCCGTGCCCCATAGCCAAGCTGTCCCAGCATCTATCCGGCTATGTGGAAAATTGCCCAGGTATGTCCTGTACACAAAAAGCAGGTCAAATCCAAGCCAGCCAATTACCGCCCCATCAGTCTACTCTCCATCATCAGTAAAGTAATGGAAAAGGTCATCAGCAGTGCTATCAAGTGGCACTTGCTTAGCAATAACCTGCTCACTGATGCCCAGTTTGGGTTCCACCAGTGCCACCCAGCTCCTGACCTCATTACAGCCTTGGTTCAAACATGGACAAAAAAGCTGAACTCCCGAGTTGAGGTGAGAGTGACTGCCCTTGACATCAAGGCAGCATTTGACTGAGTGTGGCATCAAGGAGCCCTAGCAAAACTGGAGTCAATGGGAATCAGGGAGAAAACTCTCCACTGGTTGGAATCATACCTAGCACAAAGGAAGATGGTTGTGGTTGTTGGAGGTCAGTCATCTCAGCTCCAGGACATCACTGCAGGAGTTCCTCAGGGTAGTGTCCTCGGCCCAACCATCTTCAGCTGCTTCATCAATGACCTTCCTTCCATCATAAGGCCAGAAGTGGGGATGTTCACTGATGATTGTACAATGTTCAGCACCATTTGTGACCCCTCAGATACTGAAGCAGTCCCTGTCCAAATGCAGCAAGACCTGGACAACATCCAGGCTTGGGCTGACAAGTAGCAAGTAACATTCGCGCCGCACAAGTGCCAGGCAATGACCGTTTCCAACAAGAGATAATCCAACCATCACCCCTTGATGTTCAATGGCATTAAAATCACTGATTCCCCACTGTCAACATCCTGGGGATTACCACTGACCAGAAACTGAGCTGGACCAGCCATATAATACTGTGGCTACAAGAGCAGGTCAGAGGCTGGGAATCCTGCGGCGAGTAACTCGCCTTCTGCCTCCCCAAAGCCTGTCCACCATCTACAAGGTACAAGTCAGGAGTGTGATGGAATACTCCCCACTTGCCTGGATGAGTGCAGCTCCTACAACACTCAAGAAGCTGGACACCGTCCAGGACAAAGCAGCCTGCTTAATTGGCACCACATCCACAAACATTCACTCCCTCCACCACCGATGCACAGTAGCAGCAGTGTGTGTACCATCTACAAGATGAACTGCAAGAATTCACCAAGGCTCCCTAGACAGCACCTTCCAAGCCCACGAACACTACCACCTAGAAGGACAAGAGCAGCAGGCTCATGGGAACATCACCACCTGGAAGTTCCTCTCCAAGCCGCTCACCATCCTGACTTGGAAATATATTGGCCGTTCCTTCACTGTCGCTGGGTCAAAATCCTGGAACTCCCTCCCTAACAGCACTGTGGGTGTACCTACACCACATGGACTGCAGCGGTTCAAGAAGGCAGCTCACCACCACCTTCTCAAGGGCAACTAGAGATGGGCAATAAATGCTGGCCTAGCCAGTGGAGCCCACATCCCATGAATGAATTAAAAAAACTCACTCTCTCCCTGTCTCAAACACACACACACTCACACTCACTCTCTCCCTGTCTCAACACACTCACACTCACTCTCTCTCCCTGTCTCAACACACTCACATTCATTCACACACAAAAGTCACTCTCTCCCTTTCTTTCACTCACTCACTTTCTCTCACACACACACTTATTCCCTCACTCTCTTTCACAGAAACACACACACTCACTTTCTCCCTCTCACGTAAAGATGCACTCAAACACTCTCTCACACACACACACAAACTCACTCTCACAAACACACTCATTCTCTCCCTCTCTTTCTCTCACACACCAACTCACTCCCTCTCTCTCTCACACAGGTGCAATCTCTGTTTCAAACGCTCACACTCACTCATTCCCTCACTGTCCTTCACAGAAATACACACACACACACTCTTTCCCTCTCTCATACACCCTCACTCTTCCCTCTCTTTCACACACACTCAATCTCTCTCACTCACACACTCTCCTTTTCTCACAGGCACACTTACACACACTCACATTTTCTCCCTCTCTCTCACACACACTCATATTTACTCTCTCTCTCACACACACATTCACACTCACTCTCTCCCTCTCTCTCATACACACAGACTCACACTTACTAACTCCCTCTCACACATATACACTCTCTCCATCTTATACACACACACATAAACACACTTTCTCCCTCGCCCTCACACACACAAACTGACTCTCCTCATTTACATATACATTCACTCCCTCCCTCACACACACTTACTTTCTCTCTCTCACACACATACACTCTCTCCCTCTCTCTTACAAACACACACACATTCCCTCCCTCTCTCTTACACACACTCACTTTTTCCCTCTCCCTCACACACACACAAACTGACTGTCTCTCTCTCTCTCACACACACACTCTCATTCTCTCCCTTACTGACAATTACACACACAGACCACACTCTCCATCTCTCTCTCTCTCTCTCTCTCTCACACACACACACACACACACACACACACACACATACATACATACATACATACACACACACACACACCTTCTCTCCCTCGGGCCCGCAGAACCTTCTCTCCCTGGGCCCCAACAGCACCTCCTGTCTTCTTCCCCCCCCTGAAATCCTCACGAGTGAGCCTATCAGCAGCAAATGGAGGTGAGTAACAGCCTGTGATTGGAGAAGCATCCCCATGCAGAATAATCAAATTTACTTACCTGTCTTCCTGACATTTTGAACAGTTGCTCCGGGGGGCCACATAGAATAGCTTTGGGGGTCACAATCTGGCCCATGGGCCACGGGTTTGTTAAGCCTGTTTTATGCTCACGTGAGAGGACAGACGAGCCTTGGTTTAACATCTCATCTGCAAGACATAAGAACATAAGAAATAGGAGGAGGAGGAGGAGGCGACCATTTGGCCCTTTGAGCCTTTGCCACAATCCAATAAGATCATGGCTAATCCGATTGTGGCTTTGACCCCACTGTCCTGCCTGTCCCACATAACCTTTGACTCCCTATAGTTGATCAAAAATCTGTCTAACTCAGCCTTGAATATATTCAATGACTCATCTCCATTTCCCTCTGGGGTAGTGAACTCAAAATACTAACGACCCTATGTGGGTAGAAATTCTTCCTCTTCTCCATATTAAATGGGTGTTATGGCACAGCTGGTGGTAAATGTTGACCTGCTCAAATCTCAAACGGAAACTTGAAAGAACTGAGTCACCGAGTACTGGTAACATAATTAACACTTTCTTCCCGGCAACAAAACTACGAGCTGTAACTTTCCTGTCTGCCTTCACTTTCGTCACTTGCTGTGATATCTTTAAATGTTCCCTAGCCAACTCACATGCTCTGTCCTAACTTTCTCTGACATTTGATACATAATCCAGGAGAGTAGTTTCTGAATTTTGACCCACCAATTTCTCATGAATCAATTTCAGTGGTCCCCTTACCTCATGACCATAAACTAGTTCAGAAGGACTGAAACCAGTTCCAGCATTAGGAGCATCCCTAACAGCAAATAACAAGAATGGAATTGCCAATTGAGCAATGTTATCAAACACAGTGCCAGCTAATTGGACTTCCACACCTTCTCTCTGCCTTTGAATTTCCTATTCCTCTTGTTTCAACCTATGAGCCTGTGATCTTGTTATCACACAATCTGGAAACAATCCAGGATGCTCTCACTACAACACTTCTGTTGAAAACACTTCTGCAGGCTGCTCAACTACCTTAGGCATCACCCACATCTGGGACCCAGCTATATCACTATCCAAAATAAATTGAACCCTTGCAATGAGCAACTTTCCACTACTCCAACAATCACCTCACCTGTTTTCCACTTACTCTTTAAATTTACCTTCCACAATGGAGTAGTTTACCATCACCGTGAACCCCACTTATTATTACCTGTTCCTGCAATATTCCCTCTGAACAACAAATGTCACTATCCCACAACGTTAAGGATTGACTAGCCCCTGTATCTCTTAGAATGTTAACATCTTTACTTACTCCACCCTGTCCACATGGAAAGACTTCCCCTTCACAAACAAAATCTTTAAATATTTCTGCAACCTGCTCCTCAGAATTCTCTTGTGAACACATTCCCTCCTCTTTGCCAATCACTGATTCTTTCTATTTTACCTGTACACAAACCACTATTTTTTTCTGTGCCTGAACCTCAGAACCCACAATACTTTTACTTCCAGAACTTGTCTGCACCCCTATAATTCCAACAGATTTTCTGTGCAATTTCCGACACATTGACTTTGTGTGCCCAACTTTATTACAATGAAATCACTTTTCGAATGTCACTTCTACCCTCAGCATCTTCCTTTTTTATTCTTGAGAAAAAACTTCTTGCAAATTTCCACCTACTCCTTCTCTTCCCTTCCCTGACTACCCACCTTTCTTTCACCTTCCCACTTGATATCCTTTTCTGCTTTAAAAGGGTGATGAAAAAAAGGTTTACTCTTTGAACTAACTCATAATCATCAGCTGTCTCTGTTGCTTGTCTTACCCTTGTTTCAGTCCTCTGTTCCTCCACATGAGTTCTCACTACCGAAGGAATTGAATCTAAGAACTGCATATGTTGTCTCTATCTTTATTGCCCGTATCCACCGGTCAAAATTACTTTGTTTTACTCTCTCCAACTGAAAATAAGTTTCTCCAGGCTGTTTTCTCATATTGCTAAATTTCTGCTTGTCTGCCTCAGGAACCAACTGGTATGCACTCAAAATCGCTTTTTTCACCATCCACCTAGTTTTAGATTCCCCCACAAGGGGAAACATCCTCCTCAGAAGCTTAAATGTTTCAATAAGATCACCACACATTCTGCCAAATTCTAGTAAGTATAGGCTACTCAGCCATTCCTCATAAGACAACACCTTCAACCCAGGAATCGACCTGGAGAACCTTCTCTGAACTGCTTCCAATGCAAGTATCTCCCTCCTTAAATAAGGAGACTAAAACTATATGCAGTACTCCAAGTGTGGTCGCAATAATGCCCTGTACGGTTGTAGTAAGATTTTCCTACTTTTTAAAGGCCAACATTCCATTTACCATTCTAATTACTTGCTGTACCTGCATGCTGATTTTTTTGTCATTCATGAGGACACCCAAATTCCTCTATACCTCAAGAATTCTCTCAGTCTCTCTCCATTTAAATAGTATTCTGCTTTTCTATTCTTCCAACCAATATGATAACCTCACAGTTTCCCACATTGTACCTCATCTGCCAAATTGTTGCCCACTAACTTAACTCTATATCCATTTGCAGACTCTTTGTGCCCTCCTCACAGCTTGCTTTCCTAACTATCTTTGTATTGTCAGCAAATTTGGCTACAGTACACTCAGTCCTTTAGTACAATCATTAATATAGATTGTAAATAGTTGAGGCTCCAGCACAGAGCCCTGTGGCACTCCACCAGTTACAGTTTGCCAACCTGCAGATGACCCAATTATCTCAAATCACTGTTTTCTTTAGTTAACCGTACCCCTATCTATGCGAATATATTATTCCCAACACCATGAGCTCTTGTCTTGTGTAGTAAGTTTTTATGTTTTCTTTTTCATGGGATGTGGGCATCGTTGCCTAGGCCAGCATTTATTGCCCATCCCTAATTGCCCTTGAGAAGTTGGCAGTGAGCTGGCTTCTTGAACTATTGCAGATGTGTAGGTACATCCACAGTGCTGTTAGGAAATGTAGCATAAGGGTTTGGCACATATAACGTTAATATGGGACTGAGCATGGAACTACCCACACAGTGATGTAAGAAGGAACATGACCCAGATCTAGGGTCTGTATGGTATTGAGCAGAGACATGTAAAGACCTAGACATGGAGATAGCTCAATGCCTGTACCCTTTACTGCATTTTTAGTAGTTAATAAAGACTTGCTGTTGACCTACTGAAGACTAGGGGGACTTATTTAAGAGACACCGTTCTTTAACCAACACCCTCCCAACAGGAAGGGAGTTCCAGGATTTTGACCCAGCAAAAGTGAAGTGAAGTGAAGAAAAGTGAAGCATCAGGATTGGATGGGAACTTGCAGATGGTGGTGTTCCCAAGCATCTGATGCTTCTAGGTAGTCGAGGTCACAGGTTTGGAAGGTGCTGTCGAAGGAGGGTTGACATGTTGCTGCAATGCATTTTGTATATTGTACACACTGCTGTCACTGTGGGTTGGAGGTGGAGGAAGTGAATATTTAAGATAGTGGATGGGGTGCCAATCAAGTGGGTTGTTTGATTTGGATGGTGTTGAGGTTCTTGGGTATTGTTTGAGCTGCACTCATCCAGGCAAGTATTCCATCATACTCCTGAATTCCCAGCCTCTGACCTGCTCTTGTAGCCACAGTATTTATAGGCTAGTCTAGTTCAGTTTCTGGTCAATGGTAACCCCCAGGATGTTGATAGAGGGGGATTCAGCGATGATAATGCCATTGAATGTTAAGGGGCGATGATGAGATTGTCTCTTGTTGGAGATGGTCATTGCCTGACACTTGTCGGGCACCAATGTTACTTGCCACTTGTCAGCCCAAGCCTGGATATTGTCCAGGTCTTGCTGCATTTGAACATGGACTGCTTCAGTATTCACGAATGGTGCTGAACATTGTGCAATCATCAGCAAACATCCCCACTTCTGACCTTATGATGGAAGGAAGGTCATTGATGAAGCAGCTGAAGATGGTTGGGCCTAGGACACTACCCTGAGGAACTCCTGCAGTGATGTCCTGGAACTGAGATGATTGACCTCCAACAACCCCAACTATCTTCCTTTGTGCTAGGTATGACTCCAACCAGTGGAGAGTTTTCCCCCTGACTCCCGTTGACTCCAGCTTTGCTAGGGCTCCTTGATGCCACACTCGGTCAAATGTGGCCTTGATGTCAAGGGCAGTCACTCTCACTTCACCTCTGGAGTTCAGCTCTTTTGGCCACATTTGTACCAAGGCTGCAATGAGGTCAGGAGCCGAGTGGCCCTGGTGGGAGCCAAACTGAGTGTCAGTCAGCAGCTTATTACTCTGTAAGTGCCGCTTGATCATACTATATCAATGACATTTTCCATCAATTTGTTGAAGATCAAAAGGAGGCGAATGAGACGGTAATTGGCCAGGTTGGAATTTGTCCTGCATTTTGTAGACAGGACATACCTGAGTACCTTATCTACCACTTGGAAATCCAAATACATTCCATCTGTGGGTTCTCCTTTACCAATCCAGCTTGTTACATCTTCAAAGAACGCTAATAAATTTATCAAATATTCCCTTTCATAAAACAACATTTACTCTGCTTGTCCTAATTATGCATTCCTGTATTTTCCTGATGACAGATATTAGGCTAACTGGCCTATCGCTTACTGATTGCTGTCTCCCTCCTTTTTTGAAGACGGGTGTTACATTTGTGGTTTTCTATTCTGCTGGAGCTTTTCCAGGATCTGGGGAATTTTTAGGGGGTCTAGGATAGCACCTCCGATCATGCAGCACTCTGTTGGCAGTGCACTGGGGTGTTAGCCAGGATTTTGTGCTCAGGTTTCCTCTTCCTAACCCAAACATAAAGCAGGTAATTGGAGATAGGGTGGGGATCAGCCATGGTCTAATTGAGCAGCATAGCAAGCTGCAGCTGAATTGCCCCCTCCTGTTTCTATAAATCAAACATATCTTTCCACATAATTCTCACACCACCACTACCCACCCTTTCACAATCCATTTTCCTCGCTTCAATGGAACCATGTGGGTGCAGATGCACATCTTATTGAAACATAAGATTCTGAGAGGGGTTGACAGGATAGATGCTAAGAGGATGCTGTCTCTTCGGGGAATCTAGAACTAGACGGCACAGTTTAACCTAAGGCCAGATGGAAAGGTGTGGTGGCAAGAGACTTAAACACAGCGGGATTGGAAGAGGACTGAGAGGAGGAGGAAATGGAGAAGTGGGGTCAACCAGCATTTTGGTGACCCCAAGTAAAATGGGAGAAACCGAAAGAAGATTAGGAGGAATTCCTTCCCTCAGAGGGTCATTAATCTTTGGAATTCTCTTTTCCCAAGCAGTGAAGGCTGGGTTGATGAATATTCATTGGACAAATATTTCATTTACAAGGGGGTCAAGGGTAATGTGGAAAAGGCAGGAAAGTGGAGTTGAGGATTATCAGATCAGCCATGATCTCATTGAATGGTGGAGCAGACTCGAAGGGCTGAATGGCCTATTTCTGCTCCTACGTCTTATGGTTGTGGGGACAGGCAGGAAAGTGGAGTTAAGGCCACAATCAGATCAGCCATGATACAATTGACTGTCCTGGAACAGGCTCAATGGGCAGAATGGCCTCCTCCTGCTCAGGAAGCAGCATGAACAAGATCCATCTGCAGTCACCTGATTCAGAGGCACCTGACCGTCCCATTGTGAGTCACCCGTAACCATGGAGACGGATTCGCCAAGCCCCGCCTCCTGTGCGTGCTCGCAAAACGCGGTGACGTCAGAGGCAGCAGGCCGCAGCCTCCCTGGAGACGGTAAAGATGGCGCTGAATAGAAACCATTCCCAGAGCGGAGGCATCATCATCACTAACGGCGAGAGGTGAGGTGTTGGTCTCTACCACACTCCGGTTAACGCGGACGGTTGTCGCCGTTAGCGAACGGAACAAAATTAAAAACCAGAAGCGCCTGCGGCCTGGTCGTTACCCAACACCGCGCCCCCCCCCCCCCCCCCTTTTCCGTCAACGTACGCGACTTAAAAATCTGCGTTTAAATTCGAGAATGTTCCCCCCTCGGTTCCGGAAAGGTTATTTTTTCCCGGCGGGATTAATCCTGCTGCTGGTCAGTGCCGATGAATATTATAGTTTCCGATGTTTACCTGTTTGGGGAGGGGCGGGGGTGTTAAAGCTTCTGTTCCCGGTGCCGGTGGCAGCTTGTCAATCAACATTGAACCCCCTCCTCTTGAATGCTGATTGGTCGTTCGCGGACCAACCCCGGGTGCTATTGGCGGAGGCCTATGTCAATCACTGACGCCCCGCCTACTGTGGGAAAGATGTAAACATCATGTGATGTTGTCATCATGGTGCTTTTCTGTGAGTGTTGCTGGGGACTGTCCTTATCAAACTTTACTGCATTATTTATCAAGTATTTTGTTGCAGAATGAAAGGATTTGGACCTATTAGTTTTGCGTTTTGACTTTTAAGTAAATTGAATATCATAGGTTGTTTGGCCCATCATGTCTGTGCCAGCTATACCCTACCCTGTCTCCTCAGCCCTGGAAATATTTCTCTTTTTTTTAATTGTTCATCCAATGCCCTTTGGAAGGTTATTATTGAATCTGCTCCAGCCGTTCTTTCAGCCAGTGCAATGGCATTCCAGATCAAAACAACTCTTTCTTTTCAAAAAAAAAGTTGTACAATCTCAAACTATAAATAAAAGCAGAAAATCCTGGATAAACCAAACAGGCCTGGTAGAGAGAAAGAGAGAAACAGAGTTAACGTTTTAAGTCTGTATAACGCTTCTTCAGAGTCATACAGAGAAGCAATTGGATTTAGTAATCCAAAAACCTAAATCACTAAAACCAAGTTCACAACTGCAAAAAGTAATCAAAATAGGCTAATGGAATGTTGATCTTTATCTTAAGGGGATTAGAATACAAAGGTGAGGTAGTGATGCTTTGTTTAACAGTCTTTGTCAGACCCCATCTGGAGTACTGTGTTCAGTTTTGGGCACTGGAAAGTATATTGTTCCCGTGATACTAGGATACATTATTTAAACCTGCCTTATATTCCTTTGAGTTTAGATGTTCATGGAGTGACCTAATTAAGATCTTTAAACTGATTAAAAAAAAGTTTGATTTAAGAGTGAAATCAGAAAGCACTTTATCACACAAAGAAAAATGAAAATCTGCAACTCACTCCTTCAAAAGGCTATGGATGCTGGAGCTCTGGAGACTAAATCAACAGGTTTTTGTTAGGTAAGGGCCAGAGTATGGAGCAAAAGCTGAGAATTGGAGTTGAGGTACAGAGACTCCAAGATCTAATTGATTAGTGGAATGGGCTCGAGGGACTGAATGATTTGTGCTCCCATGATGGAGGTTTTCATTTTCTGTGTCTTGAGGACCTCCGATCACTCTCCCCACCCCTTTCCCCCCCGCCAGTTGTTATGCTAGAGTTTAATGCGCTAAAAGCATGTACACTTTGTTTCCCCTTCTTGGAACAAATCCACCTTTACTGTGTAAATAATGATAAATAGAGCTCAGTTGATTATAACGAGAGGAAAGCTTGGTCAGTTTTCCACTGTCATCTGAGCCTTCATACAAAGTCCAGGTGGAATTTGGTGCTTTATGATTGATTGCAGCTATCAGAGCAGAGAGTGACAGTTGGAAGAATCTTGTTTTTAGGATAGGTGATTTGCCCTGCAGTGAGTAACATATTTATTAGTGTAATACTACAGACTGCGTATGCTTCTTTTTAGAAGTGGTTGGGAGAAATGCAAGTGCCGTCTTTAGGCCCTTATCATTATGATTTGCCATGGCAGCACTGTATTTTAATCCCATTTCCATGACTTTCTCTTCATTCCTTAATACCCTTCCTTCCCAGCTAAATTTATTTCTCTTCTAAGCACCATCATTAACATTGCATTTATATCTTTCTGGGTCAGTTTATTCCAAATTCTGTACAATGTCTGTGATTTCCCCTGGATTGCCTTTATAACTGGCTTAGTGAAAAATATTATATCTCCTTGATCTAGATTCTCCTACTAAAAGTCAGAGTTTGTTTGCTATGTATGTTGTCAATCCTGTTCATTATTTTAAGTTTAAAAATTGTTGCTCTCTAACAGCTTCCAGTTCTAATCAAAGGGCATTGACCTGAAGCATTAACTGCTTGTTACACAGTTGCCACCTGACCAGCATTTCCTGTTTTTATTTCACTATTTTAATACTGCAATTTGATCACTCCATCTGTTTCCAGAAATATCATCCAAACCTTCTCAATCTCTCGCAATGAAATCCCTCCATCCCCAGTGTCACCCTGGTAAATCATTACAGGAACTTCTCCAAGGCTAAGATATCGTTCTTGACATGAGGCAGTCAGAAATGAACATAACCCTTCAGCATGGATTGAATAACACCCTGTATAATTATACTGTACTTTCATTTTATATTCTAAACCCTGGGTGATGAAGCCCTGCAGCACATTAGTTTTTTTGGTTCCTTTCTGCACTGGTGAAGTAGCTTTTGATGACTTGTCTATTGGATTCCACAAAAAACCTGCCATAGGTCTCATTGTAATCACATCTGCCACTTTTGCTTCCAAAGTGTGCAACATTATGTTAACCAGCATCTGGCATAATTCTACTCACTCAACCAGTGTCCCCTTTACAGGTTCTGTGTAATTCACCTTTGGTCGGTATTTCCTAGTGTAAAATGTATTTGGCTACAAAGCCTTATTCCATAAAGCAGAATTCAAAACCTGTGGTGTTGCTTTGAAGCCAAGGAGAGCAGACATGCTGATCGTGCCTTATAAGAGGCATTTATTGCTCATCTCCAATCGCCCCTGAGAAGGTGGTGGTGAGTTGCCGCCTTGAACCACTGCAGCCCATGTGCTGTTAGGGAGGGAGTTCCTGGATTTTGACCCGGTGACAGTAAAGGAATGGTGATATATTTCCAAGTCAGGATGATGAGTAGCTTGGAGGGGAACATGCAGGTGGTGGTGTTCCCATGTGTCTGCTGCCCTTGTCTTTTAAGTGGTAGAGGTTGCAGGTTTGGAAGGTGCTGTCGAAGAAAACTTTGAGTTGCTGCAGTGCATCTTGTAGATGGTACACACTGCTGCCACTGTGCGTCAGTGGTGGAGGGAGTGAATGTTTAAAGTGGTGGATGGGGTGCCAATCAAGTGAGCTGCTTTGCCCTGGATGGGGTCAAACTATTTTTTTTGTTGAAGCTGCTCTCATCCAGGCAAGTGGGGAGTATGCCGTCACTCCCAGACTTGAGCCCTGTAGTTGGTTGACTTTGGGGAGTCAGGAGGTTAGTTACTGACCACAGCATTTCTATGGCTGGTTGAGTTAAGTTTCTGGTCAGTGATAACTCTCAGAATCTTGATGGTGGGGGATTGAGCAATGGTAATGCCATTGAACATCAAGAGATGGTTAGATTCTCTCTTGTTGGTGATGGTCATTGCCTGGCACTTGTGACATTCGTGCTACACATCAACCCAAGCATGAATTGTTGTCCACATCTTGCTGCATATGGATATGGACTGCTTCAGTATCTGAGGAGTTTCAAATGGTGCTGAACATTGTTCACTGATTGCACAATCTCACTTCTGACCTTATGATGGAGGGAAGGTCATTGATGAAGCAGCTAAAATGGTTGCGCCTAGGACACCACCCTGAGGAATTCCTGCAGTGATGGACTTTATCCCTCTGATCTGCAAACTGACCTTACAGGAGATGCATACTCTAAGGATTTACATTGATCCCTACTTACAGTAATCCGCTTACTGTTTTTAATGTGGTCTAGCGCAATGCTATTCAATCAGTGGACATTGAAGGCTAGCAGCTTGCAGACAGGACAATTAATGTATTACTATTAAGTAGTGAAATGAGTTACAAAAAATCAGCAAATACTTCAACAAATATATGTAAATATTCCATACAAACATTTCGAATAGAAAGTCTCTCCACTTTCAAAAGACAAAGTCCAGATTAATGCCATGGCAAGTTAATGAGTTAATAATTTTGGAAAACATTCTGAAATGGTATGATGCATTGGCTATGTTACAATGTGTTACACAGCCTCAGTCAGGTTAGGGCAAGCATGTATCTGGGGTAAACACATACAAAACCTTAGAAAGAAATGTTGAATTAATATAAACTCCCAGTTGAAGTCATCTATTGTGAGAAATCTCAATTGCTGCCTTTCCCAGTTCAAAAGACTGCTTGCATATTTATATTGCAAATAGCAATGCAGAGTGTTGTTTCTTAATTCATTGATCTCAGTGAAAGTCCTGCAATTGAAAGGGTGGAGGGCAGCAAAAGCCAAGGTTCCCATGTCCGAATCGTGTAAAAAGAGACCAGGATAAAGTATTGAAAGATGGCCAATGCCAATGGATCATAGGGACAGGAGAAGACCCTCAAGTTTGTTCCACCATTTAATGTGACTGTGGCTGATCTGCATATAACTCCCATGTACCTGTTTGACCCATATCCTTAAATACCTTTGGTTAACAATTTTAGGTGGCAATTTTTAACAGTAGATGTAACATCACTTCTCATTTGTGGAAGAGAGTTCCAAGCTTTGACCACTCTCTTTTTGTCTGTATTAGTGTCTTCTAATTTCACGGCTTTAGTGCCTGGCTCCAATTGTGAGACTGTGCCCTCACCCCCCACCCCCGCCCCAGTCCTCGGCCCTCAGCTCTCCAATGGAAATAGTTTCTCTCTATGTATTTTATCTGCTCCCCTTAACATATTAAAAAAACTTTGATTAAATCACCCCTTAACTTCTCAATTCCAGGCAATGCAGCCCCAGTTTGTGTAATCTCTCCTTATAATTTAACCCTTGGAGTCCAGGTCTCATTCCGGTGAATCTACATTGCACGTCCTCCCAGGTCAATCTGTCCTTCTCAGGTGTGGTGTCCAGAATTGTTCACAGTAATTCTGGGTGTGGTCTAACTAGGGCTTTCAGGACCTTTATACCCTCTTGGATTCTAGTCCCTAGATATAATGGCCAGCATTTCATTAGCCTTTTTTGATTCTTTTGTGTTTATCACAGTATTTTGATGATCTGAACCCCTAAATTTCTTTGGACCTCCACTGTTTCTAGCTTTTCACCAGTTAGAAAGTGCTCTGTTGTAATCTTTTTAGGTCTAATCTCAGTGACCTCACATTTCTCAACATTAAAATCTATTTGCCAGTTGCCTATTCACTTAATCTCCCAATATCTCTCTGTAGTTTTCATTTACACTGCTTACAATCCCACCTATCTTTGTCATTGGCAAATTTGAACGTGTTATTTTCTGTCCCATCATCTAAGTCTTAATGAAGACAATGAATAGCTGAAGCCCCAACACAGATTTGTGAGAGAGCACTGCTCACTTCTCCCCCAATTCGAGTGCCTCCCATTATTCGTGTTCTCTATTTCCTGCTCAGCAATTTCCAAACCCGGTCGACAATTTGTCTTCAGTTCCACAGGTTCAACTTAGTTTCTTTTGAGGGACTTTATAAAATACTATCTGGAAGTCTGTATAAATAACATTTGCCTGTTCACTATTTTAGTCATCTCTTCAATACATTCAATCAGCTTGATCAGAGGTTATTGCCTGCCTACCTTTTTGTTACCATCGATGAAGCGTTTTAATCTTTAATTGCTGAAACTACTCCCCTTCTACCATTTTTCTCGATCGTCCCAGTAGACCATATAACCTGCATTAGGGTTAGGGTTATATCTAGTTTGGTTAGCTCAGTTGGCTAGACAGCTGGTTTGTAATGCAGAGTGACACCAACAGCATGGGTTCAATTCCTGTACCAGCTGAGGTTATCTATGAGGCCTTCTCAGTCTCATCCCTCGCCTGAGGTTTGGTGACCCTCAGGTTAAACTCATCACCAGTCGTCTCTCTCTAATGAGACAGCAGCCTATGGTCCTCGGACTACAACGCCTTTCATTCATTTTCATGTCTAGTTCCCAGCCCTAACCGTCTTGCAACTATGTCTTAGTAATGGACACAATGTCATACCCTCCAAGTTGAATTTGTACCTGCAAAGCATTCAGTTTGTTCCTTATACTCCATGTATTTGTATAAAGAATGCTTATTTGGGCTACACACTCTAACCCAATCTTCTGCTGTGACGTTTTACTCATGTTTCTTGTCTCTCCCGAATGAGTTTGACTCCAGTAAGATTCAGTCCCCTCAGCAGAGGGAGGAATGGAGAAAAAGAGACATTTGCGTTAATAGAGTACCATACACAACCTCAGGACCTTCCAAGGCACTTTACAACCAATGAAGTACTTTGAAGCTCAGGAAACATGCTAGCCAATTTCCACAAAACAATGAAATAATTAACCCGATAATCTGGTTTAAGTGATGGTGAGGGATAAATGTTAGCCAGGACATCAGGCAGTTTCCCCAGCTCTTCGAATAATGCCCTAAGATCTTTTACATCCACGTGAGAAGGCAGCCAGGCCCTCGGTTTAACCTCTCATCTGAAAGATGGCATCTCTGACAGAACAGCACTCCCTCAGTCATGCACGAGTATTATTTTGCAGTCGAGTCTCTAAAGTGGGACTTGAACAAACACCTGACTCGGGCAAGAGCGCTACTACCGAAGGAAAGCTGACGGGAGCAGTGGAAGAATTAGGAGATGGAAAAGGAGGTTAGAATCATAGAACGGTTGCAAAGCAGAAAGGCAATTCGGCCTGTTATATCTGTACCAGCCCTTTGCAAGGGCAACTCAACTGGTCCCACTCCCTTGCCTTATAATGCAGGAAAGCCAAGTAAACAGGTTAGTGATGCATAGACAGGAAACTTTGTGTGTGAACTGAGGGTGGGATGAAATGGTCATTGATACATCATCCAGTGTTTTGTATGGATGTGGATCTGCAGTGTTTTCCGTTGATAAAGTGGAAAAGGGATTTGTGCTGTGCTAATTGTAGGATATTCCCAAGAGATTGAACTTGATCTGGTCTAATGGGAAAGGCCCAATTTATCTCCCAAGTTTGCTTGGACCTGAATCTTTTCATGCTGGAGCTCAGAGGTCAACAAGGTCACATTTTTTGAGTAAATTATTTCTGTCTTGTAATTGTCAGGAGGATATAATAATTCTCATAGCGTTATTGGAATTTATTGTAAAATAGTGGTATCTATGTGTGTAAGACTGTGTGGGACTTAATTGGATTAAAGGCAGCTGGTCTGAAGGCTTTGATATAAACATAGGGGATGTTTTAGAATGTAAAAGGACATTTGCATTTTTAAATAAACTAGACTAGATTATTTCTAAACTTCACCTGGCTAGGTAACACATTTCACAACAGTGAAAACAGTGTGTTTATTTTTCCCAAAGATTACTGGTAAAATGAATACTATGCTAAATTTTTATAATCAGAAAGGTAAAGTCCAAAGACATAGTGAAACAATGGGTATTTGCATTCAAAGGGGAAAATATGTATAAAGGAGCAAAGGCTGTGTAAGGGTAGTTTTTAAGATCTTAACAAGTGTGAAAAGCCTTCAGCATCTATGCCTCAAGCTGCTGTTTTCAAAGAACTGAAATTAAGAAAATTCACTTTGAATTTGTCTGGCTCAGGGTATTGTGTGTCACTTTGCCTGGGTCTTTTAAAATCTGTGTGTCTTACTGTTACCTTCTGAGAGAAGAAATTCCTTTGCATCTCAGTTTTAAATGAGTGTCCCCCTTATTCTGTAACTATGTCCCATAGTTCGAGATTCCCCCACTAGTGGAAACATCTCAACATCTACCCTGTCAAGCCCCCTCAGAATCTTATACAAGTTGTAGCAGTTGTTTTAAGTTTCTCTCTGGGATTTGAACAAGTCAGCATTTGCCATCGGCTGTGCCATAACATAATGAATGTGGGAACTAGTCCAAAAACACCCACTCATTTCAGAGTATCTAACTGCTGGTAATTGGTATCACCAGTGAGGAAGTACAGCACTCTGAGTACCACTACTTTAGATTGATATAGACTGGAATCGCCTGCTCCCGTTGGCGGGCATCATGGGGGGTGGGTGGGGGGCAAGAAGAGAATTTAGTGGGAGCAGCTTACACCGGCGTGATATCACATCGTAATCATCCGATGGTGTCTGCCATGGCGGATTGCGAGTCCTGCTGGAGGCCAGTGTGAACCCAGTTTGCATCTGCTAATGGGATATAAAGTAAGGCCTGACCAGAATCGTCTCCCCCCACAACCCCCCCCCGCAATACCCGCTTTACCGTTATGTCGGCCCAGAACATGTCTGGATAAGCGTGACGTGCAGAAATTGGGACTTGCCTTTAGGGCTTTGCTCAGATTTCAGACATCCAGGGAGATGATGATGCTGGAGCCCGACAGCTACTGGACCCTGGAGGAACACGTGCATCACATGCTGGGTGGATCCTTGTGCACGCGGCCGCACTGCGAGAAAGCTCTCGAAAGGTGGGAGGTCTTCACGCGGCGACTTCAACTTTGCTGAAGCTTCAGACCTTCACAGACTTTGCCAAAGGGCTCGCACCATCTTCCATGGTCTCCGTTTATGCTTCAGGCCTGCTTTGGAATTTCATAGACTTTGCCATGGGCTGGCACAGATGATCGGCAAAGGTGGGGGTGCAGGGGGAGAGGAACGTGTATGGGGGGGGGGTGTGAAAATGAGAGCATCCTGGGGGGCAGGGTGTGCGTGGGGGGGCGTGGAGAGAAGGGTGTCCTGGGGGGTGCTGCGCTGGGCTGGTGGAGAGGAGGGTGTCTTTTGGGTGGGGGGAGTGATGTTGGAATGTCCAGGTGAACATGTAAGGGAGGGGCCTGGAGAGCCAATGAATGCCTCCTGGAGGGCAAACTCGGAGCTATCTCACTCTCAACTGAGCGCAGAATGAAAATCAATCAATGTCCTGCAGCTATTTCTAACCGTTTTATCCATGAGGCTGTTTGGGGAACAAAACCTAACACATGTCTTTGCACTGAGGCAGGTTGCTCTTGGAGCAACTTTATTTGGTACTGTGCAGTCACGGAGGGAAGTCCATCTTGCATTTCCCATAAGGTGCACCTCCCAGTGGATTGTCGACAAAAGGTAGATGCCATGTCAGGTTGGAAACAGGTGGTTAGAGCAGTTAAGTTTGAGGGGGAAAAGAAAGTAAATCTCTCATTTACATGTGATATTTGTTTGGTTCAGAGTATTCATCCTTGTCTTGTTTTGCAGCTTTTTAAAGGAGTGCAAAGATGTGGAGCTCTCGTTCAGTGATATGACTGCTAAGTCTGATTTCTTTAAGGGGACCAAGAAGGGAACATTGTATTTGACTCCATACAGGGTAAGGTCCTTTTCACAGTGACAGTAAATAGTAACCATTGCAGTGCTCAGGAATAAACTGCTTTTGCTTCAGGTTGTGCTCTAAGCGATTGTCATTTGTGCAGCTAGCATCTGCATCAACTATCACTCACTTGCTAAATGTGCAACTGCTGACCCCAGAGAACATTGAGGAGCTCAAGAGGGATTACAAAGGTTGGAGAACCGTGAAACCCCTCTTTGAGTCCCTGACACACTGGTGGGAAGTGATCAAGGGAAGCATCAAGAGGTTTTTCATCCGCAAAGGCGCCCAGAAAGCTAGAAAGGAACAGAGGGAAATGTCCCGACTCCAGGAAAAGATGCAGAATCTGCTCCGGCTGCAGTCGATGGGGGTCGATGTCAAGGAGGAGCTCCAAGAGGTGAAGGGCCAGCAAGCCTCGCACTTTGCCTCGGAGGCCTCCAAGATCATCTTCCGTTCCAGAGTCCGCTCCGTGGAGCAGGATGAGACGTGCTCACGTTTCTTCTTCCAAAAGGTACACAGAGAGCGCTCTGTGATCAGCAGCCTGAAGGAAGAAGACGGCTCAGTAAAGTCATCACGGTCCGACATTCTGAGGATCAGCAAATCCTTTTATGCCGGACTGTATGACGTGAAGCCCACGGACAGCACGGCCTCCCAGTCCTTCCTGTCCTCTATCACGGAGGTCTTAGACCACAGTATGCGGGAGAGTCTAGACAAACCGCTAACTCCTGATGAACTGACTAAGGCCCTCGAGTCCTTCGAGAAGAGTAAAACCCCCGGAAGCGACGGCTTGCCGGCGGAGTTGTATTCGGCTCTGTGGGACTTGATCGGCCCAGACCTGCTAGGAGTGTACGAGAGTATGCTCCTGGCCGGTAGTATGTCAGAATCCATGAGGAAAGGCATCATCACCCTCATCTACAAGCACAAGGGGGAAAGGGAGGAAATTAGAAATTGGCGACCCATTTCACTGTTGAATATGGACTATAAGATTCTGTCCAAGGTCATCGCCAATCGGGTCAAATCCGCTCTGGAATTGGTGATTCACCCTGACCAGACCTGCTCTGTGCCAGGCAGGAAGATCTCTGACAGCCTGGCGCTGCTCAGGGATACGATTGCCTATGTACAGGACAGGGGTGTGGATACCTGCCTCATCAGCTTGGATCAGGAGAAGGCCTTTGACAGAATATCGCACACCTACATGGGGGATGTGCTCTCCAAAATGGGGTTTGGGGAGGGAATTCGAAATTGGATCCAACTGCTCTACACTAACATCAGTAGCGCAGTCTCAATCAATGGGTGGGAAACAGATAGCTTTCCGATTAAATCTGGAGTCAGGCAGGGCTGTCCGCTCTCGCCTGTCCTTTTCGTGTGCTGCATAGAACCCTTTGCCGAGTCCATCAGGAAGGATCCGGGCATAAGAGGAGTGACGATCCCAGGCAGTGGAGGCACTCAGGTAAAAGCCTCCCTGTACATGGACGACGTCGCCGTCTTCTGCTCGGATCTGCTGTCGGTGCGCAGACTGATGCACATCTGCGACCAGTTCGAACTGGCCTCGGGAGCCAAGGTAAATCGTGGGAAGAGCGAGGCCATGTTCTTTGGGAACTGGGCTGACCGATCCTTTGTCCCCTTCACTGTCAGGGCTGACGGCCTGAAGGTGCTGGGGATATGGTTCGGAGGGACCGGGGCATGCGTTAGAAACTGGAAGGAGCGAGTGGCTATGGTGAAAAGGAAACTGGGCATGTGGGAGCGACGCTCCCTCTCCATTGCGGGTAAGAACCTGGTCATCAGGTGTGAGGTACTCTCGCTGTTGCTGTACGTGGCGCAGGTCTGGCCCATTCCAGACTCCTGCGCGATGGCGATCACTCGAGCCATCTTCCGCTTTATCTGGAGGTCGAAAATGGATCGTGTCCGCAGGGATGCGATGTACAAGCCTCTAGATAAAGGGGGAAAAAACGTGCCCAACATCGCCCTCATACTGATGGCCACCTTTGTGTGTGGCTGCATCAAGCGGTGCGTAGACCCTCAGTACGCAAACACCAAGTGTCACTACGTGCTGAGGTTCTACCTGTCCCCGGTGTTGCGAAGGATGGGTCTGGCCACGCTGCCGCGGAACGCTCCAAGTAGTTGGACCGTGCCGTACCACCTGTCCCTGGTGGAAAAATTCATGCAGAAAAACACCTTTGACCACAAGTCCATCAGGCAGTGGTCAGCACGTAACGTCCTAGAGGCCCTGAGGGATAAGGAGAGGGTGGACCCTGTGGGATGGTTCCCCGAGCAGACTGTCAAAGTCATTTGGCAGAATGCCTCATCGCCAGAACTTTCCAACAAGCACCAAGACGTAGCTTGGCTGGTGGTGAGAAAGGCCCTCCCCGTCAGATCCTTCCTACACGTCAGGAGTCTCACCCCCTCTGCACGTTGCCCTCGAGGTGGCTGCGGTGGGGAAGAGACCGTTGTTCACCTCCTTGTGGATTGTGCCTTTGCAAAGAAAGTCTGGAGAGAGATGCAGTGGTTGCTGTCGAGGTTCATCCCGAGCAGTTCTGTGACACAGGACTCCGTGCTCTACGGGCTGTTCCCAGGGACACACACCGAGACAAACATCAACTGCAGCTGGAGGATCATCAACTCGGTGAAAGACGCTCTTTGGTCTGCCCGAAACTTGTTGGTCTTCCAGCACAAAGAGTTGTCCCCGACCGATTGTTGCGGACTGGCACAATCCAAAGTCCAGGACTACGTGCTGAGGGACGCACTAAAGCTTGGGGCAGCTGCCGCAAAGGCGCAATGGGGAAGGGTCGCTGTCTAAGACCTTTCTACCACAGCGCACCGAGAGACTGGGAACTGTTTAGAGCCCCTCGGGCTGTACAGATCAAAATGAAAGGCTGTAAATGATTGTAATATTGTTTGTACTGATGCACCTGGTGATCCATTTTGTAAAAGTTTAACCTGGATTGTACCCTTGTAATGTTGTTTTTGAAATGGTTTGGAATGTGATTGAAGATATTTTATGAATAAAGTATATTTTTACAAAAAAAAAAGAAATCACTCACTTCAGGAATAATGCAATTTAAATGCAGCTTAAAATTCAGACCAATTCTTACTGGGATTCAGTTCAATGATCTCTGCAGGGAAGACAGGATCAGTCTCTGCTGTGGTGCTCGTTACCCACGTGGTTGAATAATTTGCTAGTACTTACTGCCTAGGCCTGCACTTGGGCAAAGTACTGGAGAGGTGCCAGCATCTTTGGTACTGTACCCAACAAGGACCTGTGCCTCCAAGAGGGGGCTGGGGGGGGGAGAGAAAATTGGACATGGGGATTTTGTTTTAACATGAGGTTTCATGTTTTCATTATTTGTCATAGGAACAAAGTAAGGATATATGGGGCTAGACATTGATGCTGAATGCTTACAGGCAATCAGTATATTACTGAAGTGACCACTCTTAGAACCTGAACCTAGGCAGTAGCAGTAGATGTTAGTACATTATTCAACCACAGGGGTGAGAAGCATCACAGCTGAACCTGATCCTGAGTCTGTGTCCTTGCAGTGGAGAGTCTGCGTGGATCCTGAACCAAGACCGAAATGACAGAATGGACTCCACTCCATTTCTTTTTCTTATATTCTAGTTGGAACATAGGAATAGCGGTGCAGGAGTAGGCCATTCGGCCCATCGAGCCTGCTCCACCATTCACTTAGATCATGGCTCATCATCTATCTCAAGGCTACTTTCCCATGCTATCCCCGTATCCATTGATGTCATTAGTATCCAGCAATCTATTGACTTCTGTCTTAAACATGCTCAATGATGTTTGCGTAAAGCTACCAAAAAGCCTAAGAGCAAGGTCATGATCCCCATTGCTAAATCCCTCTGTTTTTGTTTCAGATGATTTTTTTGTCAAAAGGGAAGGACTCTATGCAGTCATTCATGATGCCCTTCTACCTTGTGAAAGGGTGTTCTATCGAGCAGCCTGTTTTCTCTGCTAATTATATTAAGGGAACTATTCGGGCAGAACCTGGAGGTATGTAAGATAATCCTGAGAAGTATTGTTCAGGATGGGGTTTTGTTTTTTGGTGAGGATGGAGGAACTTCAGGGCATCCACGTTGAGGGGAAAGGCACTCGATAGCCTTGTAAATGTAAATGAATTAAATCAAAGTCCTAACTGACTTTCTGACACTGTCAGCCATACATTAGATTAACTGACTGGGAGAATAAACTCTCTTCCTCCCCATCTCACAAGTAAAACTAAAAGGTAAACTGAAACTTGGTGTGGAGGGGGGAAATCTATGTTCTATAAAAAAGATAGCCAGCAATAAATCCATGAAAGATTTCAGGAGAAAATTCTTTACCTAGAGTGGTTAGAACATGGAACTTGCTACCACATGTAGTTGGGACGAACAGCATAGATAAATGCATGATGGAAAAAGGAATAGAAGGATATGCAGAAAGGGTTAGATAAAGTAAGATGGGGTGGGGGTGTGGTTGGGAGCATCAACTCCAGCATGGACCAGTTGGGCTGAATGGGCTGTTTCAGCGCTGTAAATTCTATATAATCCTGTAATTACACTTGTGTCATGTACCTCATTGAGGGATAAGAGTGAGTGACGGGTGAAGTGTGCCAGTGCCATGCTTGGTCTGAGCATGAGAAGGCACTTGAGTAACTTGATGGGGGAGAAGCACATGAGCCCGGTTGGAGGGGCAGTGCTCATGGGTGAAGATGAGCAATGTTGCAGAGGTGGAAATAAGTGGTCATGTTTGTGGATAGAATGTTAAAAGGTTAAAGCTCAATTTGGGGTCAAATAAGATGCCAAGGGTGCCAGCAATCTGAGTCAGCTGAGTGTGTTTGGAAAGACCCAGAATTCAGCAGCAAGGCCTGTTTTTGGCAGGCCCAAGGTTTTGAAAAAGTTATGACTGAACCGGGTCTTAGAAAAATGACATTTTCTCTATACAAATGGTAGATGGTTCTTCCATGATCCGGTGGGTATGGTATTAAGGCATACAAAACAACAACAACTTGCATTTATATAATACAGTAAAACATTCGAAGGTGTGACACTGAGCCACCTAGATATTAAGGCAGGTAACCAAAGTGGTACATTTTGAGGAATGTCTTAAAGGAGGAGACAAAGACAGAGAAGTTTAGGGAGTGAATTTCGGAGATTAGGGCTATGCAGCTGAAGAAAATCAGGGATGAGCAAGAGGCCACAATTAGAGGAGTGGAGTGATCTCTGAGGCTGGAGCAGGTTAGAGAGATCGAGAAGGGCAAGACTATGGAGGGATTGGAAAATAAGAATGAATATTTTTAAAATAGAGTTGCTGGACCGGGAGCCAATATAGGCCAATGAGCAGCCTGATAATGGGTGAATGGAACTTAGTGCAAGTGTGTTTGTTTCAAATCTTCACACATACATTTTTCCTTTGGGAATAGTGAGAATTAGCAGGCTGGTTATTAACCTGTTGAACCACGTTATGAACACACCTTTGGCCATCAAGTCCTACAGCGAGAGCTGAAAGTGCAAGCTAGGATATGGGTAGCAGAGTGTGGTGTCAGCTAGAGTAGGAGGTCCCAGGTTTGTGTAGTGAGTTAGCTGATTCCCATTGGGGTGCCATTGAGCACAGTGACATCCCCTTTTTATTTTGATTCATGTGGCTGTGCTATCTATCGAAGGCAGCAGAAAAACAACTTTGTTTTCAAAAAGTATTATATGTTGGCCTAAAGTTCAAATAAAGTCTTTTGTCCTAGTCATAATTTAATGTGTTTGATTTCCAGGTGGTTGGGAAGGACAGGCCTCATTCAAATTGGTTTTTAACAGCGGTGGAGCCATTGAATTTGGACAACTGATGTTCAAAGTAGCTCAACAAGGTAAGTTACAGATGGCAGCATTGAATCCCGTCCTTATTTTTTTAAAGTCATTTGTGATCATGCGGGATGATAACTTGGATGGAAGTATCTTCACAATATCAAACACAACCCCAGGTCCTGAAGTGGAAATGGTTCCACGAATTGGATGCAGGTAAATAGGACCTCTTCAAACTAAAATCAATGTCTTTTGGCGATAAAAGTAAATGAAATTTTAGACATCTTTTTATTCATTCACTGGATGTGGGCTTCGTTGACTGGGCCAGCATTTATTGCCCATCCCTAGTTTCCCTTGAGAAGGTGGTGGTGAGCTACCTTCTTGAATCGCTGCAGTCCATGTGGTGTAGGTACACCCACAGTGCTGTTAGGGAGGGAGTTCCAGGAATTTGACCCAGCAACAGTGAAGGAACGGTGATATATTTCCAGGGCAGGATGGTGAGTGGTTTGGATGGGAACTTCCAGGTGGTGGTGTTCCCATGTGTCTGCTGCCCTTGTCCTTCTAGGTGGTAGTGGTCGTGAGTTTGAAAGGTGCTGTCGAAGGAGCCTTGATGAATTCCTGCAGTGCATCTTGTAGATGGTACACACTACTGCTACTGTGTGTCTGTGGTGGAGGGAATGAATGTTTGCGGGTTTGGCGCCAGTCAAGCGGCTGCTTTGTCCTGGATGGTGTCAAGCTACTTGGGTGTTGTGGGAGCTGCACTCATCCAGGCAAGTGGGGAGTATTCCATCACACTCCTGACTTGTGCCTTGTAGATGGTGGACAGGCTTTGGGGTGTCAGGAGATGAGTTACTGGTTGAAGATTGTTGCGAATACTTCAGGACTCCTAGCCTCTGACCTGCTCATGTAGTCACAGTATTTATATGGCTAGTCCATGGTCAATGGTAACCCCCAGAATGTTGATAGTGCGGATTCAGTGATGGTAATGCCATTGAACATCAAGGGATGATGGTTGGATTCTCTCTTGTTGGATGATCATTCCCTGGCACTTACGTGGCGCAAATGTTACTTGCTGCTTGTCAGCCCAAGCCTGGATATTGTCCAGGTCTTGCTGCATTTGGACATGGACTGCTTCAGTATCTGAGGAGTCGCGAATGGTGTTGAAGATTGTGCAATCATCAGTGAACATTCCCACTTCTGACCTTATGATGGAAGAAAGGTCATTGAGGCAGCAGAAGATGGTTGGGCCGAGGACACTACCCTGAGGAGCTCCAGCACTGATGTCCTGGAGCTGAGATGACTGACCTCCAACAACCACAACCATCTTCCTTTGTGCTAGGTATAACTCCAACCAGCAGGGAATTTTCCCCCTGATTCCCGTTGGCTCCAGTTTCGCTCAGGTTCCTTGATGCCACACTTGGTCAAATGCGGCCTTGATATCAAGGGCAGTCACTCTCACCTCACCTCAGGAGTTCAGCTCTTTTGTCCATGTTTGAACCAAGGCTGTAATGAGGTCAGGAGCTGAGTGGCCCTGGCAGAACCCAAACTGGGTGTCAGTGAGCAGGTTATTGCTAAGCAAGTGCAGCTTGATAGCACCATTGATGACCCCTTCCATTACTTTACTGATAATCGAGAGCAGACCGATGGTGTGGTAATTGGCCAGGTTGAATATTTCCTGCTTTTTGTGTACAGGACATACCTGGGCAATTTTCCACATAGCCGGATAGATGCTAGTTTTGTAGCTGTACTAGAACAGCTTGGCTAGGGGTGTGGCAAGTTCTGGAGCACAAGTCTTCAGTACTATTGCTGGAATATTGTCAGGGCCCATAGCCTTTGCAGTATCCGGTGCTTTCAGCTGTTTCTTTATCACATGGAGTGAATCGAATTGGCTGAAGACTGGCATCTGTGATGCTGGGGATCTCCGGAGGAGGCCGAGATGTATCATCCACTCAGCACTTCTGGCTGAAGATTGTTGCGAATGCTTCAGCTTTATCTCTTGCACCAATGTGCTGGGCTCCTCCATCAGTGAGGATGGGGATATTTGTGTAGCCACCACCTCCAGTGAGTTTAATTTAAATACATTTTTAAGTCCAACCAATGACCTTCTAAGGTTCTAAGTAAAAATGTGTTTTCCTTGAAGATGTTCATAAAATGTTTAAAATAAAAATCCCTTTATTTGTGGGCACCTTGTTGTTTGCCCTGATAGAGTGGAGTACTGTGGAAAAGGCGTATACTCGATAGCACCAGGTTTCTGTATTGGTATTTGCATGGCACATGGGAGTATCATGGACCCAGACGCACAATAAAGTCCCATCGACCCTGCCCCAAAAATGAGAAATGTGACTTTTCCCTTTTTACATAAAAATGTAAAATATGAACAGGAGTAGACCATGCGGCCCTTCGAGCCTGTCCCGTCAGTCCATAAGACATAGGAGCAGAAATTAGGCCATTCGGCCCATCGAGTCTGCTCCGCCATTCAATCGTGGCTGATAAGTTTCTCAACCCCATTCTCCCGCCTTCTCCCCGTAACCTTTGATCCCCTTACCAGTCAAGAACCTATCTGTCTCGGTCTTAAATACACTCAATGACCTGGCCTCCCCAGCCTTCTGTGGCAATGAATTCCATAGATTCACCACTCTCTGGCTAAAGAAGTTTCTCCTCATCTCTGTTCTAAAAGGTCTTCCCTTTACTCTGAGACTGTGCCCTCGGGTCCTAGTCTCTCCTACTAATGGAAACATCTTCCCCACATCCACTCTATCCAGGCCTTTCAGTATTCTGTAAGTTTCAATCAGATCCCCCCATCATCCTTCTAAACTCCATTGAGTATAGACCCAGAGCCCTCAAACGTTGCTCATATGTTAAGCCTTTCATTCCTGGGATCGTTCTCGTGAACCTCGTCTGGACCCTCTCCAGGGCCAGCACAACCTTCCTGAGATACGGGGCCCAAAATTGCTCTATTCTAAATGTGGTCTGACCAGAGCCTTTTAAAGCCTCAGTAGCACATCCCTGCTTTTCTATTCTAGTCCTCTTGAAATAAATGCCAACATTACATTTGCCTTCCTAACTACCGACTCAACCTGCAAGTTAACCTTAAGAGAATCCTGGACTAGGACTCCCAAGTCCCTTTGCACTCCAGATTTCTGAATTCTCTCCCCATTTAGAAAATAGTCTATGCCTCTATTCTTCCTACCAAAGTGCATGACCTCACACTTCCCCACGTTGTATTCCATTTGCCACTTCTTTGCCCATTCTCCTAACCTGTCCAAATCCTTCTGCAACCTCCCCGCCTCCTCAGTACTACCTGTCCCTCCACCTATCTTTGTATCATCTGTCAATACGATCGTGGCTGATCTTCACCTTCAACTCGAACATTCCCTCTGCTCCCCAAATCCCATGATTCCTTGAGAGACCAAAATGTGTTTATCTCTTATCAACTGCGCTCCTTGGATGTGGGGCTTGATCTCGGAGGAGAGATAGGTCCAGGGAACATTGAGTAGAATGGAATTTAGAAGAATGAGAGGTGATCTTATTGGAATGCATAAATTTATTAGAAATCTTGACAGGGTAGCAGTTGATGGGGCTGTTTTCACTGACCGGTGGGACTAGAACTAGGGTTCACAGTCTGAGGATTAGAAGGATTGAGATGAGGAGAACTCCTTTCCTCAAAGGGTTGTCACTCTTTGAAATTCTCTACTTTAGAACTATGGATGCTCAGTTACTGAGTGTGCTTGAGAATGAGATGGATAGGATATTTGGGCACTTAGGGAATCGAGGGATATGGGGATAGGGCGGGAAAGTGGAGTTGAGGTAGAAGATCAGGTGTGATCTTATAGAATAGTGGAGCAGGCTCAAGGGGGCTGCATAGCCCACTCCTCCTGTTGTTTATGTTCTTAATTGTGCTTAAGATCTTGTCTGAAACTTGCAGGACAGGCTTGAAATTGCCACTCTAGTATTGTCACTGGACAATGGCATTGTTACTTTAACCTAGCCTGTGATGCTTTCGTACTAAAACAACCAGACTGAATGTCTGGCAGTGCAATGTCTTACACACTTGTATTATGTTTGTGAAGAGTATTTTAAGCTGTATGCTGGTCAGGTGGAAGTACACATGGTGGGCACAGTGAGGCAATGAATTAGTACAGATGTATTCGTGACAACTTTGCACTCAAGGACCTTTTGGTAACATTTCACCAATCATCTCCTTCAATATAAAAGAACTGTAAATAGGGCTTTGTACTCGATCCTTTTTGAAAATGGAGGCTGCGTGAGATACTGTTTTGTATGTGTACACAGAAGTGTTAGAATACACTGCTAACTTGTTACAAGACATGCTCTCACTATCCAGGGCATATAGTTACTTTGAGACATAATTGATTTTATGCTACAATAACATACAGGTTGTCTTTGCAAAATCTAATTCAGCCTCTTATTTTCCTAAACAAAATAAAAACAGAATTACCTGGAAAAACTCAGCAAGTCTGGCAGCATCGGCGGAGAAGAAATCAGTCAATGTTTCGAGCCCTCATGGCCCTTCAGCAGAACTGAAGCATAGTTTCAACAAGGGAGAAATATAAATTGGTTTAAGGTGGGTGGGGGGGAAGAGACACATTGAGGGTGTGGTGTGAGCAGATAATCAAAAGATGTCAGAGACAAAAGGGTCAAAGAGGTGTTGAAGGTGGTGGTCTTTGTCTGAGAAAAGTGCTAATTAAGAATGCAAGACAGGATATTCAAAGTACAGCTCTAGTGGGGGTGGGGTGGAAAGACTAAAGGTTTTAGTTTTAGATTTAAAAATAATGGAAATAGGTGGGGAAAGAAGAATCTATATAAATTATTGAAAAAAAGGTGGGTGGGGGGGGGAAAAGAAACGGGGTGGGGATGGGGGGAGGGGGAGTTTAAGATCTAAAGTTGTTGAATTCAATATTCAGCCCAGAAGGCTGTAAAGTGCCTAGTCGGAAGATGAGGTGCTGTTCCTCCAGTTTGCGTTGGGCTTCGACCAGTTCGAACTGGCCTCGGGAGCCAAGGTAAATCATGGGAAGAGCAAGGCCATGTTCTTTGGGAACTGGGCTGACCGATCCTTTGTCCCCTTCACTGTCAGGGCTGACGGCCTGAAGGTGCTGGGGATATGGTTCGGAGGGACCGGGGCATGCGTTAGAAACTGGAAGGAGCGAGTGGCTATGGTGAAAAGGAAACTGGGCATGTGGGAGCGACGCTCCCGGGACCTGGAAAAATTTATTAATTTTGCTTCCAATCTCCACCCCTCCATCATCTTCACATGGTCCATCTCTGACACTTCTCTTCCCTTCCTTGACCTCTCTGTCTCAATTTCTAATGATAGACTGTCCACCAATATCCATTACAAGCCTACCAACTCCCACAGCTACCTCGACTACAGCTCCTCACACCCCGCTTCCTGTAAAGACTCCATCCCATTCTCTCAGTTCCTTCGCCTCCGTCGCATCTGTTCTGATGACGCTACCTTCAAAAACAGCTCCTCTGACATGTCCTCCTTCTTCCTTAACCGAGGTTTTCCATCCACGGTCGTTGACAGGGCCCTCAACCGTGTCCGGCCCATATCCCGCGCATCCTCCCTCACGCCTTCTCCTCCTTCCCAGAAACATGATAGGGTCCCCCTTGTCCTCACTTATCACCCCACCAGCCTCCGCATTCAAAGGATCATCCTCCGCCATTTCCGCCAACTCCAGCATGATGCCACCACCAAACACATCTTCCCTTCACCCCCCTTGACGGCATTCCGTAGGGATCGTTCCCTCCGGGACACCCTGGTCCACTCCTCCATCACCCCCTACTCCTCAACCCCCACTTATGGCACCTCCCCATGCCCACGCAGAAGATGCAACACCTGCCCCTTCACTTCCTCTCTCCTCACCGTCCAAGGGCCCAAACACTCCTTTCAAGTGAAGCAGCATTTCACTTGCATTTCCCCTAACTTAGTCTACTGCATTCGTTGCTCCCAATGCGGTCTCCTCTACATTGGAGAGACCAAACGCAAACTGGGCGACCGTTTTGCGGAACACCTGCGGTCTGTCCGCAAGAAAGACCCAAACCTCCCTGTCGCTTGCCATTTTAACACTCCACCCTGTTCTCTTGCCCACATGTCTGTCCTTGGCTTGCTGCATTGTTCCAGTGAAGCCCAACGCAAACTGGAGGAACAGCACCTCATCTTCCGACTAGGCACTTTACAGCCTTCTGGGCTGAATATTGAATTCAACAACTTTAGATCTTAAACTCCCCCTCCCCCCATCCCCACCCCGTTTCTTTTCCCCCCCCCACCCACCTTTTTTTCAATAATTTATATAGATTCTTCTTTCCCCACCTATTTCCATTATTTTTAAATCTAAAACTAAAACCTTTAGTCTTTCCACCCCACCCCCACTAGAGCTGTACTTTGAATATCCTGTCTTGCATTCTTAATTAGCACTTTTCTCAGACAAAGACCACCACCTTCAACACCTCTTTGACCCTTTTGTCTCTGACATCTTTTGATTATCTGCTCACACCACACCCTCAATGTGTCTCTTCCCCCCTACCCACCTTAAACCAATTTATATTTCTCCCTTGTTGAAACTATGCTTCAGTTCTGCTGAAGGGCCATGAGGGCTCGAAACGTTGACTGATTTCTTCTCCGCCGATGCTGCCAGACTTGCTGAGTTTTTCCAGGTAATTCTGTTTTTATTTTGTTTTGGATTTCCAGCATCCGCAGTAGCTTTTAGCTTTTTGTTTTTATCTCTTATTTTCCTGTTAGCTTCCAGAGGCACTCCTGTGCATAACACTGCTTACGGATATGAACCAATGGCTGATATGGCCTTTGGATTTGCTCCAGCAAATGGCCCATACCCTGCAAATGGCCCATACCCATATCAACCGCCTCCCATGAATGGAGGTTATGGGCCTCCACCTGCACCAATGGGATACCATTATGGAGGACCTGCACCACAGCCAGGTAGGAAAAAGAACTTCCTAAATTACTGGTAATAAACTAAAGTGGTAAGTGCACCAAAGAGTAGTCAACTTCATTCAGTATCGGAACAGGAATAACATTATCAAGCACATTCTTTCCTATTGCGATAACTTAATGGGAGGAATATAGGAATTGTGATATCATAAAACATCAAGGTCCATCTAGTTTGCCATCTACCCATTCTGGTAGTAACGTGTTACAGCAATAACGTTGTTCACTATCATGGAAATTGATCTGTATCAATTAGTCTACAACAGACCCAGTCATTTTTTTATATTCTTTCATGAGATGTGGGCATTGCTGTTGCTAATCCATAATTACCCTTGAGAAGGCAGTGGAGAGTCGTGAGGTAAGGAAAGCCACTAGTGTTGGAGAGCTCTAGGAACATAGGGTCGAAGTTACCTATTTGTCCCAAGAATGTTACATTTATCATGTCATGTCTCAAGTTACTCCTACTGTATCCCAAAATATTATTTTCTGAGAGAAATTTATTGAGTTTGCAGTTGATGAATCACCATTTATCTGTTTCTACTGTCTCCATAGGAAGCCAATTCCATAACCACCTTCTAGTATTCCATATCACATTGTCTTAAAGCTCCTGCCTCAAGAAAATTACTGTTTTTTTTTTAGTTTATAAAGATTGCTTCAAATTACTTTGTGTTATTAATAAATTTATCAACCATAACATTCTTTTGCCTATATTTTTAACTAGAAACACAAAGTAGTGATAAACTCATGGGGAAGACCTGGTTGGGAGTTCCTGAGCCCATTCATGTGAGGAGGATGGATAAACATTAACAAAGATATAAGTCGATGGCTTGAGTGATTCCAGATGCATGGTGGCAGTCTTATTACTCTGTCTCCCTGGGTAGCTCTTCCCAGACTGTTCCCCACTAATGCCAGCATAATCTATTGGAATGAAATTCTTTTACTCATTTTGTTTTTGTAATGAATGCTACAGTTGAGACCCCCTCGGGTGGCATGAGAATTGATTGTAATCTGTATACCTAATATGTAATTTCAGGAGTCTATCCATCTGCTCCTGCAATGGACATGTATATGCCACCTCCACCTCCCTATCCTGGACCTCCTCCAGTTAGTGTGGTCGAACCTGGATTGCCTGGTAGGTACACTGCATACCTTAAACATTTTCAGAATGTGATCTATAGTTCATTTAGTTGATGTGCATCATTGACTGTTTGTTTAAAGAAACCCAGGGAAAGCCTAAATTTTCTTTAAAAAATTTAAGATAGATTTATTGGTGACTAACAGGAAATTCAGAAACCTCCAGCCAGAGTGGTTAGAATGTTGAACTCGTTACCACAGGGAATGATTGAGGCAAATAGCATAGATTGATTTACATGGAAGCTAAATATGCACATGAGGGAGAAAGGGATAGACGGTTAAGCTGGTTGGGTTAGATGAAGAGGATCAGAGGAGGCTGTGTGGACCATAAACTCTAGCATGGACCTGTTGGGCCAAATGTTCCTCCTTGGGATGTTAGCAATGCTGGCATCATCAAAATTTATTGCTCACTCCCAGTTGCCCTTGAGTAGTACTTTCATGAACTGCTACAGTCTTTTTGTGGTGCAGGTACTTTCACAGTGTTGTTAATGGGGTGTTCCAAGACTTTTAGCCAGTGACGGTGAAGGAATGAGGTGATCTTTCTAAGTCAGGATGGTTTGCAATTTGGAGCAAAACTTGTAGTTGGCGGTGTTCCCATTCCTTTGTTCTTCTAGGCGATAGAAGTCACAGTTCGGAAGGTGCTGTTGAAGAAGTCGATAGTAAATTCTATTTAATCCCACTGTTAAAATGCAAGGTGGTTCTGTGGAAAGCCTTCACATGTACTACCATTGAGCTGGAAGTAAGCAATTTGTGTTGCATTGAGTTTTCTGATTCTTCCTTCAGCATCATTGCTACCTATCCGCCTTCTAATGGAAATGATTCTAGCTACTGCCCACTATTCTGGCCAGAATCACTTCAAGTAGCAGCAGACTCTGATTGTAGTCTTTAGGGGAAAAGGTCAGGAATGGTATTTTGAGAGGGAAGAGGAGATGATTTAGGATCATTTCTTTGGGTAGGGCAGGAAGAAGAGGCTTCAATAGGGGGAAGAGTTTGGAGAAAAATGCCACTTTAAATTGTTGTATCTTTTCGCTTTCAGGTGGAGCTAAAGCAGCAGAAGCAGCTTCTAGTGCTTACTACAATCCATCCAATCCTCACAGTGTCTACATGCCAATGGTAAGAGTTCATTGCTGCTCAGCCTTCCTATGACTTCTGTTTCTTTCATTGTAGCTCCTTCCCCCAAGGAAGAACCTGTCACAGGTCATTAGCAGTGTACAGCTGCATTTACCCCAGAATTGGGTCTGCAATTCAGTCGTGTAAAAGTTGCTTTTCATTATTTAAATTGGTGCTGAATGACATCTTATCTTGATAAGATTCAGTGTGTGGAACATAGGAGCAGGAGTTATGCCATTTGGCTCACTGAGCCTGTTCCTCCATTCAATAAAATCATGGCTGATCTGATTGTGGCCTTAACTCCACTTTTCCAGCCTGCCCCCCCATAACCTTGGACTGCTTTGTAGATCAAACATCTGTCCAACATAGCTTTGAATATATTCAATGACCCAATCTCTCCTGCTGTCCTGGGCAGTGAATCCCAACAACTCTTGCAGAAATTCTTCCTCTTCATCATCTTTATTGGAGATTCTAGATTCGCCTCTGAGGGGAAACATCCTCTCAGCATCTGTGTCAAGTCACTTCAGAATCTTTTATGTTTCAATAAGATCAGCTCTCATTCTTCTAAACTCAAATGAGTATAGGCCCTACCTGCTCAACCTTTCCTCAAAAACTAACACCTCCATTCCAGGAATCAACTGATAAACCTCCTCTGAACTGCTTCCAGTGCAAGGATATCCTTCCTTAAATGAGACCAAAACTGTACGCACTACTCCAGGTGTCTCACCAGTACCCTGTACTGATGTAGCAAGATTTCCCTACTTTTACATTCCATTTGACTTCCTAATTAGTTGCAGTACTGCTTGCTGACTTTTTGAAATTCATGTACAAGGGCACTCAGATCCCTTTGTACCGCAGCATTCTGCAGCTACTCCCCATTTAAATAATGTTCTGCTATTCTCCTCTTACTAATAGTGTTCAACCTCACATTTTCCCAAATCATATTCCATCTGCCAATTTTTTTGCCCACTCACTTAACCTATTTATATCCCTTTGCAAACTTTGTATCTTCCTCACAACTTGCTCTCCTACCTATCTTTGTATCATCAGCAAATTTGGCTACAATACAGGTGGTCCCTTCATCCAAGTTATTCATATAGATTATAAATAGTTGAGGCCATAGCACTGATCCCTGTGGCACTCCGCCACTTAGTTTTCCAACCTGAAAATGATCCATTTAGCCTGACCATTTTCCTGCTAGTTAACCAATCTTCTATTCATTGCTTACAACATCATGAGCTCTGTGTAGCAACCTTTTATGTTGCACCCCATCAAATGCCTTTTTGGAAACCCAAGTACAGCAATCTTCTGGTTCCCCTTTATCCAGCCTGCTTGTTACATCCTTAAAGAATCCAATAAATTTTATCTAACAATATTTCTGTTTCATAAAGCCATGTTGATTCTGCTTGTGTTATGATTTTCTAAGTGCTACTACTGGTAGTACTGCTACTACTTTAATGTTTCCAGCATTTTTCCAATGACAAATGTCAGACTAACTGGCCTATAATTTCCTGCTTCCTGTCTCTCTTCTCGAATATAAGTGTAACATTTGTGGTTTTCCAATCCCCTGTGACATTTCCAGAACATAGGGAATTTTGGAAGATTATAATCAATGTATCCACTATCTCTGCAGCAACTCCTTTTAAGACCCTAAGATGCAGACCATCAGGACCAGGAGACTTTTCAACCCTTAGTCCTGTTAGTTAATGGAGTACTTTTTCTCTAATGATCGTGATTGTTTTCAATTCCTAAAAGACATACTTGCTGGACTAGGTCAATGGCAGATGGCCAGGGAACCAACAAGAGAGAGAAACATATTTGATCCCATGCTCACCAGCCTACCTGCCACAGATGTATGTGTCCATAACAGTATCGGTAGGAGTGACCACCGCACAGTTCTTGTGGAGACGAAGTTCTGTCTTCACATTGGGAATTACCCTCCATTGTTGTGTGGCACTGCCATTGTGCTAACAGGGATCGATTTCGAACAAATCTAGCAACTCAAAACTGGGCATCCATGAGGCGCTGTAGGCCATCAGCAGCAACAGAATTGTACTCAACCACATTCTGTGACCTCATGGCCTGGCATATCCCCACTCTACCATTACCACGAAGCCAGGGGACCAACCCTAGTTCAATGAAGATTGCAGGAGGGCATGCCAGGAGCAGCACCAGGCATACCTAAAAATGAGGTGTCAACCTGGTGAAGCTACAACACAGGATTACTTGCTTACCAAACAACATAAGCAGCAAGTGATAGACAGAGCCAAGCGATTCTGCAACCGACAGATCAGATCTAAGCTCTGCAGTCCTGCCACAACCAGTCATGAATGGTGGTGGACAATTAAACAACTCATTGGAGGAGGCTCCACAAATATCTCCATCCTCAATGACGGGAGAACCCAGCATATCAGTGCAAAAGTGCTGATTGCTACAATCTGCAGCCAGAAGTACTGAGTGGATGATCCATCTCTCCCTCCTCCAGAGGTCCCCAGCATCATAGATGCCAGTCTTCAGCCAATTCCATTTCACTCCATGTGATATAAAGGAATGGCTGAAGTCGCTGGATACTGTAAAGGTTATGGGCCCTGACAATATTCCAGCAATAGTACTGAAGACTTGTGCTCCAAAACTTGCTGGGCCTCTAGCCAAGCTGTTCCAGTCCAACTATAACACTGGCATCTACCCAGCAAAGTGGAAATTTGCCTATGTATGTCCTATACACAAAAAGCTAGACAAATCCAACCCAGTCAATTACCGCCCCATCAATCTACTCTTGGTCATTAGTAAAGTGATGGTAGGGGGCATCAGCAGTGCTATTAAGCAGCACTTGCTTAGCAATAACTTGCTTACTGATGCTCAGTTTGGGCTCCGCCAGGGCTACTCGGCTCTGACCTCATTACTGCCTTGGTCCGAACATGGACAAAACCACTGAACTCCAGAGGTGAGGTGAGAGTGACTGTCCTTGACATCAAGGCAGCATTCGACCCAGTGTGGCATCAAGGAGCCCCAGCAAAACGGGAGTCAATGGGAATCGGGGAAAAACTCTCCGCTGGTTGGAGTTATACCTAGCACAAAGGAAGATGGTTGTGATTGTTGGAGGTCAATCATCTCAGTTCCAGGACATAACTGCAGGAGTTCCTCAGGGTAGTGTCCTAGGTCCAACCATCTTCAGCTGCTTCATCAATGACCTTCCTTCCATTGTAAGGTCAGAAATGGGGATGTTCGCTGATGATGGCACAATGTTCAGGACCATTCACGACTCAAACTGAAGCAGTCCATGTCCAAATGCAGCAAGACCTGGACAACATCCAGGTTTAGGCTGACGAAGTGGCAAGTAACATTTGCACCACACAAGTAGCAGGCAATAACCATGCCAAATAAGAGAGAATCGAACCATCGCTCCATGACATTCAATGGCATTACCATCGCTGAACTCCCACACTATCAACATCCTGGGGGAAACCCAACAGGACTAGCCGGATGAATACTGTGGCTACAAGAGCAGGTCAGAGGCTGGGAATCCTGCAGTGAGTAACCCACCTCCTGACTTGCGAAAGCTTGGCCACCATCTACAAGGCACAAGCCAGGAGTGTGATGGAATACTCCCCAGTTGCCTGGATGAGTGCAGCTCCAACAACACTCAAGAAGCTTGACGCCAGGACCAAGCAGCCCACTTGATTGGCACCCCATCCACAAACATTCACTCCCTCCACCACTGACACACAGTTGCAGCAGTGTGTGTACCATCTACAAGATGCACTGCAGAAACTCACCAAGACTCCTTCAACAGCACCTTTGAAACCCACGGCCACTACTATCCAGAAGGACAAGGGCAGCAGATAGATGGCAGCACCACCACCTGCATGTTCCCCATCAAGCCACTCACCACCCTGACTTGGAAGTATATCGCCATTCCTTCACTGTCACTGGGTGAAAATACTGGAACTCTCTCCCTAACAGCACTGTGGGTGTACCTGCACCACATGGACTGCAGCGGTTCAAGAAGGCAACTCACCATCATCTTCTCAAGGGCAATTAGGGATGGGCAATAAATGCTGGCCTCGTCAGCAATGCCCAAACCTCATGAATGAACAAAAAATCCTCCTTCCATTTAATTTTCTGTTATTATTGGGATGCTTTTTGTCTTCTGACATGAATATTTATTCAAGCTTTCTGCCATTTCCTTGTTTCCCATTATTAATTTCCCAGCCTCATCTGCTGAGGGACCAGCATTTACTTTAGCTACCCATTTTTTATGTACTTGTAGAAGCACTTACTGCTTTTCATATTTCTTGCTAGTTTTCTCTCTTAATTTCTCCCTTTGGTCATCTTTTGCTAGTCTCTAAACAAAAATTTCCCAATTTTTGGGCCAACTACTAATGTTCTTCACAGCATTGCACATCTTTTCTTTCAATTTAATACCATTCTTAACTTCCTTAATTAGCTATAGTATATTTTTGTTGAGAGTTATGAACTAACTCTCTTAAATGTCTGCCACTTCTCTACCATCTTTTCTTAGTCTACTTTAGCCAACTCGGTTTTCATCCCTTTGTAATTGGCTTTACTTAAGTTTAAGACACTAGTTTCAGATCTGAGTTTCCCACACTCCAATTGAATGTGAAATTCATTATATTATGATCACTCTTGCCTAGAGGATCCTTTACAATGAGATCATTAATCCTATCTGATCACACATTACCAGGTCTAAAACAGCCAGACATATTGCCATAAGAAACTGTCCCAAATACTCTATGTGAATTCATGCTGTTTCAGATGCTAAATGGATTCCTAAACCTCCAAAATGTGGTGAGGGTGGCGTTGGGGGTGATCTTACTGCTTGTTTGAAGCTCCATCTGCAATACCGATTTGTCCTACAGCAGCCAGTGTTAGCAGCATCAAGGAGAACCAGGTCTACATGTGGCCTGACAGAGATCTTTAAAAGGACCACTATAGGCCACCTCAAAGGCACATTTGTTGAAGATGCCCATGGCCTGAATTTTTCCCATGTCGGGCGGGAGCAGACGGGGGCATTTGCAGAGCCGACCGCAGCCCACGATCGGCTCCACACCGCCATTTTATGCAAGCTGGCCAATTAAGGCCCATTCAGCGTAATACATGAGCGGCAGTGCTCAGTGCTACCTGGAGGAGGGGGAGGGGGAGGGAGAGTCAGGGCCAGAGCTCTAGCACTTCAATCTCCCTGAGGCATGGAGCTGCCTCGAGGAGATTGAAGCGCTTTTGAAAATAATAAAACCAATAAAAAATTTAATGAAACCGTGTCACATGAGATGGGACATGTTTTTATTTTTCAGGAAAACTTTTTATTTAATTCATAAAGCTTTAGGAAACCTCACCCCGCTCGTGGATGAGGTTTCCTAACAAAACATGAAGGCCGCTTGGCTTTTTTGCCTGCCCGCCAAACGTTAAGTTGGACAGGCAGCGTTAACTTGACATTAATTAATTGTTAGTGGCCTTAATAGGCCTATCAATTATCGGTGCACACGCTCGCTGAACGAAACATTGCGAGACAGCGCAATGACGTCAGGACTCATGCCCGACGTCATCACGCGTCATTTTACATACTGGCGTATCGGGCCCAACCCCGCACACCGACTGAAATCCTGGCCCACGTGTACCTGGATTCATGGTTCCCCAGCCCTGCCCAAGTGAAGTATTTGTCCACTGCACAGGTCCTCTCCTCAAACTCAGTGTCTGGAATGACATTTCCTTTTCGTGTGAGGACACTTGGCTTTTCACTGGGGCATCTTTAACTCCTCGACCTTGTCCTCCTCACCCCCCCCCCCCCCCCCCCCCCCCCCCCCCCCCCGCAACAAACAAAGTACTGCTGGTATGATCACATTAACTATTGCTTTCTAATATGTTAATATAACCAGAGGGTACTCCATCCAGGGCCATTGTGTGTCACCTCAGTATTCAAATCCAACAATAACACAAGTATTTTCTGTTGTAGGATCAGCCCCCACCTTACACACCAGCAGAAGAGAAGAAGAACAACTGAGCCTGTTTGAAGTGCTGATTCTTCCAATCGTTTGTGAATCGTTTATTTTCTAAAAATTCTGTTGTTAGAAGCTGCATTTGTATTCGATAATCAGCCACTTGCCTGGCTCTTTCCAACACCTGGGACTGCAGGCTCTTGATATCTTAGATGTCTTTGCACAGAAAATCGGAATGATTTACCTGTGCACTGAAACCCTACAGGACCTTTTCCACTGGAAAACTGGGAATTCCTCATCACCTTGCGAAGGAAAAATTTTGACCTAATATGACTAGCCCCCAGTTTTGAAATATTGATAGTGTCCTGTAACTATCTGGAGCCGGCAGCCAGTAAATGTTGATGAATTGCACCCCTTGAATAATTTTTAAAAATGCAACTTGTAGTGAATAGTCTTCAAAATATACTAAGAGTTTAATTATAAGATTTACTTTGTGTAATGCAAGCAGATAAAGATTCCTACAAAATCAATTGTTTTAAATAATGCCTCTTTAAAAAGAAAATAGAGTAACTTTGTCATAATGCTCATTGGCCAGTAATCATGCAGCATCATTTCTAGACTTTAGAATTTTTTGGTATAGAAAGTTGGTATGGTTTAGATCTTTTCAATGTCCTATATATTAAATAAAATATTCTAGCAGAAAATAATGGAGACTAACCGTGTTAGGAATATTACTGAGAAATACTTTGAAAGTTTGGCAGGAGAGGAATGAAGGAATCATCCCTAGAATGTTTGCGTGAACTGCTTTGCTAAAACAAAAAATCATTTTATAATGTATTTCTTAAGGGGAATGGGAAAAATCTCTTTCATTTTGTTTCTATAATCTCAAATCCTGTCTGGATTTGGTCCAGTACGATGGAGGTACTATTAAAATGGAAGAAGAAATTGTGTACAGGCTTTTGAAACCTGGGTATCAGAGCTACAGTATTGTGTTTGGGCTATTTAGTTAGAGAGCAACTCTGTAAACATATTTAAATGAATACACTTCACTGTTTGTCACCTTGTATTGCCTCCACCACAACCTTTATCCATTAATACTTTAACCCAGTGTTTTTTTTTTAAAACGCTCTAAATGGTCCCTTTAGACACAAGATTGGAAAGACAGAATCCATAACTTTATTGTTGATATTTTGCCACAGTTCATGTGATTCTAGTTTGAAGATTTGTTCTTCCCTAAACTCCTAGTTGACGGTATTAGGTTGCACCTGTGGCTCCTGTTGGTACCAGTTGAAATGTGGTCCATCATTGTCCGGATCTTGCAATCATTTTGAGAAGTTCACTTGCCATATAACATGGCTTCTCCCTGATTTTGTGGATTAAATGTCCTGAGGATGCTGTGATGTAGTGTTTGAGTTGTTGTGTTCCAGAAGCATACTGTAATTTGCAAGGAGTTAGAAGCAGCATTTAGTCCCTTTTTAAGAGTGAACTAATCCCTAACTTATAGTTTTCCCTGTTTCTTGCAGGAAAATTGAATATCCTGACTTCTCCACAATCTAACACGTTGTAAAGGAAATAGCTGTGTGCTTACTGATATCCCAGTCCCTACAATGCACTTGTACTTCAAATAAAAGTATTGGTCAAGACAAACAGGGCACAGAGATGATGTGTAATTTAAGAAAATATATTGAATAAATTAACTCACCAATTGAATCTGATCCAGAGATAATGGAGTTGCCTCCTTTTATTTCATTCTGTCTTCCCTGCTCTGCTGAGTAACCTAATCTTTCTCCTGCTTCAACCTCATGAACCTTTGTTTCAATAGAGGAGGTTACGGTGAAAAATACTTCCAAGTTTCCAGAAGCTAGATTCTTTGACTGGTCAACCTGGAATCATTGAGAGTCTTCATTCTCACTCAGATTGCAGAACTGCTTTAATATCTGAACTCCTTTATCTGGGTTGAGCAGAAGGATTTTGTTTCTCTTCTGTGTTCACCTGGCAGCACAATGCTTCGTATTGAGGCCTCCAGGTGAAAGGAGAGATCTCCCTTGTCCACATTGCCCCGTGACTGGCCAGCAGGACAATGCTGAAGATCTTTGTACAGAAATTAGCACCAAATCAACTAGTTATTCCAGTAAGATAAAAGCAAAATACTGCGGATGCTGGAAATCTGAAACAAAAACAAAAATAGCTGGAAAAACTCAGCAGGTCTGACAGCATCTGTGGAGAGGAACACAGTTGACGTTTCGAGTCCGTATGGCTCTTCATCAGAAGTTCTGTTGAAGGGTCATACAGACTCGAAACGTTAACTGTGTTCCTCTCCGCAGATGCTGTCAGACCTGCTGAGTTTTTCCAGCTATTTCTGTTTTTGTTTTGGTTATTCCAGTAGTTAGGCAGCTCAAATTTTTCCTCCATTTCCCAGCTATCAGTTTAACCCCACTTGATAGACAGAATCCCCATATTTATTAGTAGCCAAATGGCCCCTTGGATTGCTGTAGTATTTGGGAAAGTGCAACATGAGAGAGAGAGAGCCAGTGAAACTAATGGAGGCTTGATTGAATTCAACTAGGTAATGTAATGATACTAATTATCCCAGAGCAAAATGGTTAAAGGAGATAATTGTACTGTAACTGTTAATCCTTCACTACCATAAGTCTATGTACCATTAACCAACTATTTGTGGCTATAAAGCAAAAGGCCCTTGGGCATGGCTTAACCCTTCTCTGTGGCTTTTACTGAGCTGTGAGTGCTGATTACTTCTTAAAAGCAGCATCTCTTCATAGCATCTTATATAAAAGTCAGATTAAATACTGGAGGGAAATTATCTAAAATAATCTTCTTCTTTCTCAAATCATAAAATTATTTTGTATTTATACATTCTACTGATAAACTGTGAACAAAGCCTGAAGTCTTTATGATGCGTTGCACTCAGAGGGTCACCCTACTTTTGGCCTACAGTGTGGCCTTTTTGATTTTAATGTCAGTCTGTGAATAAAGAAAACAGGACTGAATGAAGAAGCAATAGGACCTGTTAAAAGCTTCAGTTTGAAAAACGTCTGTAATGTTGAGAGAGCAAAGCATCTGGTGGACAACCAAATGGGAGTTCAGTGCTGTACAGACCGTTAAAGTCAGGCCCAATGGCTATGGAGCAAGTGACCAAATTGATTTAACATTGGTCGATTTTTTTTTTTAAAGTCACTGCCTATATTTAAAGTTAATGAAAGATTATTTTTAATCGTGATGTTTTGTCCTTGTGTATTGACAAGTTATTTATTAAAATAATAAAATGCCTGCCCCACAAAACTAGTTCAGTAGCTCTTCTAACACACCAGACCAGGGTACAAACACTAACATAACCACATCACTGCACCCTCTTAACTAGCTTGGGCCTGTAAAGCACTTCCATGGGTAGAACTAATCCTTTTTTTTTCCCAAATTTCCCCATTGTAATAGTTGGTGAGTGGTCTATTTAGCTACATGTTACATGTTGTTATGACTAGTCTAACAAAGTCAGGCACACACACTTGTACACTTTTGCCAGAATTTAGGGGAGAATTCTCCTGTATTCTTTCTTCAACTGTTGCAATTAATTTGGGTTAGGGAGCCAAGGAATGAAAGGGCAGGCATTGTCTAAAATGTGAGAATTTGCCAGGAGCTGAGTGAGTTCATAAGTTTGTAGACTTCAATGGATCTCATGACTATTAAAGAGGATGCTGGTTTAAAAGTATGTATTTTTTTATAGTTTACAAAAAGATAAATATTTCACTGATCTTTCTTGCATGTGTTGCAAGTAACCGTATAGCAGGAAATTTGCACGATGCATGTTGAAGCTTCTCTGCTTTGCATCCTATTTACACTGGTTTTAAAGACGGCCTGGTTGTCACTAACTCAATATTGGGGCCTGTCCTCAACCTAAAGCCTCAAAATGGAACAGGAAAGTTGCTGGAGGTAATGTCCTCTTGCCTCGGAAGCCACTGCTGGATATCTGTGCTGACACAACAAATGTGTCTCTTGGATGAGGACAGCCACAATTATTTGTTGCCAGAGTTCACTTTGAGAAAATAAATTGTGTAAATGGGGCTTTCTGGGGGACTGTTTAAAATTATCAGCAGTTCAGTTGCTTATAAACAAAATAACCTGGCTTTGAAAGTTTGGAGTGGGGGGAAATTCCAGCAGCTCTTTGTTTCCAATGTGCTTCTCCTGTATTACACTTGGTTTCCTCCAGGTTCTTTGACTGGGGAGGGTGGAGTGCCAGGGTTTTGAAAAACAAACTTAAAAAAAAAAATACAGTTGACAATTTTCTGACCCTCAATGTAAAAGAAACATTCTTTGAGAATGTGAAAATGAAGTTGTGTAAAATCTAATGTAAAATAGTTGGTAGTCCTTAGTAATATTGTACGAAAGAAAAATATTCTAGAAAATTCAATGCGCTTAGTAATATAGGAAATAAATTTGTAGAACACTTGACTAAACTCCACTTTCCTTCTCTGCATCTTGGAGTACAGAATTTCTGTGCACTCCAGCTGGTTTGGTGGGAAGCTGATCATTTTCATCTTCCTGATACTTACTTATACAAAAGCTGTTTGCTTGGACTGATCTTTGCGTTGTCCATGTGTTGATTAGTGCAAGAAAATGCATAACCATTGGTTCAAATTATTTCGAATGGCAAGACCGTGGAGTTTATATATCATTTGTATCAAGTGCAAGTTGCAATGAAACAAATAGGAGATGCAACAGCTTAACACAACCCACTCTCTTAAATTTGAACCGGGTAAAGTTGAGTCAGTGAATGAGGTTCTGGGAGTTTAATGCATTGCTTTTTTTTAACTTAACCTGTACTTTTTTATTAACTGGAGAATTGATTGATAACTGCTAGATTTATAAACATGAATGTGTTCATTAATTGTGTATAAGTCTGTATGTATGCTTCAGTCAAACTTTACAACTTGTTAATAAATGCTTTCATAGGCACCTAAATAAAGACATTTACGCAGTTAGTGTGTGAAGTTTCTCTTTTGTAGCAAAGCTGATTTTATAAAATAGGTGGCTCATCCCTGCTCAATGGTGTAAAACATCCTGTGCTGTCATTAAGGGTGTTTTTCTATATCGTGGATCATAGGGGCACGTGGTCTGTAAAATTTAGACTGATATGACACTCCTCACATAGACCAACATTTCTGGGAATTTTACTAATGAAAGTGATAACACTGAAAGAATTGTTGAGGGGTGTTTGGAGGGAAGAAAATGAAGTGGCTGAAGAAAGCTTTATTGAAAGCAGGAGAGCTTTTTGTGAGGCAAGATGTTTAGGAAGAGAAGTCCAGAGCCATGGTGCATAGTGGCTGAAGATTTATCTCTCGCAGTACAGGGATGTAAGGTAATGATGAGTCACCAATGTCTTCCAATTATCCCAGGAGAGGATTAAGGTCAGACCAGTACATCAATATCTCGGGTGACTGTTTCAGGAGAATTCCTTAACTGTACTTCAAAATGTTGGTATTCTTATCCCTGTGCATGATAACCTGCCAGGAAATATGTAGAAATGGACAACAGGTGAAGACAGGATTAGGCTAAGGTGCCATGACCTACTTACACAGACAAATCCAGGAATGAGGTCCTGGAAAGTTGCCGCCGCCCATGGATTTGCACTCTGTGGAATGGTGTATAACACAATAGATTAACCCAAACCCAGCCTTGCTTTTGGTAAAAGGGCATCAAGAGCATAGCAGAGAAGGCTACAGTAAAGTGTAGAGAGTTCCACTGGAAAATGAAGTTAAAATCAAAGATCAGCCATGATCTTATTGAATGATGCAGCAAGATCAAGGGGGCTGTATGGTCTATTATTCCAATTTCTTAGGTGCTTGTTGGCTTCTATTGCACACAACTGATTCTCATAACCAATAAAGTAATGTTACCCTCCACTGCTGAGCTATTTTTCCACCATCTCACCTGATTGATTTGGTAGAAAGTTTAGAGCATTGGGCTTCTTAACTTCACTTGCCCCCCCTCCCCCCCCTCCCCCCCCCCCCCTATTCTCATATCCCGTGACTCCATTATTGTTCAAGAATCTTGAATATATTCAACAACAACATTCACAGTCTTCTGGAGTAGAGAATTCTAAACATTCACAACGCTCTGAGTGAAGAAATTTTTCCTCATCTCCATCCTAAATGACTGGCCCCTTATCCTGACACACAATCGTAGAATGGTTACAGCAGAGGAGGAGGCCACTTGGCCTTTTGTGTCTGCACCAGCTCTCTCCAGGAGCAATTGACCAAGTGTTACTGCCTGCCCTCTTCCCATAGCCCTGCACATTCTTCCCTTTCAGATAATAACCCAATTCCCTCTTAAATACCTCCACTGAAGTTGCCTTCACCATAATCTCAGGCAGTGCATTCTGATCCCAAACCATTTGCTGCATGAAAACGTTTTTCCTCATGTCTCCATTGATTCTTTTGCCAACTACCTTAAATCTGTGACCTCTTGTTCTCAATCCTTCCACCATGGGAATAGATTTTCCCTAACCACTTTTTCCAGACCCCTCATGATTTTTTAATACCTCTATCAAATCTCCTCTCAACCTTCCCTTCTTCATGGAGAACAGTCCCAACTTCTCCAGTCTATGTAACTGCAGTTCCTCATTCCTGGAACCATTTTTGTGAAGCTTTTATGATGCCTTCACTATGATGTCCTTCCTAAACTGAACTGGACACAATACTCCTGCTGAGGTCGAAACAGTGTACGATTTAAGTTTAACATGACCTCCTTGCTCTTGTATTCTATGCCGCTATTAATAAAGCCTAGGGTGCCATGTGCTTTACTAACCACTCTCTCAACCTATCCTGCCACCTTCTGATTTATGCACATATACACCCAGGTCATTCTGCTCCTGCACTCCCTTCAGAATCGTACTCTTTATACTGGGTGGAATTGTCCACTCTCGGGCATTGTGGCAGGGTTCAGTGGACAATATGGCAGGAAGGCCAAAAATTGGTTTCACGCCATCGTGAAACTAGTTTGTAACCATCTGCTCTGCCTGTCAATGATGGGCTGCATTTCCTGTTGCTGGACATCGGGAACTTCATTGTAATAGATTTGCACATATCATTGTAAGGAGTTCTGCCGAAGGGTCATGAAGACCCGAAACGTTAACTGATTTCTTCTCCACCGATGCTGCCAGACCTGCTGAGTTTTTCCAGGTAATTCTGTTTTTGTTTTGGATTTCCAGCATCCGCAGTAGCTTTTAGCTTTTTGTTTTTATCATTGTAAGGCCTGTTCATCGGAATCATACCCCCTCACCTGGATCATCCGGACACGTCAGTGTGATTGCACACCGATGTGTTTCGTGTTTATAAAAGGTGTGCACTTCGCAAGCTGCACTTCAAGGGGAACTCGGAGGTGAGTGCATAGTAATGTGGGTAGCGCACAAGGATGTGCGGGAGCAGGGAGGAAAGCAGCTACACATTAGGGAAACCTTATATAAAGTGACAGTTCAGGTGCAGCCACACTGATATCAGAACCGGGTCTCTAACTTATCTGCCCACTCAAGTAACACAGAAGCCTGAAAGTGCCACCAAATGCTCCAGAACTTTTCACCTCTTGGGCACAGGCTGCAAACTAATGAGCATTTTAGTGGACGGCAGAACAGTTGGACAACAACACATGTTGTACAATCTCCTTCCTAAATCTGGCCATGGAGCAGTCACTGCTGGAGACGCCCACAGCCCCTGTGCAATGTCATCATCCCGGTTTGGAGCAGTCTCCCCCATGGTTCAAGCTAACAGTGCAGCCTTGCAGTGTGGGTTAGGAGAATACCTGTGCCTGAGCTGAGAGCACAGCCTGCAGTCCAATGGGCAAAGCTGCTGCCAATCGGTCAGGTGGAGTGGGGCAGAGGTGGGTGGGTTTTCAGGCAGCCATGCAGCGCACTGAACTCTGGCCATCCAAGTGTTTGCCAATATTCTCTGGGATGTGTTAAGGGGCCTTCAGACTTAACCAAGAGAGGTTCTTAATACACACAAGTTAACCCAAGTGTATCTCTCGTTCATCTTGCAGGAGGAGTACATCAGGAGCATGGAGCTTGGTGACCTAGCTGTGTGCCTCGTGGCGTACAGAGAGTGAAGATGGAGGAGAAGAAAGCGATGGAGGTGCCTGTCTGGGCACAGAGAGGAGCAGCTCCCTCAGGAAGAAGGGGCAGTTGGAACTCCCGCACATGCCGGTGAAGAGCCACAGTGTGCCATCACTGGCCGGCGCCTAGATAGGCCCATGGTCTATAGATGCCACCTTTCATTCCTGCAGATGACCAAGAACCAGTGTTGCTGAAGACTGTACATGTCTAGGGAACTGGTCGGTCACATCTGCCACCTGCTGCAGGATTTGGTGCCACAGGGACATGAAAGGCATCCACTACCAGTGGCCGTGAAAGTGACGGCAGAGCTCAGTTGTTATGTCAGTGGCTCCTTTCAGGGCTCCACAGTGACCTCTGTGGGATCTCACAAGCCTCCACCCACAAATGCATCCATGAGATCATGAACGCCATCTTTGCGAGGGCACACAACTTTCTGCATTTCGCCCGGGATTAGGAAAGCCAGGAAGCAAGAGCGCTGGGATTTGCCCAGATCTCAGGTTTCCCACAGGTTCAGGGTGCCATCGACTACACTCATGTGGCGCTCAGATCTCTGTGGCAACAAGTGGTCAACTATGTCAACCGCAAGGGCTTCCACTTGCTGAATGTTCAGCTAGTGTGTGACCACCACAAACACATCCTGCAGGTCTGTGCATGGTTCGCAGGGAGTGTCCACGACTCCTATATTCTCATTCAGTCTCAGATCCCTAATGTCTCCCAGGGTCCAGACAGGCTGCAAGGCTGGCTCCTCGGGGTCAAGGGCTACCTGCAGAGGGTGTGACTGATGATACCCATGCGGCAGCCTCAGAGCGCAGCAGAGTGACGGTATAATGAGGCTCATGCTACAATTCACACCTTGGTGCAGCAAACCACTGGGATGCTGAAGATGAGGTTCCGGTGCCTGGACTGGTCTGGTGGAGCCCTGCAATATAGTCCACAGAGGGTGTCACACATCATCATCGTCGTCTGCTGCGCACTTTACAACCTGGTGCTGCAATGGGGAGAGGAGCTGGCTGAGGAGGAGATAGAGGAACTGGAGGTCTCCTCCCGATGAGGAGGATGTCAACGGGGATGAGGCTGAGGAAGTCCTCAAAGGCGACGATGATGGGGTTGAGGTCATCGCACTGGCCAGATGAGGCAGGCACACTTGGGAGGCCCTCATAACTGTTAGATTTGTGGAGGATGATGCTGACAGGCAGTGAGGAGACACCATAGATCCTCACATTGTATTGTGAATGTTTGACTCCAGTCTGGTTGATGGCAGCTCACATACCCTCTGCTCCTGTCATGGAGACGCAGTGGAGGCCCTAATAGTCTCTCGATTGCAGGAGGATGATGATAACATGCAGTGAGGACACTCCATAGATCCTCACACAGCCTCTGTGAATTTCTGACTCCTGTCTGGCTGAGGGCAGCTCGCTTGCGCTCCACGATCAGGGCCAAATCATAGAGACACAGCCATGAAACTTTAAATGCACCTGATCCTTTGTCAACCTTCAGCACCTGAGCCCTTCAGGAGCACAGCGTCACCGGTCATAGATACTGAAGAGATGGGGGGTCAGCCCCACATCAAAGGTGCTGAGAGCACACTGAGAGAGTGACAGAACTCTGTGACACCTGCCCACAACATCCTGGCTGAGGTGCAGGCATCAGTAATGTTTCCACTGAGTGTGAGGCCGGACCATCACTTTGGTCTGAAGGTTACACTCTGCACAGGGAAGAGGCCCTGGACTCAGACACCTGCCTTTATCATGTGCAGGAGCCAAGGTTTCACATCTGAGTGACACGAACACTGCTCATCAGAACAAGGAGCCATCACCAGGGAGACATTCTTAGGAGTTTATTGACAACAGTGAACATTATGTACAAGTGATTAACACCCATACCCAGGCTGTGCAACTAATTCTCCTTAACTGTCTTAACCCTGACGCTATGTCTTGTTGCTCCCCGGACATCCACAGCAGAGGTGGAGGCAGCCTGCTGACTATGACATGCTGTCTGTGACCACCTCGGCGGGCATCCTCTGGTGGGCTGAGGCCTGGAGGGTCCTGGCCTGCTTTCAGGGTCCTGCTGTGTGGCAGTGACACCCTCCTCGGCCTTTGGGGCTGGAGCTGCTGAGGTCACAGGAAGAGGGATTCGGATGGGCCGAACACTGCCGGAGTCACCTGGGTGGATGGCCCTGGGATTTGCATCTGCTGATCCCCCTCCCTATGGGTGCCCGAGGGCCCCTGGCTGACTCCTTGAGGAGAAGGGGAAGCTGGAGTGAGATCGAGCTGCCTGCACCCCTCTCACATTGACAGGCTAACTCTGGTGTCAACAATGGAGTTCAGCCCATGCAGCAGTGCAGAACCAATGTCCTGGAACAAGGTCTCCATGGTGGCCGTCATCCTGCCAGTGTTGACCTCGGTGCATTGGCAATGCCGGCGCTATCACCTCACACTGAAGACGGACAGACCTCTTCATGCCTTGCAATCTGAGGAGTGCAGCGAACATCCCTTCCTGATGTTCCTGAGCTTGCCTTTGCAGCTCCAGCTCCAGGAGCTCCTCATCTGACTCGGACTCAGCAACATTCTGGCCTCCAGCAGCCCTCCGAGTGCCGGGGACCTGGGAAGTCCCTGCAGCCGCCTGCTGTGGATCAGACAGTGCGATGTGCTCACCAGATTGTGACCCGAGGCTAATCCAGAACTAGGTCCCACCGTGTCTCTGGCTGGTGGAGAGTGTGGGTGAGGCTGTGATGGGACTTCAGTGAGGGTTTCAGCAGATTCCTCTTCTGAGGTGTCTGCAGGGTTTGAGTCAAAGAACAAAGAACAAAGAAAAGTACAGCACAGGAACAGGCCCTTCGGCCCTCCAAGCCTGCGCCGATCATATTGCCCATCAACTAAAACATTTTGCACTTCCGTCCTGGCCTGCTATTCCCGTCCTATTCATGTATTTGTCAAGCTGCCTCTTAAACACCACTATCGTACTTGCTTCCACCACCTCCTCTGGCAGCGAATTCCAGACACTCACTACCCTCTGCGTAAAAAACTTGCCCCGCACGCCTCCTCTATAGTTTTCTCCTCTCACCTTAAATCAATGTCCCCTAGTAATTGACTCTTCCATCCTGGGAAAAAGCTTCTGACTATCTACTCTGTCCATGCCACTCATAATTTTGTAAACTTCTAACAAGTCGCCCCTCAATCTCCGTCGCTCTAGTGAGAACAATCCGAGTTTCTCCAACCTCTCCTCATAGCTAATAACTCCAGACCAAGCAGCATCCTGGTAAACCTCCTCTGCACCCTCTCCAACGCCTCCATATCCTTCTGGTAATGTGGCGACCAGAATTGCACGCAATATTCCAAGTGTGGCCTAACCAAGGTTCTATACAGCTGCAGCATGACTTCCCAGCTTTTATACTCAATACCCCTGCCAATGAAGGCAAGCATGCCATATGCCTTCCTGACTACCTTATCCACCTGCGTTGGCATTTTCAGTGACCTGTGGACCTGTACACCCAGATCCCTCTGCCCGTCGATGCACTTAAGGGTTCTGCCATTTACTGTATAATTCCTGCCTGTATTAGACCTTCCAAAATGCATTACCTCGCATTTGTCCAGATTAAACTCCATCTGCCATTTCTCCACCCAAGTCACCAACTGATCTATATCCCGTTGTATCCTTTGACAATCCTCTTCACTATCTGCAACTCCTCCAACCTTAGTGTCGTTTGCAAACTTACTAATTAGCCCAGTTACATTTTCCTCCAAATCATTTATGTATACTACAAACAGCAAAGGTCCCAGCACTGATCCCTGAGGAACTCCACTAGTCACAGCTCTCCATTCAGAAAAGCACCCTTCCACTGCTACCCTCTGTCTTCTATGACCAAGCCAATTCTGTATCCATCCTGCCAGCTCACCTCTGATCCCGTGCGACTTTACCTTCTGTACCAGTCTGCCATGAGGGACCTTGTCAAAGGCCTTACTGAAATCCATGTATATAACATCCACTGCCCTTCCATCGTCGATCATCTTTGTCACTTCCTCGAAAAACTTGATCAAGTTAGTGAGACACGACCTCCCCTTCACAAAACCATGCTGCCTCTCACTAATACGCCCATTTGCTTTCAAATGGTAATAAATCCTGTCACGAAGAATCTTCTCCAATAATTTCCCTACCACTGACGTAAGGCTCGCCGGCCTGTAATTTCCTGGATTATCCCTGCTTCCCTTCTTAAATAATGGAACAACATTAGCCATTCTCCAGTCCTCTGGGACCTCACCCGTAGCCAGTGAGGATACAAAGATTTCTGTCAAGGCCCCAGCAATCTCCTCCCTTGCCTTCCTCAGTACTCTGGGGTAGATCCCATCTGGCCCTGGGGACTTATCCACCTTAATATTCTTCAAGACACCTAACACCTCCTCTTTTTTGATCTCAACATGATCCAGGCTATCTACACACTCTTCCCTAGACAAATCGACCGCTAAGTCCTTCTCTTTGGTGAATACTGATGAGAAGTATTCATTTAGTATCTCTCCCATTTCTTCTGGCTCCACACACAGATTCCCACCTCTGTCCCTGAGTGGGCCTACCCTTTCCCTGGCTACCCTCTTGCTTTTTACATATGTATAAAAGGCCTTGGGATTTTCCTTAATCCTGGTTGCCAGTGACTTTTCATGACCCCTTTTAGCACTCTTGACTCCTTGCTAAAGTTTCTTCCTACTTTCTTTATATTCTCCATAGGCTTCATCTGTTCCCAGCCTTCTAGCCCTTACGAATGTTTCCCTTTCCTTTTTGACTAATTTCACAATATCCTTCGTTATCCAAGGTTCCTGAAACTTGCCATGCTTATCCTTCATCCTAGCAGGAACATGCCAGTCCTGAATTCTTATCAACTGACGTTTGAAAGCCCCCAACATGTCAGTTGTTGATTTGCCTTAAACATCCGCCTCCAGTCTAGATTCCTCAGTTCCTGCCTAATATTGTTATAATTAGCCATCCCCCAATTAAGCACCTTAACCCGAGGACTCCTGTTATCCTTATCCACCAGTACCTTGAAACTTATTGAATTATGGTCACTTTTCCCGAAATGCTCCCCTACTGAAACTTCAACCACCTGGCCGGGTTCATTCCCTAATACCAGGTCCAGTATTGCCCCTTCCCTAGTTGGACTATCTACATATTGTCTCAGGAAGCCCTCCTGGATGCACCTTACAAATTCTGCACCATCCAAACCCCTAGCACTAAGTGATTCCCAGTCAATATAGGGAAAGTTAAAATCACTCACCACAACAACCCTATTGCTTTTACATCTTTCCAAAATCTGCCTACATAACTGTTCCTCAATCTCCCACCGGCAATTGGGAGGCCTATAGTAAACCCCCAACATTGTGACTGCACCCTTCCTATTCCAGAGCTCTACCCATATTGCCTCGCTGCATGAGCCCACCGAGGTGTCCTCCTGTCGTACAGCTGTGATATTCTCCTTAACCAGCAGTGCAACTCCCCCACCTCTTCTACATCCCTCTCTATCCTGCCTGAAACATCTAAATCCTGGAACCTTTATCTGCCAATCCTGTCCATCCTTCAACCAAGTCTCTGTAATAGCAATAACATCATAGTCCCAAGTACTAATCCAAGCTCTAAGCTCATCTGCCTTGCCTGTTATACTTCTCGCATTGAAACAAATGCATTTCAGACCCCCAGTCCCACTGTGTTCAGTAATTTCTCCCTGCCTGCTCTTCCTCTTAGTCCTACTGGCCATATTCACTGGTTCCCAGTCATTTATTTCACCTGCTGACCTCTTGCTCTGGTTCCCACCCCCTTGCTATTCTAGTTTAAACCCTCCCGAGTGACACTAGCAAATCTCGCAGTCGAGGCCCTGGGTCGTGGACTCCCTCAGCTGTTTCCCAGATGTGCCTGTGAAAGCAGGAAGCGATAAATAGTGCCTGGCACTGGCCTGTGAAACAGGACACATCACTCACAGTGTGGTTATCTGATGGCTGTTGCACTGCTGGGTCCTCACTTGGTAGAGCAGCACCGACCTCACCGTCAGCACAGGAACAGTCCAGATCCTCGCCGGCCAGCTGGATGGCTCTGACTTCAAAGTCCGTGAGGACCTTGATCTCGGGCATTCCTCCACCAGCCTGTGACCTCTCCCTCTTGTTGTGTGCCAGCTTGTCCTGCATGAATACAGATCATCTGCCAGGCCAGATGATAAGTATGCCTGGCATGTGTGGGCGGTGAGTGGTGCCATGGATGGGATGAGCACGATGAAGGTGTGTGTGAGAGAGTGAATGGTGATGTCCCTTGAACTAGCAGAGAGTGAGATCCCTGTGGATGTGTGCTGGGTTTGTGAGTGTGTGAGTTGAGAAGGATGAGAAGAGTGACTTACCCTGGTGGCACAGAGGAGATTATTCATCCTCTTGTGGCACTGGGTGGCGGCCGTCTTTTGCAGGGCCCTGGCACTGACCACCGCTGCCACTGCCTCCCATGCTGGATGGGTGATATAGCTGCCCTCCTGTGGCAGGGAGAGAACATCACAGTGAGAGCCTTCACAGCATCCAAAAGGCATTCCAGGGATGCCTCACTAAATCGACGGGGGGGCAGCTGCAGTCTTCTTGCCTTTTAGGGCGATATCTTCTGTGCAGCAGTCCTTGGCTGGAAGCACTAAGCTGTGTGTGCATGGCTGCACTTTAAATGTGGTGCCTGGCATGAGGAAGTGGCAAGGTGACAGCGTGGGGGACAAATGAGAGCCCGCCCACCATCGAAATGGCATGTTTCCCGGGAATGCATGATTAATGAGGCAGGATTGGGAAGATATGGCAAGAAAAGCCGTCATTGTGGCCAGCGGGTAAAACAATCTCTTTCCTGCCCGTTACTGCATTTAGTGCAAATTTGGGATCATTCCACCCATTGTCTCCCCATGTTCATCCCACCTATATGAATCACTTCACACTCCTCTGCATTAAATATCATCTACCACTTATCTGCCCGTTCCACCAACCTGTCTGTGTCCTTTTGAAGTTTGACAAGAAAACAAGGAATTGTAATTTTTTCTGTTAAAATCCCTGTCATATTTCTCATATACTGGAAGACAGGCTGGTGGGGGTGTAAATATGGTAATTGGATTAAGAGCCAGAGCGACTGCAAGAGTCTAAAAGCCAACAGTAAGAAGTGGCTTTGATATGTTAATGATCCAAGAGGAACTTCAGTCAGACTTTTACATACAACAGTAACATGATTAATATTGAATTAAGTTGTTTTAGTTCAATGGGGGATATATACAGGTTATAAAAGGTGTAAGTAAGGTAAAGATAGGGTAAGTTTGTTTTTACAAGTCCAAGAGCTAAATTACAGAACAAGTGCAATCAATTCTGGGAAGAAATGATTTCTGAAGAGACTGATTGAGACAGTAGAGAGATGAAAGGGAAGGAACACATTTAAGGAACTACTGAAGCCTATGTGAGGGGGTAGTTGCTTAGATGTCCCACAAGACAGCAAGATAGCTGGTCAGATCTCCCAGAAGACAATATGAACAAGGCCAGACTGGAAGAGCCAGTTGGTGTCAGCCTCAAAGGACAGCTCAAGGAAAAAGCACTATTTGGTAAGAATTATTGGAATTCTATAGATTTTAGAATCTATAAGGATAGTTGCTGAACAGAAAAGGGGAAGGTTAGCTCTGAGGGTAATAAAGATTTGTGGAACTGTTTTAAAGTACTGTTTACTGTGTGAAGCTATTCTTGCATTTAAGTGTAATTGTATTTTTCTTCTTTATTCTTTTAATAAACGTTTACCCTACTATAAAATCATCACAAATAGTCAGGGACATCATTTCCTGATTTCAGAACCTCTCCTCATACTATAGAAATTGCAAAAACCGTTTTGACATCTGTTTCAAGTTTCCCTCTGGGATTTGGGAAGCTCGGTATTTATTATAAGCCACGCTAAAACCAAGCTGTACACTATCCTCCTCACTGTTCACAATGCTTCCAAGTTTTGTATCATTTGCAAATTTTGAAATTGTGCCGTGTACACCAAGATCCAGGCCATTAATATTTATCAGGAAGAGGAAGGTTCCTATCACTGACCTCTGGGGAACTCCACTGCAAATCTTTCTCAAGTCTGAAAAACATCCATTAACCACTATTCTCTGTTTCCTGTCACTCAGCCAATTTCTTGTCTATGGCGAGACTCTCCCTTTTATTCCATGTGTTATAACTTGGCCCAAATCTGTTGTGCGACACTTTCACAAAGTGCCTTTCGGGTGGGTGCCACATCAACAGCATTATCCTCTCTGTTACCTCATCAAAAAACTCCAGCATGATTTAACCCTAACGAATCCAAGCTGGCTTTTCTTAATTAATATGCATTTGCCCAAGTGACTATAAATTTTGTCCCAAATTATAATTTTTAGAAGCTTTCCCAGCACTGAGATTAAACGGACTGGCCTGTGGTTGCTGGGCTTGTCTTTACACCCTTCTCTGAACAATTCTCCAGACTCCTGGCATCATCCCCCGAAACTGGGAAAATTATGGCCAGTGCCTCTGCAATTTCTACATATGGTTTAGGTAATGTCATTCGAATTCTACAAACTGAAGCTGAGCAACCAGGGGTGCATCATCAGGGTTTGTGTAAAGGACTCTGGCTAATTTGGAGAGAAACGGGGGGTGGATTTTAACCCGGAAACAAGGGCAGGTTTGGTTCAGGAGGGGAGGTAAAAGCCTTAAAAATTTGAGTCCCGACCCCAAAGGGTCCACTCCTGGTTTTAATGGGATGGACAGGATTGGAGTTTGGGGCTGGGGGCTGCGGGAGTGCTGCCAGTCCAGGCCTCGGGTAACCTAGCAACTACAGGGAGGTCAATGACTAACCCCATGACTGGACACACCCCAAGTCATCTGATTCTGCTGCAGCCCTGCCTGATTGCCCAGTGACAAGGTCACTGATATCGCCAGGCCTTCAGTTTCACCCTTGAAAGCTGCAATTGACCCCCACCCACCCTCCGATCCTCCAGGTCAGCCCCTTCCCCTGAAACCCCACCACACACACACCCCCGCCTACCCTTCCCAGGGTGGGGGTCAGACTGGTCCTGCTGCCTCTCCTCCAGTGTTCCTGGGTCCAAGCCTGTCCACCATATTGACCTGTTACTGATAGAATGCAGGAAATGCCCCATTTCTGGTCTTCCCACAAGCAACCGGGTCCCTGCTCCATCCAGTCACAAAGTTAAAAGGACCATAAAATGTCTGGTTTAAGTTACTATTATGATTCGGGTGTGATGTTTATGATCCACTAGTCCTTTAATGATTGGGAATGTGACACCCTCCCTATTAGGTAAGAATGAAGCACATGTAGTGTAACATTACACCATCTCCTGGTGTTGAAACAAATGACATAAAGATCACAGACAACGTGCTCAGAATGGATCAGTTTTAGAGCAACTCATGATTCTAGCCACAAAGTGTCTTTAAAGTGTACAAATTGGCCCTGATTTCAGTAATGATTTTATATTCGGTACTGAGAAGTCACCCTCACTTCTTTGGAATTTACAGACCCTCCAACATCTTGTTTATGTAGCACCATTAACATAATGAAAGACGTTTCACATTTGAAAAAAAATATGACACCAAGCCACATGAGGAGATTGATGGCCAAAAGCCGGGTCAGAGAGGTGGGTTTTAAGCAGTGTCCTAAAGGAGAAAAGTGAAGTAGAGAGGCAGAGAGGTGCAGGGAGGGAATTCCAGAGCTTGGGGCCGAGACTGTAGTAGAAGAATCTGGTACCGAAAGGTTTAACATGGGACTGAGTACGGTGATGGAAGAAGACACATGACCTAGAGCTTAGGTCAGCAGTGGAGAGCTAGGTAACAACTAGGTAAGGACATTCCCTGGAGTCCTCTCTATCCCTGTACCCTCTACTGTAAATATGTACATAGTTCAGCAATGTTAATAAAGACCTCCAGGTAACTTCTGCAAGACTGCTTCAAGCAGCACATACCACAGCTAACAACAGAAACAAATAACTGAAGGGGTGGTCACCAATGGAGCAATTAAAATTGGAGAGCGCAGATACCTCGGAGGGTTGCGGGGCTGGAGGACATTACAGAGATAGGGAGGGGTGAGGCCATGGAGGGATTTGAAAATCAGCATGTTACTAGACCAGGAGCTAACATAGGTCAGTGAGCACAGGGGTGATAGACGAATAGGACTTGCTGTGAGTTAAAACAGGGACAGCAGAAAATTTTTTATTCATTCATGGGATGTGGGCGGCACTGGCTAGGACAGCATTTATTACCCATGCCAAAAAGTTTTGGATGACCTTAAAGGGTAAAATGTGGGAGACCAACCAGGATTGCATCGGCGAGTTGGGGTTCCGAGGTAACGAAAGCATAAATGATATAGGCGTGAAGTCAAATGGCACTAGGAAGTTCTGAGGAACAAAGGGACCTTGGCGTGTATGTCCATAGATCTCTGAAGGCGGAGGGGCATGTTAGTGGGGTGGTGAAAAAGGCATATGGGACACTTGCCTTTATCAATCAAGGCAATGATTACAAAAGTAGGGAGGTCATGTTGGAGTTGTATAGAACATTGGTGAGGCCACAGCTGGAGTACTGTGTGCAGTTCTGGTCACCACATTATAGGAAGGATGTGATTGCACTGGAGGGGGTGCAGAGGAGATTCACCAGGATGTTGCCTGGGATGAAACATTTAAGATATGAAGAGAGGTTGGATAGACTTGGGTTGTTTTTGTTGGAGCAGAGAAGACTGAGGAGTGACCTGATCGAGATGTACAAGATTATGAGGGGCATGGACAGGGTGGATAGGGAGCAGCTTTTCCCCTTCAAAGAACAAAGAACAAAGAACAAAGAAAAGTACAGCACAGGAACAGACCCTTCGGCCCTCCAAGCCTGCACCGATCATATTGCCCGTCCACTAAAACATTTTGCACTTCCGGGGTCCGTATCCCTCTATTCCCATCCTATTCATGTATTTGTCAAGCTGCCTCTTAAACACCACTATCGTACCTGCTTCCACCACCTCCTCTGGCAGTGAATTCCAGACACTCACTACCCTCTGCGTAAAAAACTTGCCCCACACATCTCCTCTATAGTTTTCTCCTCTCACCTTAAATCTATGTCCCCTAGTAATTGACTCTTCCACCCTGGGAAAAAGCTTCTGACTATCTCCTCTGTCCATGCCACTCATAATTTTGTAAACTTCTATCAAGTCTCACCTCAATCTCCGTCGCTCTAGTGAGAACAATCCGAGTTTCTCCAACCTCTCCTCATAGCTAATACCCTCCAGACCAGGCAGCATCCTGGTAAACCTCCTCTGCACCCTCTCCAACGCCTCCATATCCTTCTGGTAATGTGGCGACCAGAATTGCACGCAATATTCCAAGTGTGGCCTAACCAAGGTTCTATACAGCTGCAGCATGACTTTCCAGCTTTTATACTCAATACCCCTGCCGATGAAGGCAAGCATGCCATATGCCTTCCTGACTACCTTATCCACCTGCGTTGCCACTTTCAGTGACCTGTGGACCTGTACACCCAGATCCCTCTGCCCGTCGACGCACTTAAGGGTTCTGCCATTTACTTTGTAATTCCTGCCTGTTTTAGACCTTCCAAAATGCATTACCTCGCATTTGTCCGGATTAAACTCCATCTGCCATTTCTCCTCCCAAGTCTCCAACCGATCTATATCCCGTTGTATCCTTTGACAATCCTCTTCACTATCTGCAACTCCTCCAACCTTGTTCTCGTCTGCAAACTTACTAATTAGCCCAGTTACATTTTCCTCCAAATCATTTATGTATACAACAAACAGCAAAGGTCCCAGCACTGATCCCTGCGGAACTCCACTAGTCACAGCTCTCCATTCAGAAAAGCACCCTTCCACTGCTACCCTCTGTCTTCTATGACCAAGCCAATTCTGTATCCATCCTGCCAGCTCACTTTGAAGGGTCAGTCACAAGAGGACACAAGTTCAAGGTGAGGGGCAGGAGGTTTAGGGGGGAAGTGAAGAAGAGCTTTTTTACCCAAAGGGTGGTGACGGTCTGGAATGCGCTACCTGGGTGGGTGGTGGAGGCGGGTTGCCTCACATCCTTTAAAAAGTACCTGGATGAGCACTTGGCACGTCATAACATTCAAGGCTATGGGCCAAGTGCTGGTAAATGGGATTAGGTAGGTAGGTCAGGTGTTTCTCACGTGTCGGTGCAGACTCGATGGGCTGAAGGGCCTCTTCTGCACTGTGTGATTCTGTGATATCACAGAAGTAGAAATAAGCAGTATTACTGATGGTGCAAATGTCAGACCAGAAATTCATCTTGGGATCAAATGCTGACACATGGCCCCTCCCTGTCTCTGTAACAATATGGAGGGCCCTGGTCCTCCAGCCCAGAACCCTAGCTGTAAGTATAAGACTGTCAAAGTATTTTGCCAGAAAGCCTCATCATCAGAGCTTTCAAAGAAGCACCAAGGCCTAGCTTGGCTGGTGGGGAGAAGGGCACAACCACATGCTGCCTTTGAGGTAGCTGCAATGGGAAGAGGCTGTGTGTGTGTGGAGTGATAGGGAAGAGGCTGTGTGTGTGTGGATGTGATGGGGAAGAGGCTGTGTGTGTGTGGATGTGATGGGGAAGAGGCTGTGTGTGTGTGGATGTGATGGGGAAGAGGCCGTGTGTGTGTGGATGTGATGGGGAAGAGGCTGTGTGTGTGTGGATGTGATGGGGAAGAGGCTGTGTGTGTGTGGAGTGATGGGAAGAGGCTGCGATGGGGAAGAGGCTGCGATGGGGAAGAGGCTGTGTGTGTGTGGAGTGATGGGGTTGAAGCTGTGTGTGTGTGGAGTGATGGGGAAGAGGATGTGTGTGTGTGGAGTGATGGGGAAGAGGCATTGTGTGTGTGGAGTGATGGGGAAGAGGCTGTGTGTGTGTGGAGTGATGGGGAAGAGGCTGTGTGTGTGTGGAGTGATGGGGAAGAGGCTGTGTGTGTGTGGAGTGATGGGGAAGAGGCATTGTGTGTGTGGAGTGATGGGGAAGAGGCTGTGTGTGTGTGGAGTGAGGGGGGAAGAGGCATTGTGTGTGTGGAGTGATGGGGAAGAGGCTGTGTGTGTGGAGTGATAGAGTTGAGGCTGTGCGTGTGTGTGGAGTGATGGGGAAGAGGCTGTGTGTGTGTGGAGTGATGGGGAAGAGGCTGTGTGTGTGTGAAGTGATGGGGAAGGGGCTGTGTGTGTGTGGAGTGATGGGGAAGAGGCTGTGTGTGTGTGGAGTGATGGGGAAGAGGCTGTGTGTGTGTGGAGTGATGGGGAAGAGGCTGTGTGTGTGTGGAGTGATGGGGAAGAGGCTGTGTGTGTGTGGAGTGATGGGGAAGAGGCATTGTGTGTGTGGAGTGATGGGGAAGAGGCTGTGTGTGTGTGGAGTGAGGGGGGAAGAGGCATTGTGTGTGTGGAGTGATGGGGAAGAGGCTGTGTGTGTGTGGAGTGATAGAGTTGAGGCTGTGCGTGTGTGTGGAGTGATGGGGAAGAGGCTGTGTGTGTGTGGAGTGATGGGGAAGAGGCTGTGTGTGTGTGAAGTGATGGGGAAGGGGCTGTGTGTGTGTGGAGTGATGGGGAAGGGGCTGTGTGCGTGTGGAGTGATGGGAAGAGGCTGTGTGTGTGTGGAGTGATGGGAAGAGGCTGTGTGTGTGTGGAGTGATGGGGAAGGGGCTGTGTGTGTGTGGAGTGATGGGGAAGAGGCTGTGTGTGTGTGGAGTGATGGGGAAGAGGCTGTGTGTGTGGAGTGATGGGGAAGAGGCTGTGTGTGTGTGGAGTGATGGGGAAGAGGCCGTGTGTGTGTGGAGTGATGGGGAAGAGGCTGTGTGTGTGTGGAGTGATGGGGAAGAGGCTGTGTGTGTGTGGAGTGATGGGGAAGGGGCTGTGTGCGTGTGGAGTGATGGGGAAGGGGCTGTGCATGTGTGGAGTGATGGGGAAGGGGCTGTGTGTGTGTGGAGTGATGGGGAAGAGGCTGTGTGTGTGTGGAGTGATGGGGAAGAGGCTGTGCGTGTGTGGAGTGATGGGGATGGGGCTGTGTGTGTGTGGAGTGATGGGGAAGAGGCTGTGTGTGTGTGGAGTGATGGGGATGAGGCTGTGTGTGTGTGGAGTGATGGGGAAGAGGCTGTGTGTGTGTGGAGTGATGGGGAAGAGGCTGTGTGTGTGTGGAGTGATGGGGAAGAGGCTGTGTGTGTGTGGAGTGATGGGGAAGAGGCTGTGTGTGTGTGGAGTGATGGGGAAGAGGCTGTGTGTGTGTGGAGTGATGGGGAAGGGGCTGTGTGTGTGTGGAGTGATGGGGAAGAGGCTGTGTGTGTGTGGAGTGATGGGGAAGAGGCTGTGTGTGTGTGGAGTGATGGGGAAGAGGCTGTGTGTGTGTGGAATGATGGGGAAGGGGCTGTGTGTGTGTGGAGTGATGGGGAAGAGGCTGTGTGTGTGTGGAATGATGGGGAAGAGGCTGTGTGTGTGTGGAGTGATGGGGAAGAGGCTGTGTGTGTGTGGAATGATGGGGAAGAGGCTGTGTGTGTGTGGAGTGATGGGAAGAGGCTGCAATGGGGAAGAGGCTGCGATGGGGAAGCGGCTGCGATGGGGAAGAGTCTGTCGCCTACTTCATTCTGGAATGTATTTTTGCAAAGCAGGTCTGGATCGATCTGCAATGGTGTTGATCCCGAGTTGCTCTGTAATTCCCTCCTGTCCACTATGGCAGTGTCATCCTGTCCTCTGGCTTGTGGTTCCTTTTAGACAAATCCTGAAGATTTGCTAAATGTCCCAGAAGATTATCTAAAAATAGATGCTAGTTAATCTCACTAGAGGCATAGAATAATACAGCAGAGAAGGAGGCCATTCAGTGCATCGTGTCTGTGGTACCTCTTTGGCAGAGTCTCATGCTCATGGCAATATGGAATTCCAAAGTAAAGACCCTAAATGGAAACTTTCCTTTAAAACAAAATGGAGTTGAGAGGCCAGGCGACCTTTTCCTTTCCTGCAAATACACAAGACATCCCGAGCTAATCTTCATGGTCAGGATTATACAGCTCCTCCTGCCTGCTGGGATATTATGGTCCTGCCAAACCAAATGGAGATTTAAATGGCTCGTCACATCCTTCAGGAGGAGATACGCAGCGATCCTGGCCCATGTCTAGACAACTCTTGATGAAGTCAGTAAAATGCAAATGACTTTTCTGGACATATCTTGGTGAGTGGCAAGAAAGAGTGAGGAACAAAGCAGGGCAGAAAAGAGTATGGAGAGAGTGAGAGCTCACCTGGTGAGCCGCAGAAAAGTGAGGAGACAGGGCCGGGTACAAAACAACAAGGAGAGAGTGAGACTGGGCTTGGTGAGTAGTGGGAAAGACTAAAAGTGGAGTGGAGTACAAAACAGCATGGAGAGACTGAGACTCCAACTGGTGAGTGGCAGGAAAGGGGGAGGACAGAGTGGGGTACAAAACAGCATGGAGAGAGTGAGACTCCAACTGGTGAGTGGCAGGAAAGAGCGAGGACAGAGTGGGGTACAAAACAGCATGGAGAGAGTGAGACTGGGCTTGGTGAGTAGTGGGAAAGACTAAAAGTGGAGTGGGGTACAAAACAGCATGGAGAGAGTGAGACTCCAACTGATGAGTGGCAGGAAAGAGCGAGGACAGAGTGGGGTACAAAACAGCTTCCCAGTTGCCAATTGGTGTGCTCAGACCCCACTTTGCGAAAAATAATCAAAGTGTGACATCACAGGGAAGCAGGTAGGCTGTTAAGTATTTTCTATTTATTTTATCTAAACTAGGACATTTCAATTGGGCTCAGTAGAACATTAATTGAAGTGATAAGCACAAGCAGGTCTAGAGGCATTAACAAAAATCTAATTAAGAGATTGGTAATTAAAACACAATAAAGATGGCTGGGTAGGTGTTGTGTTGCAGCTGCAGTATATGGGTGCTGGTGGGCAACCACATCTGCAGTAAGCGTCTGTAGCTCAAGGAAGCTTGGCTCAGAGTTAATAAGCTGGAGGCCAATCTTCGGACACTGCGATGCTTCGGGGTGGTGGGGTGGGGGGAGTTACCTGGACACTGTGTTCCAAAAGGTAGTCATGCCCCTTAGGCTGAGGTCATCTGATTTGGTCCATGATCAGGAACAGGAAGGTGTGACTGCGAGTGAGGCAGGTAAAGGGATCGAGAAGGTTGAAGTGGAGGAGCAATCTTTGCAATTGTCCAACAGAGTTGAGGTTTTTGCAGCCTGCATGGATGAGAGTGGGGGCTGCAGGGTGGGTGACCACCTGTCCATGGCACCATGGTGCAGGGAGCCGTTAAATGGGGGGAGTAGGTAAGAATGTAGAGGTAGTGGGGGACAGCATAGTCAGGCAGATAGACACAGCTCTCTGTGTTACCTGCCTGGTGCCAGGGTTCAGGACATCAATTCTGGGCTGGAGAGGAACTTACAGTGCGAAGGGGAGGATCCAGTTGTCGGTGGCCCACGTAGGTACCAATAGGTAGGACTAGGAAAGAGTTTCTACTTAGGGATTATGAGCAGCTTGGAGCTAAATTAGAAAGCAGAACAACAGAAGTAATAAACTCTAAATGACTACCTGAGCCACCAGTGAATTGGAGTTGGGTAAATAAGATTAGTGAGTTGAATGCATGGCTCAAAGATTGGTGTGGGAGAAATGGAAATTCTATTCATGGGGCACTGGCCTCAGTACTGGGGAAAAAGGGAGCGATACCCTTGGGACAGTCTTCATCTGAACTGTGCTGGGACCAGTGTTCCGGTGAGTCAAATAGCTAGGGTAGTAGAGAGAGCTATAAACTAAATAGCGGGAGGGAGTTCACTCGAGAGGAAATGTTGTAAATTAAAAAGAAAGGACGTGGCTTTGGAGCAGGAAAGTGATACGGGAAACAATAACAAGAGTGTGGCAGGAAGAGCCAGAGCTGACAAACATTTCTGCACTAGCAGATAAGGTCAGAGTTTGCAAGAATGGTAAAAGACAGAATTAAAGGCTCTGCTTTTAGATGTGTGCAGCATTTGTAACAAAATGGATGAATGAATAGCACAAATAGAAATAAGTATGTTTTAAAGATTAAAGAGGAGGTGCTTGCTGCCTTACAGCGAATAAAGGTAGATAAATCCCCCGGGCCTGACATGATATTCCCTCGGACCTTGAGGGAGACTAGTGTAGAAATTGCAAGGGCCCTGGCAGAAATATTTAAAATGTCCTTAGCCACGGGTGAGGTGCCGGAGGATTGGAGGGTGGCTCATGTTGTTCCATTGTTTAAAAAAGGCTCCAAAAGTAAACCAGGTAATTACAGGCCAGTGAGCCTGACGTCAGTAGTAGGTAAATTATTGGAAGGTGTTCTGAGAAATCGGATATATCATTATTTGGACAGCCAAGGGCTGATTAAGGATAGTCAGCATGGCTTTGTGTGTGGTAGGTCGTGTTTAACGAACCTTGTAGAGTTTTTCGAGGAGGTTACCAAGAAAGTAGATGAAGGAAAGGCTGTGGATGTTGTCTACATGGACTTTAGTAAGGCCTTTGACAAGGTCACACATGGGAGGTTAGTTCAGAAGGTTCAGACACTTAGTATCCATGGAGAGGTTGTAAACTGGATTCGAAATTGGCTGTGTGGGAGAAGACAGAGAGTGGTAGTGGATGATTGCTTCTCAGACTGGAGGTCTGTGACTAGTGGTGTGCCTCAGGGATCTGTGCTGGGACCATTGTTGTTTGTTGTCTATATCAATGATTTGGATGATAATGTGGTAAATTGGATCAGTAAGTTTGCTGATGACACTAAGATTGGAGGCGTTGTGGACAGCGAGGAAGGCTTTCAAAGCTTGCAGAGGGATCTGGACCAACTGGAAAAATGGGCCAGAAAATGGCAGATGGAATTTAATGCGGAAAAGTGTGAGGTGTTACATTTTGGAAGGTCAAACCAAGGTAGGACATACACAGTAAATGGTAGGGCACTGAGGAGTGCGGAGGAACAAAGGGATCTGGGAGTTCAGATACATAATTCCCTGAAAGTGGCGTCACAGGTAGACAAGGTTGTAAAGAAAGCTTTTGGCACACTGGCCTTCATAAATCAAAGTATTGAGTATAGGAGTTGGGATGTTATGGTGAGGTTGTATAAGACATTGGTGAGGCCAACTTTAGAGTATTGTGTGCAGTTCTGGTCACCTAACTACAAGAAGGATATCAGTAAGATTGAGAGAGTGCAGAGAAGATTTACTAGGATGTTGCTGGGTCTTAAGGAGTTGAGTTACAGGGAAAGATTAAACAGGTTAGGACTTTATTCCTTGGAGCGTAGAAGAATGAGGGGAGATTTGATAGAAGTTTACAAAATTTTGAGGGGTATAGACAGAGTAAATGATGGTAGGCTCTTTCCACTTAGATTAGGAGAGATAAACACGAGAGGACATGGCTTTAGGGTGAAAGGGGAAAGGTTTAGGGGGAACATTAGGGGGAACTTCTTCACTCAGAGAGTGGTGAGAGTGTGGAACGAGCTACCATCTGACGTGGTAAATGCGGGCTCACTCTTAAGTTTTAAGAATAAATTGGATAGATACATGGATGGGAGAGGTCTGGAGGGTTATATACTAGGTGCAGGTCAATGGGACTAGCTGAATAATATTTTGGCACAGACTAGAAGGGCCGAATGGCCTGTTTTTCTGTGCTGTAGTGTTCTATGGTTCTATGTATGGCCTGTTAGCCATTTCAGAGACATGTCTGCAAGGTGACCAAGGCTGGAACCTAAATATTCAAGGGCATTTGACATTTTGGAAGAACAGGAAGTTGCAAAAGGTGCTGGGGTGGCTCTGTTAATTAAGGATGACATTATTGCAGTAGCGAGAGATGATCTTAGTTCAGAAGATCAAGATGTAGAATCAGTTTGGGTGGAGATAAGAAAAAGCAAAGGTAAGAAGTCACTTGTGGGAGCAGTTTATAGGCCCCCTAGCAATAGCTACACTGTAGGACAGAGTATACAGGAAGAAATAATGGGGCCTTGAAGAAAGACACTGCAATAATCTTGGGGGGGTTTTAATTTTATATTGATTGGATGAAACACATTCGCAAAATCAGAGTCCACTTGCCAATCAGAGTCCACTTGCCAACCAATCCGCACTCTCTTCTCATGCGATACAAATTGTTGTTCCCCTGTTACTGTTGTCAATTTCTTGCACAGCTGTCCTGATGAGTGCAAGGTGAAACATTTCAATAGTACGTCTCTTTTTTCAGCAATATTCAAGCTCTGCAGTACTAAACAACTGTGCGTCTTATAAAGGTTTAGCATAACATTCTTGCTTTTGGCTTCCATTAATAAAACCAGGATCCTATTTGCCTTTTATTCCACAGACTTCAAAGGTGTCCTGCCACCTTCGAGGATTTATTTATTTTCATCTCTGGGCCTCTCTCTTTCTGCACCCCTTTTATAATTGTCCCTGGGAACAGCCCGTAGAGCACGAAGTCCTGTGTCACAGAACTGCTCGGGATGAACCTCGACAGCAACCACTGCATCTCTCTCCAGAGCTTCTTTGCAAAGGCACAATCCACAAGGAGGTGAATAACGGTCTCTTCCCCACCACAGCCACCTCGAGGGTAACGTGCCGAGGGGGTGAGACTCCTGGCGTGTTGGAAGGATCTGACGGGGAGGGCCTTTCTCACCACCAGCCAAGCCACGTCTTGGTGCTTGTTGGAAAGTTCTGGCGATGAGGTATTCTGCCAAATGACTTTGACAGTCTGCTCGGGGAACCATCCCACAGGATCCACCCTCTCCTTTTCCCTCAGGGCCTCTAGGGCGATACGTGCCGACCACTGCCCGAGGGACAGGTGGTACGGCACGGTCCAACTACTTGGAGCGTTCCGCGGCAGCGTGGCCAGACCCATCGCTGGCAAGGCTGATATTTATTGTCTATTATTGTTGGTCTTTAACTGAATGGTTTGCTAGGCCACTTCATAAGGCAGTTAAGAATCAACGACATTAGTGTCAGACTGAAATACTGAGGTGCCTCACTACTCTTTACAATTACAGCTTATATTTACAAAATACATTTCATGCCAAACATTCTCTGGTGCATCCAGCCCGAGTGGTTTTACACTGTTCCCAGCCCCTCAGTTTACCTCAGTGGGAGGACCTTGGATTGAGGCTTTTCCCCATCGAGCCTGCAGCAGTTGTCCCAAGCTTTTTGCCCAGACCAGGCGAGGCTGCCAGGTTTCCTTCCCCAAAGGAAATCTGTGAAGCAGTTGAGTTTTTCTAGCACTCTGATAGCTACATGTCATTTTTTACTGATACAGTCCCCACTGCTTATAGTTAACACAGGAAAGTAACAAACACTTTTAAAAACAACAGGAAATCTCACAGAGTAAACTACCTCTGCTAATTGTTCAAAACTGCCTGACTTTGCCTGAAATCAGCAGATACTTTGAAATGGGTAAGTACAGGGGGAGTATTGAACAGTGTGAAATATTCAGTGCGTTTAATGCATTAGAAGACTTTGTGATTAACTCCTAATGCAATTATTGGCATTGTTTGATTCATTTAAATTGTTGCCTGTGCCAAGTGTGAACAGTGGGAAGAGTGAGAGTTGTACCAGTTTTGCATTCCTAGACTGTTTAAGAACTAAATTCAAATTCTCAAACTGCCATGGTGAGATTTTAACTTGGTTTACTAACCAGTAACAGAACCACGGCACTGATATGTATGTAAACCCTGAATCTATCTTTTATTTTTAGAAAATAAATGTAAAAGTTTAACTTTCTCCAAAGAAATAATGAACTTTCAGGTCACTGCTAACAGGCATCGATCAACTTACCAGCATCATGGAAGAATGAAGCTGCCTGTAAGGGTCCTGAATTGAATGAATTCAAAAATTAAAATGGAGGAGACGGTGGTAATGTTACTGGACTAGTAACCCAGAGGCCCAGGCTAATTCTCTGGGGACATGGGTTCAAATCTCACCCTGGCAGCTGATGGAATTTAAATTCAATTAATAAAATCTGGAATTGAAAACTAGTCTCAGTAACCATGTTCTCAAAACCCATCTGGTTTAATGCCCTTTAGGGAGGGAAATCTGCCATCCTTACCTGGTCTGGCCTACATGTGACTCCACACCCACAACAATGTGGTTGACTCTTGATTGTTCTCTGAAATGGCTGAGCAAACCACTCAGTTCAAGGGCAATGGGGAAAGGTCAAGAAGGAGGTCGACTAAGACCATTCAGTTATAGTGCACCAAGGGGCTGGGAATTGTATGGACCCCTTGGGCTGTATGACTTACACTGAAGATATGCAGTGAATGTTACAAGTATCACAATGGTTCCTCTGTAGAGACCAACCAGAGTCAAGGACATGGCACTGTGGGTGGTCCAGCTGCTCAGCAGGGGAGGAAGAAGTGTGGAAGGGCTATAGTGGTAGGGGATTCATTAGTGAGGAAAGAAGGTAGACGCTCCTTCGGCCGTAGACATGACTCCAGCATGGGGTATGTTGCCTCCCAGGTGCCAGGGTCAAGGATGTCAGGGAACGGCTGCTGGGCATTCTGAAGGGGAGGGTGAAAAGCCAGAGGTCATGGTCCAAGTTGGGACCAATGACATAGGAGGAAAGAGAAATGAGGCCCTGCAAGCAGACCTTAGGGAATTCGGTAGGAAATTGAAAAGCAGGACTTCAAAGGTGGTAATCTCCAGATTACTCCCGGTGCCACGCAGTTGTGAGTATAGGAACAGAAGGATAGAGCTGATGAATGCGTTGGCTGGAGAGATGGTGCAGGAGGGAGGGCTTTAGATTCCTGGGGCATTGGGACCGTTTCTGGGGGAGGTGGGATCTGTACAAGTTGGACAGGTTACACCTGAACAGGAACGGAACCAACATCCTCACGGGGAGGTTTGCTGATGCTGTTGGGGTGGATTTAAACTGAATTCTCAGGGGGATGGGATCCTGAAAAGTAGTTCAGCGGGAGAGAAGCTGAGATGGAATTAGAAGTTAAAATGTTCGTAAGTGAGTCTGGAGGGCAGAGGAAACATAGGCTAATTAAGAACATAAGAATTAGGGTCAGGAGTAGGCAATTCAGCCCCTCGAGCCTGCCCTGCCAATCATTACGAACACGGCTGATCTCATTTTGGCCTCAACTCCAATTTCCCGCCCTCTCCCCATAACCTTTCAACCCATTACTAATTAAAAATCTGTCTATCTCCTCCTTAAATTTATTCAGCGTCCCGGCATCCACTGCACTCTGAGGCAGTGAATTCCACAGATTCACAACCCTTTGAGAAAAGTAATTCCTCCTCATCTCTGATTTAAATCTACCACCCTTTAGACCAAAGCTATGGCCTCCCGTGCTAGAATGCCCCACAAGGGGAAACATCCGCTCCACATCTACTTTGTCTATCCCCTTTAGCATCTTATATACCTCAATTAGATCTCCTCTCATCCTTCTAAACTCTAGTGAGTATAGGCCTAAACTGCTCAATCTGTCCTCATAAGACAAGCCCCGCATCTCTGGAATCAATCTAGTGAACCTCCTCTGAACCGCCTCCAGTGCAACTACATCCTTCCTCAAGTAAGGGGACTAAAACTGTGCACCGTACTCCAGGTGCTGTCTCACCAATGCCTTGTACAGTTGCAACAACACTTCCCTATTTTTATACTCTATTCCTTTAGCAATAAATGCCAAAATTCCATTTGCCTTCCTTATTACCTGCTGTACCTGCATACTAGCTTTCAGCGATTCATGCATGAAAGATAATAAATAAAAAGTTTAACAAGGTTAAATGGAATATATTTTAATGCAAGGAGCCTGAGGAATAAGACAGACGAGTTGAGGGAACAGATAGGCACATTGGAGTATGATATCATAGCTATGACCGAGACTTGGCTAAAAGGTCAGGATTGGCAGATCAACATTCCTGGTTACAGGGTATTCAGGCGAGATAGAGAGGGGGATAGAAGAGGAGGGGGGCGGTTTGCAATATTGATCCAGGAATCAATTATAGCAATGAGGAGGGATTATAACTGGGAAAGATCATCAAATGAGGCCATATGGGTAGAAGTAAAAAACACAAAAGGGACAAACACACTGTTGGGTGTGTATTATAGCCCCCCAAACAGTCAGGGAGAGATAGGGGATCAAATATATAATCAAATTTCAGAGAAGTGTAAGAATAATAAGGCAGTATCAGAGGATTTTAACTAGCCAAATATTAACTGGGATAGTTTTAGTATGCAAGGTAGGGAGGGAACAAAATTCTTAAATTGCATCCAGGAGAACTTTTTTAGCTAGTATGTAGAAAGTCCAACAAGGGAGGGGGCAGTTCTGGACCTAATATTCGTAAATGAGCCCAGGCAGGTAGAAGGCGTATCAGTAGGGGAGCATTTTGGAGATAGTGACCATAACTCAGTTAGATTTAGGATAGCTTTGGGAAAGGATAAGGTTGGGTGGGAATAAAAGTTCTAAACTGGGGAAAGGCTAATTTTACTAAGATGAGATACGATTTGGCCCAAGTGGACTGGGAGCAGCTACTTGCAGATAAAACTGTGTCAGAGCAGTGGGAGGCATTCAAGGAGGAAATAGAGAGAGGGTTGCAGGGGCGACACCATGGTCCTGCCAAGGCAAGGTCGGGATGGAAGGGCGATAACCAATCGCAATCCAAATCCATACCGTGGATTACCTATCACCGTCCGAGTCACGGTGAACCACAGCGAAGGAGGATCACCTATGGATCGGGGCTTCTTCACCAGGAGGATCCTGTTGAAGGCGTGCGGCTTCCAAGCTACGGAGATCTTCACCCTGCACGACTCCCGCAAAGGCGGTTATTTTGACGTGACGTTCAAGCGGGTGGCAGACTGCGTCCGGCTCCTGAGGGTGTTCGAGGAGAAGAGAGACCTGCCGGAGATGAAGATCCTGACGGCGGAGCCGCACTTTTCTCTGCCGTTGCAACGGGAACGTGAGGTGATGGTGCATGTGTACAACCCCTTCGTCCCTGTCGCCGACGTGGTCACCTTCCTCACCAGGTACTTCGATAAGGTGGGGAGCGGCACCGAGATTCGAGACGACTTGGGGATCTGGACAGGCAAACGCCTGTTTAAGGTCACGCTAAAGACCGATGGTAAGGGAGCCATTTTCCACCCTCCCTCCAGTTTCGCTATCGGGGGAAACCGGGGCTACCTGGTCTACGCTGGGCAACCCAAGCATTGTCGCTCATGCGGCAAGGCTGGTCATGTGGCGGCCAACTGCAGCGCCTCCCTCTGCAAGATCTGCAAACAGGAAGGGCACCAGACAAAAGACTGCAAACAGGCCAAGTGCTGCAACCTGTGTGGCGAGGCAAGTCACCTCTACAGGACCTGCCCCAAACGCTGCCGTACTTACGCACAGGCAGCCAAAGCCGACCAGGGGGAAGCAGAAGAAATGTTTCGTGTCACTCCAACCACCAAGGCCCCCAGGGAGCTCAACGGGACAAAGGAGGACACAGAGAGAGACAAGGTGGAGAAAGAGATTGAGGCAACAGAGAGCCAATCAACAGCACTACCCCCTGAACCTCCCAGTCCTCAGGAATCAATGGAGGAGGAGGCAGCAGTGGAAAAGCAGCAGGGGGAGTGGCGGACGGTGAAGAACAAGAAAAGTAAGAGGGAGCGAAGAAGAAGCAAAGGCGTTTCCCAGAGAAGCGGCAAGAGGCGTCTCCCATCCGACACGGATGACAAGGGCAGCAGCTCTTCGGATGATGAAGTGCCAGAGCGGCACCGACAGAAGAGGCGGCAAAGCTCCAGGGCGTTGGAGGACGAGACACCCGAGCTCCAGAAAATTGGAGACAACAAGGAAACCAGCGCACCCCAACTTTGCCTGCAACCTGAGGAGGCCAGTGCACCACAGCCCCTGGAATCTGGGAGCAGTGAGGCAATCATCGCACCCCAGCTCCAGGAAGCCGGGAACAGCAACACCCCAGAGGGGGTGAGTTTTGGAGAAGCTTCTCCAGCAAAGGTCATCTCAAAACCCGCTCTCTACGTGAACCTCCAGATGCCACTGGAGCAGAACACGGCCAAGGAGATCTACCTCAGCCCATCCAAAGTGAAGGAATTTGAGCTCACTACGGGTATGAAGGAGCAGACTAAAGGTCTGGGACTCTCAGAGACAGTGGGTTTGGTAGGAGAATAAATGCTTTAAAATGGGTTTAAAGATTGTATCCATAAATGTGCGTAGCATTAAATCTACTACGCGATGTGTTGCGACCTTGGACTACCTAGCCAAGGTCAAAGCTGACCTGTTGTTTCTGCAGGAGTGTGCGATACCGCACCTCAGCTCCTACAGGCAATGGTCACGATGGTGGTCCCACGGGCCATCGATCTGGTCGGGCGGAAACGACTCTCGTTCCTCCGGCCTGGGTATTCTGCTGCGGGGAGGCAACTTCACCGTCTCCGAGGTCAAGGAGGTGGTGGGCGGGCGACTCCTGGTAGCAGACGTAATGTACAAGAACGCTCCACTCCGGTTAATTAACGTGTACGGCCCGGCACAAGGGGCTGAGCGGCTGGAGGTTTTTCAGCAGCTCCCACTGCTGCTGGCGACCTCCAGGCCGGTCATTCTGGGCGGGGACTTCAACTGCATCATCGATGCGGCTGGACGATCCGGCAGGGCCGGAAGCAGATTGGACGCTACGTCCAGATCCCTGATGGAAACAGTTAAGGATGCCAAGCTGCACGACGTCTTCAGCAACCCTGCAGACGGAGCGCAGCGTAGATACACCTGGTCGCGGCCAGACGGGTCCATTCGTTCCAGGATAGACTTCCTGTTTGTGTCCCGTGCATTCACAGTCAGATCCACCGAGGTCAAGCCGGTGTTCTTCTCTGACCACTGCCTCCTACTGGCGGACTGCCACTTGGAGAAGGACCTGAGGGTGGGCAGGGGGGCATGGAAGCTAAATGTGCAACTGCTGACCCCAGAGAACATTGCGGAGCTCAAGAGGGATTACAAAGGTTGGAGAACCGTGAAACCCCTCTTTGAGTCCCTGACACACTGGTGGGAAGCGATCAAGGGAAGCATCAAGAGGTTTTTCATCCGCAAAGGCACCCAGAAAGCTAGAAAGGAACAGAGGGAAATGTCCCGACTCCAGAAAAAGATGCAGAATCTGCTCCGGCTGCAGTCGATGGGGGTCGATGTCAAGGAGGAGCTCCAAGAGGTGAAGGGCCAGCAAGCCTCGCACTTTGCCTCGGAGGCCTCCAAGATCATCTTCCGTTCCAGAGTCCGCTCCGTGGAGCAGGATGAGACGTGCTCACGTTTCTTCTTCCAAAAGGTACACAGAGAGCGCTCTGTTATCAGCAGCCTGAAGGAAGAAGACGGCTCAGTAAAGTCATCACGGTCCGACATTCTGAGGATCAGCAAATCCTTTTATGCCGGATTGTATGACGTGAAGCCCACGGACAGCACGGCCTCCCAGTACTTCCTGTCCTCTATCACGGAGGTCTTAGACCACAGTACGCGGGAGAGCCTGGACAAACCGCTAACTCCTGATGAACTGACTAAGGCCCTCGAGTCCTTCGAGAAGAGTAAAACCCCCAGAAGCGACGGCTTGCCGGCGGAGTTGTATTCGGCTCTGTGGGACTTGATCGGCCCAGACCTGCTTGGGGTGTACGAGAGTATGCTCCTGGCCGGTAGTATGTCAGAATCCATGAGGAAAGGCATCATCACCCTCATCTACAAGCACAAGGGGGAAAGGGAGGAAATTAGAAATTGGCGACCCATTTCACTGTTGAATGTGGACTATAAGATTCTGTCCAAGGTCATCGCCAATCGGGTCAAATCCGCTCTGGAATTGGTGATTCACCCTGACCAGACCTGCTCTGTGCCAGGCAGGAAGATCTCTGACAGCCTAGCGCTGCTCAGGGATACGATTGCCTATGTACAGGACAGGGGTGTGGATACCTGCCTCATCAGCTTGGATCAGGAGAAGGCCTTTGACAGAATATCGCACACCTACATGGGGGATGTGCTCTCCAAAATGGGGTTTGGGGAGGGAATTCGAAATTGGATCCAACTGCTCTACACTAACATCAGTAGCGCAGTCTCAATCAATGGGTGGGAAACAGATAGCTTTCCGATGAAATCTGGAGTCAGGCAGGGCTGTCCTCTCTCGCCTGTCCTTTTCGTGTGTTGCATAGAACCCTTTGCCGAGTCCATCAGGAAGGATCCGGGCATAAGAGGAGTGACGATCCCAGGCAGTGGAGGCACTCAGGTAAAAGCCTCCCTGTACATGGACGACGTCGCCGTCTTCTGCTCGGATCCGCTGTCGGTGCGCAGACTGATGCACATCTGCGACCAGTTCGAACTGGCCTCGGGAGCCAAGGTAAATCGTGGGAAGAGCGAGGCCATGTTCTTTGGGAACTGGGCTGACCGATCCTTTGTCCCCTTCACTGTCAGGGCTGACGGCCTGAAGGTGCTGGGGATATGGTTCGGAGGGACCGGGGCATGCGTTAGAAACTGGAAGGAGCGAGTGGCTATGGTGAAAAGGAAACTGGGCATGTGGGAGCGACGCTCCCTCTCCATTGCGGGTAAGAACCTGGTCATCAGGTGTGAGGTACTCTCGCTGTTGCTGTACGTGGCGCAGGTCTGGCCCATTCCAGACTCCTGCGCGACGGCGATCACTCGAGCCATCTTCCGCTTTATCTGGAGGTCGAAAATGGATCGTGTCAGCAGGGACGCGATGTACAAGCCTCTAGATAAAGGGGGAAAAAACGTGCCCAACATCGCCCTCATACTGATGGCCACCTTTGTGTGTGGCTGCATCAAGCGGTGCGTAGACCCTCAGTACGCAAACACCAAGTGTCACTACGTGCTGAGGTTCTACCTGTCCCCGGTGTTGCGAAGGATGGGTCTGGCCACGCTGCCGCGGAACGCTCCAAGTAGTTGGACCGTGCCGTACCACCTGTCCCTGGTGGAAAAATTTATGCAGAAAAACACCTTTGACCACAAGTCCATCAGGCAGTGGTCAGCACGTAACGTCCTAGAGGCCCTGAGGGAAAAGGAGAGGGTGGACCCTGTGGGATGGTTCCCCGAGCAGACTGTCAAAGTCATTTGGCAGAATGCCTCATCGCCAGAACTTTCCAACAAGCACCAAGACGTAGCTTGGCTGGTGGTGAGAAAGGCCCTCCCCGTCAGATCCTTCCTACACGCCAGGAGGCTCACCCCCTCTGCACGTTGCCCTCGAGGTGGCTGTGGTGGGGAAGAGACCGTTGTTCACCTCCTTGTGGATTGTGCCTTTGCAAAGAAAGTCTGGAGAGAGATGCAGTGGTTGCTGTCGAGGTTCATCCCGAGCAGTTCTGTGACACAGGACTCTGTGCTCTACGGGCTGTTCCCAGGGACACACACCGAGACAAACATCGACTGCAGCTGGAGGATCATCAACTCGGTGAAAGACGCGCTTTGGTCTGCCCGAAACTTGTTGGTCTTCCAGCGCAAAGAGTTGTCCCCGACCGATTGTTGCGGACTGGCACAATCCAAAGTCCAGGACTATGTGCTGAGGGACGCACTAAAGCTTGGGGCAGCTGCCGCAAAGGCGCAATGGGGAAGGGTCGCTGTCTAAGACCTTTCTACCACAGCGCACCGAGAGACTGGGAACTGTTTAGAGCCCCTCGGGCTGTACAGATCAAAATGAAAGGCTGTAAATGATTGTAATATTGTTTGTACTGATGCACCTGGTGATACATTTTGTAAAAGTTTAACCTGGATTGTACCCTTGTAATGTTGTTTTTGAAATGGTTTGGAATGTGATTGAAGATATTTTATGAATAAAGTATATTTTTACAAAAAAAAAAATAGAGAGAGTACAGGGCAAATATGTTCCCATAAAGAACAAAGGAGGGGAACCAAGTCTGGAGAACCCTGGATGTCAAGGGACATAAAGGTTAGGATTATGAAAAAAAGAGAAGCTTATGACAGATACCAAGGGCTCAATACAGCAGAGTCCTTAGAGGAATATAAAAAGTGCAGGGGGGAACTTAAAAGGAAATTAGGAAAGCTGATAGAGTGCATGAGAAGCATTGGTGGGTAGAATAAAGGAAAACCCAAAGGGGTTTTTTAAATATATAAAGAGCAAGAGAATAACTAGGGAAAGAGTAGGGCCAACTAGTGACCATAGAGGTAATCTATATGTGGACCCAGAAGACATGGGTACAGTCCTGAATGAATACTTTGCATCGGTCTTCACAATGAAAAAGGACACCGCAGATATAGACATCAGGGTGGAGGACGGTGAAATATTAGAGGAAATTAACATAGAGAGAGGAGGTATGAGCGGGTTTAGCAGCCTTAAGAGTGTATAAATCCACAGGCCCGGAGGAGATGTATCCCAGGCTGTTGAGGGAGGCAAGAGAAGAGATATCAGGGACCCTGGCAGTAATTTTCAAATTTTCTCTGGCCACAGCTGAGGTGCCAGAGGACTGGAGGACTGCTAACGTTGTCCTATTATTAAGAAAGGGAGGAAGGGATAGACCAGGAAATTACAGGTCAGTCAGTCTAAACTCAGTGGTGGGGAAGTTACTATAAAGAATTCTGAGGGACAGAATATACCTGCACTTGGAGTGACACGGATTAATCAGGGATAGTCAGCATGGATTTGTTAAGGGAAGGTCGTGCTTGACAAATCAAATTTTTTGAGGCGATAACCAGGAGTGTTGACGAGGGTAATGCATTTGGTGTGGTCTACATCGACTTTAACAAGACTTTTGATAAGGTCCCTCATGGCAGACTGGTCAAGAAAATAAGAGCCCATGGGATTCAAGGCAAAGTGGCACATTGGATCCAAAATTGGCTGAGAGGCAGGAAGCAGAGGCTGATGGTAGAGGGATGTTTCTGTGACTGGAAATCTATTTCCAGTGGGGGTCTGCAGGGCTTGGTGCTGGGGTCCTTGCTGTTTGTGGTGCACATAAATGATTTGGACTTAAATGGTTAGGCCACAACTGGAGTACTGCCTGCAGTTCTGGTCACCATATTATAGGAAGGATGTGATTGCACTGAAGACAGTGCAGAGGAGATTCACTAGGATGCTGCCTGGGCTGGAGGGTCTGAGCTATGAGGAAAGATTGGATAGGCTGGGGTTGTTTTCCTTGGAGCAGCAAAGTTTGAGAGGGGACCTGATAGAGGTGGATAAGATTATGAGGGGTATAGATAGGGTGGATAGGAAGGCTCTTTTCCATTAGTGGAGGCGTCAATAACCAGGGGGTATAGATTAAAGGTAAGAGGGGAGTTGAGGAGAAATTTTCCACTCAGAGGTGGTGGGGGTCCGGAACTCACTGCCTGAAAGGGTGGTTGAGTCAGAAACTCTGGTAACATTTAAGAAGTATTTCGATATTCACTTGCGTTGCCATAGCCTCCAGGGCTATGGCCAAGCGCTGGAAAATGGGATTAGTTTATAGAATCATGGAGTCATAGAAGTCTACAGCACAGAAGAAGGCCCTTCGGCCCATCAAGTCTGAACCGGTCGAAAAAGTACCTAACTATTCTAATCCCATTTTCCAGCACTAGGCCCATAGCCTTGTATACCATGGCATCGCAAGTGCACATCCAAATACTTCTTAAATGTTATGAGGGTTTCTGCCTCTACCACCCTTTCAGGCAGTGAGTTCCAGATTCCCACCACCCTCTGGTTGAAAAAATTCTTCCTCACATCCCCTCTAAGCCTTCTGCCACTTACCTTAAATCTATGCCCCCTGGTTATTGATCCCTCCACCAAGGGGAAAAGTTCCTTCCTGTCTACCCTATCTATGCCCCTCATAATTTTATACACCTCAATCATGTCCCCCCTCAATCTCCTCTGCTCCAAGGAGATAACTCCAGTCTATCCAATCTCTCCTCATAACTAAAACTCTCCAGCCCAGGCAACATCCTGGTAAATTTCCTCTGCACTCTCTCTAGTGCAATCACATCCCTCCTATAATGCGGATTCCAGAATTGCACGTAATACTCTAGCTGTGGCCTAACCAGCGTTTTATACAGTTCCAGCATAACCTCCCTGCTCTTATATTCTGTGCCTCAGCTAATAAAGGCAAGTATCCCATATGCCCTCTTAACCACCTTATCTATCTGTCCTGCTACCTTAAGTGGACATGCACACCAAGGTCCCTCTGATCCTCGTACTTCCCAGGGTCCTACCATTCATCATGTATTCCCGTGCCTTGTTTGTCCTGCCCAAGTGCATCACCTCACACTTATCTGGATTAAATTCCATTTGCCACTGATCAGCCCATCTGACCAGCCCATCTATATCCTCCTGTAATCTAAGGCTATCCTCCTCACTATTTACCACCCTACCAATTTTCGTGTCATCCGCGAACTTACTGATCAACCCTCCTACATTCAAGTCTAAATCGTTTATATACACCCATAAACAGCAAGGGACCCAATACCGATCCCTGTGGAACCCCACTGGACACAGGCATCCAGTCACAAAAACACCCCTCAACCATCACCCTCTGCTTCCTGCCACTCAGCCAATTCTGGATCCAATTTGCCAAATTGCCTTGGATACCATGGGCTCTTACCTTCGTTATCAGTCTCCCATGCGGGATCTTATCAAAAGCCTTGCTGAAGTCCAAGTAGAATACGTCAAATGCATTGCCCTCATCTACACATCAGGTCACCTCTTCGAAAAATTCAATCAAATTGGTCAGACATGACCTTCCCTTAACAAAACCATGCTGACTGTCCTTGATTAATCCCTGCCTCTCCAAGTGTAGATTAATTCTGTCCCTCAGAATTGCTTCCAATAGTTTCCCCACCACTGACGTTAGACTGACTGGCCTGTAGTTCCCTGGTTTATCCCTTCCTCCCTTCTTGAATAATGGTACCACATTGGCTGTCCTCCAGTTCTCTGGCACCTCTCCTGTGGCCAGAGAGGGATTGAAAACTATTGCCAGCGCCCCTGCTATCTCCTCCCTTGCCTCACTCAACAGCCTGGGATACATTTCATCTGGGCCTGGACATTTTTAAGATACTTTTAAGCCTGCCAGACCACTTAGAACCTCCTCCCTTTCTATGCTAATTTCTTTAATTATATCACAGTCCTTCTGCCTGATTTCCATATCCACATCGTCCCTCTCGCTTGTGAACACCGACAAAAAGTATTCATTTAGAACCCTACCTACATCTTCCAGCTCCACACACAAATTACTGCTATGGTCCTTAATGGGCCCTGCTCTTTCCCTAGTTATCCTCTTACTCTTAATGTACTTGTAGTCAGATCTTTGTTGACCGGCGTAGACATGAGGGGCTGAATGGCCTTCTTCTGTGTTGTAAACATCCATGAGCCTATGCTATTGAAGCACCTCAGGGTGCAACATGGTCTATGTAGATTTGTTTTTGGAAAAATATACTTTATTCATAAAATATCTGAAAGAACATTACAAAACATTTCAAAATGGCCATCACAAAAAGTGCAATCATATTCCAGTTTTCCAAATAGATCATGTCGCACCCTGCGACGCATCAATACGATCAATGAACATTACAGACATTTCAACATGCTCATTACAGGCAGTCAGACAGTGCAATGGTATTTAAGTTATCGACATAAATCATGTTGCACTCTGAGCTGCTTCAACACAATTGTGATAAATGTAATATTCACTGCATACATTCAATGTGAGTCGTTCAGACCGAGGGGTCTGCTTGAAACATTCACTCTTTCCCTCTCTGAAAGATGCAGCCTGACCTGCGGTTTATTTTGCAGTTTTTCTTCCAGATTTCCAGCATCCCCAGTATTTTACTTTCCCATTTGTGCTCAATCACCTATAGGCAAAGAACAGGGGCTTACAATGGTTCAGCTGAAAGGAACTACACGTTGAGCAGAACATGACACCCTCTTACCACATCCCCCTGGCAGAGTTTGGAGGTTTTAGAGCAGAGATCAGGTTAGCTGGAAAATCTCAATCAGCCCATCAGCTGGTAGTGTCCTCCCATTAGCCAATCAACATCCTCCAAAGAGAGAGCTTGGCCCTGTGAGTGATGGACAGATACAAACCCGCAGCGGATTGGTGGACCGCGCTGAATATGCAAATAAGGCACCAACAAAGAACAGAGGAAGGAGGAGCTACTTTCTGCAGCTAATTTGCTGCCCAGGTTCTAAATCCCGGGAAAGTTAGTGTAAGAATGGAAGATTCCTGATCAGTAAGTGAAAAGGCTGTGACTCTGAGTGTAAAGTGGGAGGGCGGGTTAGACCCGTGAGTGAGGCAGCGTCATTCTGCTGTGGTAGCCGGGGATGGACGAGTTCGGCCCCTTCATGGCTGATTTCAGTGCGGCTGCCGGGGCCTCGGAGCAGGCGGAGCTGTCACGGATGATCGCGGCGGAGCAGCAGAAAGCCCAGTTCCAGCTGAAGGTGCACAGCTTCACCGACGTGTGCTGGGAGAAGTGCGTGGAGAAGCCGGCCTCCCGGCTCGACTCGCGGACCGAGGCTTGTCTGGTCAGCTGCGTGGAGCGCTTCGTGGACACCACCCTGGCCATTACCAACCGCTTCGCCCAGATGGTGCAGAAGGGAGGGCATTGAGTCAACAGCTTGGTCACGGTGTCTGCCAGTGGAGTCTAAAAGGAAGGTGGTGGTGCTGTGGAACCTGGAGGTTTATTGCTGTAACATTGACCGCTGTTTATTGCTGTAACATTTTACACACTGTAACATTGAGTGTTTACACACTGAGTGTGTAACATTGCTGTAACATTGAGTGTGTAACACGCTGTGAGTGTTTACACACTGTGAGTGTGTAACACGCTGTAACATTGAGTGTGTAACACGCTGTGAGTGTGTAACACGCTGTAACAGTGAGTGTGTAACACGCTGTGAGTGTTAACACGCTGTAATATTGCTGTAACATTGAGTGTGTAACACACTGTGTGTAACACGCTGTAACATTGCTGTAACATTGAGTGTGTAACACACTGTGTGTAACACGCTGTAACATTGCTGTAACATTGAGTGTGTAACACGCTGTGAGTGTGTAACACACTGTAACAGTGAGTGTGTAACATGCTGTGAACATGCTGCAGTCCTAATGCAGCGTCAATGTGCTGCTCCCCCCAAGGTCATCTGGGCAACTTCCTCTTTCACTATCTGTTCTGTACCGCGCCGCAGATCTGCTGTAAATTCAGACACGCTCATTAAAGCCTTTTTTTTTCCACATGACGACCTCCGTGTGCTCTCCTGAAATGGATAATAATCTGAAGAGAGAGAGAGAGAAACAAACAAACAAAAAAAGTTTGCAGGGTTACAGGGAAAAGGCTGTAGAATTTGGGACCAGGTGAGTTGCGCTGCCAAGAGGGCCAGCACAGACATGATGGGCCGATTGGTCAACTTTTGTGCTGTAACCACTCCTGATTCTTCAGGTGTTTATCCAATTCCCTTTTGACTGTATCTGCTTCTGCCACTCTCTTGGGCAGCGCATTCCAGATCCTAAACACTCGCTGTGTTAAAGGAAGAATGGATTGGGATAAGTTGTTTTCTGGCAAGGATGTGTTCAGTAAGTGGAAAGCATTCAAAGGTGAAATTTTGAGAGTGCAGAGTTTGCATGTTCCTGTCAGGATTACAGGCATAGGGAACCTTGGTTTTCAAGGGATATTGGCGATTTGGTTAAGAAGAAGAGAGAGGTGTGTAGCAGGTATAGGCAACAAGGAGCAAATGAGGTACTTGTAGAGTATAGAAAATGTAAGAAAATACTAAAGAAGGAAATCAGGAAGGCAAAAAGGAGACATGAGGTTGCTTTGGCAGATAATGTGAAGGTAAACCCAAAGGGTTTCTACAAGTATAATAAAAGTATAAGGATAGAAAGAGACACAATTGGTCCCCTTGAAGATCAGAGTGGTCGTCTATGTGTGGAGCCTCACGAGATGGGGGAGATCTTAAACAGTTTTTTTGCATCAGTATTTACTCAAGAAACTGGCATAGTGTATAAGGAAGGAAGGGAAACAAGCAGTAGTGTCATGGAACATATAGAGATTAAAGAGGAGGAGGTGCTTGCTGCCTTACAGCGAATAAAGGTAGATAAATCCCCCGGGCCTGACATGATATTCCCTCAGACCTTGAGGGAGACTAGTGTAGAAATTGCAGGGGCCCTGGCAGAAATATTTAAAATGTCCTTAGCCACGGGTGAGGTGCCGGAGGATTGGAGGGTAGCTCATGTTGTTCCATTGTTTAAAAAAGGCTCCAAAAATAAACCAGGTAATTACAGGCCAGTGAGCCTGACGTCAGTAGTAGGTAAATTATTGGAAGGTGTTCTGAGAGATCTGATATATAATTATTTGGACAGCCAAGGGCTGATTAAGGATAGTCAGCATGGCTTTGTGTGTGGTAGGTCGTGTTTAACAAACCTTGTAGAGTTTTTCGAGGAGGTTACCAAGAAAGTAGATGAAGGAAAGGCTGTGGATGTTGTCTACATGGACTTTAGTAAGGCCTTTGTCAAGGTCCCACATGGGAGGTTAGTTCAGAAGGTTCAGACACTTGGTATCCATGGAGAGGTTGTAAACTGGATTGGAAATTGGCTGTGTGGGAGAAGACAGAGAGTGGTAGTGGATGATTGCTTCTCAGACTGGAGGTCTGTGACTAGTGGTGTGCCTCAGGGACCTGAACTGGGACCATTGTTGTTTGTTGTCTATATCAATGATTTGGATGATAGTGTGGTAAATTGGATCAGCAAGTTTGCTGATGACACTAAGATTGGAGGCGTTGTGGACAGCGAGGAAGGCTTTCAAAGCTTGCAGAGAGATCTGGACCAACTGGAAAAATGGGCCAGAAAATGGCAGATGGAATTTAATGCGGAAAAGTGTGAGGTGTTACATTTTGGAAGGTCAAACCAAGGTAGGACATACACAGTAAATGGTAGGGCACTGAGGAGTGCGGAGGAACAAAGGGATCTGGGAGTTCAGATACATAATTCCCTGAAAGTGGCGTCACAGGTAGACAAGGTTGTAAAGAAAGCTTTTGGCATACTGGCCTTCATAAATCAAAGTATTGAGTACAGGAGTTGGAATGTTATGGTGAGGTTGTATAAGACATTGGTGAGGCCAACTTTGGAGTATTGTGTGCAGTTCTGGTCGCCTAACTACAGAAAGGATATCAGTAAGATTGAGAGAGTGCAGAGAAGATTTACTAGGATGTTGCTGGGTCTTAAGGAGTTGAGTTACAGGGAAAGATTAAACAGGTTAGGACTTTATTCCTTGGAGTGTAGAAGAATGAGGGGAGATTAAATAGAAGTTTACAAAATTATGAGGGGTATAGACAGAGTAAATGTGAGTAGGCTCTTTCCACTTAGATTAGGAGAGATAAACACGAGAGGACGTGGCTTTAGGGTGAAAGGGGAAAGGTTTAGGGGGAACTTCTTCACTCAGAGTGTTGAGAGTGTGGAACGAGCTACCATCTGACGTGGTAAATGCGGGCTCACTCTTAAGTTTTAAGAATAAATTAGATACATGGATGGGAGAGGTCTGGAGGGTTATGGACTAGGTGCAGGTCAATGGGACTAGCGGAATAATATTTCGGCACAGACTAGAATGGCCTGTTTTCTGTGCTGTAGTGTTCTATGGTTCTAAGAAAAGTCGTGTGGCCTCGAAACATTAACGTTTCTCTCTCTACAGATGCTCCCAGGCCGACTGAGTTCTCGCAGCATTTTCTGGTTTTATTTCAGATTTCCAGCATCCCCAGTTTTTTTGCTCTTTTAACAAAACTTCCGAGTTTTGTGCCATTTGCAAATTTTAACATTTAGATAAAGAAAAGCAATGGTCCTAATAGTGCCCTCTGAGGAACCTCTCTCCAGCCTGAATGGCCCTAATAGTGCCCTCTGAGGAACCTCTCTTCAGCCTGAATGGTCCTAATAGTGCCCTCTGAGGAACCTCTCTCCAGCCTGAAAAACAACCCTCTACCACTCAGCTAACTTTGTATCCATGTTGCCACTTATTTCATGGTTTCACCTTTGCCGACAAGCCTATCATGTGACACTATCAAATGTCTCTGTTACCTCATCAAGAACTCAATCAAGTTAGTTAAGTACAATTTGACTTTAACAGATCCATGCTAGTTTTCTCTAGTCTACACTTGGCGATTTAAGTATATCTGAGGTGTAGTTCTTGGTGATGCAGCATCTTTACATCCACCTGTCGGGGCTTCGGTTTAACATCTCCTCTGAAAGGTGGCACCTCTGCCTGTGCATTGCTCCCTGGGCACCTACACTGAGGGGATAAAAAGAAAGACTTGCATATCTATCGCAGCCTTTCCGACAACATGCTGCCCCCATGTTTTACAGCCTGTGAAGTGTTTTTTTGAAGCACAGTCATTGTTGTGGGAAATTTAGCAGCCACTTTATGCACAGCAAGCTCCCACAAACAGCAAAGTGATAATGACCAGATAATCTGTTTAATGATGTTGATTGAGGGCTTGTGGCACAGTGGGTAATGAGTGTCCCTACCTCTGGGCCAGAAGCTCCAGGTTCAAATCCCACAGAAGGTGTGTTCATAACGTGGCCAAACAGGTTGATTATCAGCCTTATATTTCCAAGTCAGGATGGTGAGTGACTTAGAGGGGAACTTCCAGGTGGTGTTGTTCCCATGTATCTGCTGCCCTTGTCCTTCTAGATGGTAGTGGTTGTGGGTTTGGAAGGTGCTGTCTAAGGATCCTTGGTAGGTTCCTTTGCCAAGCATAATCATGGACCAATCCAATGGAAGTCCATGGTCACCAGTGCCCTCCTAGGGCATGGTACCTGGAGAAGGAAGATGTTGATTGAGAGAGAAGTTTGACCAGGGGTAATTCCTCTGCCTTTCTTTGTAAGAGTGCTGTGGGATTGTTTACATCCAGCAGAGGGGAAGACAAGGCCTCGTTTTAATGTCTCATTCAAATTTGCTGAGGATACAAAGATGGATAGGAAAGCTAACTGTGAATAGGGCAGAGTCTGCAAAGGGATATAACTGGGTCAAGTGAGTGGGCAGGAATTTGGCAGATGGAGTTTAATGTGGGAAGATGTGAGGTTGTCCACTTTGGTGGGAAGAATAGAAAAGCAGCGCATTATTTGAATGGAGAGAGATTGCAGAATGCTGTTGGTACAGAGGGATCTGGGTGTCCTGGTGTGGGAATCACAAAAAGTCAGCACGTGGGTCAGCAAGTAATTAGGATGGCAAATGGAGCATTGGCCTTTATTGCAAGAGGGATGGAGTATAAAAGCCTTGCCACAACTGAGGACATTGGTGAGACCACACCGAGAATATTTTGTACAGTTTTGATCTTATTTAAGGGGGGTTATACTTGCATTGGAAGCAGTTCAGAGAAGATTCACTTCGCTGGGATGAAGGGGTTGTCTTATGAGGAAAGATCGAGCAGGTTGGACATGTACTCATTGGAGTTCAGAAGAATGAAGTGAAACATCGAAGACTCAGAGGGCTTGACAGTGTAGATGCGGAGAGAAAGAATGTTCCCCTCATGGGGGAATCTGGAACAAGGGGGCAGAGTTTCAAAATAAGGGGTCTCCCATTTGAGACAGAGGTGAAGAGGAATTTCTTTTGAGGGTAATTAATCTTTGGAATTTTCTTCCCTAGTGAACAGTGGAGGCTGGGTCATTGAATCTATTCATGGCTCAGACAGACAGATTTTTGATTGACAAGTGTTGTGGAGGTGGGCAGGAAAATGAAAGCCACAATCAGATCAGCTATGATCTTACTGAATGGCAGAGCAGGCTCGAGGGGCCGAATGGCCTACTGCTCCTATTTCATATAACCTTACGTTTATACATTCTCTGGCACCTGTCTTTCTCCTTCTCTCCTGCTCTTTATTCCACCCCTCCTCCTTTTCTCCCTCTCCTCCCTCCTCTTCCTTTATCTTCTCATTCCTTCATTCTTTCCCCTCTTTGCCCCAGCTTCTCAATCTCTCCAACCATCCTTTACTCCCATTCCATTATTCATGTGGACATAGAAGTTTATAATAGAGACAGATAATTAAGCGTAAAGTCTATGACTTTAAAGTGGGGACTGAATTGCTTTCACACACTGAAGCCCAATACACTCCCACTTCCACCCTCTGCTTCCACTGAAGGCTCCCCAGGTAAAATGTCACAGCAGGTAATTGGAGACAACAAGGAGACCAGCGCACCCCAACTTTGCCTGCAACCTGAGGAGGCCAGTGCACCACAGCCCCTGGAATCTGGGAGCAGTGAGGCAATCATCGCACCCCAGCTCCAGGAAGCCGGGAACAGCAACACCCCAGAGGGGGTGAGTTTTGGAGAAGCTTCTCCAGCAAAGGTCATCTCAAAACCCGCTCTCTACGTGAACCTCCAGATGCCACTGGAGCAGAACACGGCCAAGGAGATCTACCTCAGCCCATCCAAAGTGAAGGAATTTGAGCTCACTACGGGTATGAAGGAGCAGACTAAAGGTCTGGGACTCTCAGAGACAGTGGGTTTGGTAGGAGAATAAATGCTTTAAAATGGGTTTAAAGATTGTATCCATAAATGTGCGTAGCATTAAATCTACTACGCGATGTTTTGCGACCTTGGACTACCTAGCCAAGGTCAAAGCTGACCTGTTGTTTCTGCAGGAGTGTGCGATACCGCACCTCAGCTCCTACAGGCAATGGTCACGATGGTGGTCCCACGGGCCATCGATCTGGTCGGGCGGAAACGACTCTCGTTCCTCCGGCCTGGGTATTCTGCTGCGGGGAGGCAACTTCACCGTCTCCGAGGTCAAGGAGGTGGTGGGCGGGCGACTCCTCGTAGCAGACGTAATGTACAAGAACGCTCCACTCCGGTTAATTAACGTGTATGGCCCGGCACAAGGGGCTGAGCGGCTGGAGGTTTTTCAGCAGCTCCCACTGCTGCTGGCGACCTCCAGGCCGGTCATTCTGGGCGGTGACTTCAACTGCATCATCGATGCGGCTGGACGATCCGGCAGGGCCGGAAGCAGATTGGACGCTACGTCCAGATCCCTGATGGAAACAGTTAAGGATGCCAAGCTGCACGACGTCTTCAGCAACCCTGCAGACGGAGCGCAGCGTAGATACACCTGGTCGAGGCCAGACGGGTCCATTCGTTCCAGGATAGACTTCCTGTTTGTGTCCCGTGCATTCACAGTCAGATCCACCGAGGTCAAGCCGGTGTTCTTCTCTGACCACTGCCTCCTACTGGCGGACTGCCACTTGGAGAAGGACCTGAGGGTGGGCAGGGGGGCATGGAAGCTAAATGTGCAACTGCTGACCCCAGAGAACATTGAGGAGCTCAAGAGGGATTACAAAGGTTGGAGAACCGTGAAACCCCTCTTTGAGTCCCTGACACACTGGTGGGAAGTGATCAAGGGAAGCATCAAGAGGTTTTTCATCCGCAAAGGCACCCAGAAAGCTAGAAAGGAACAGAGGGAAATGTCCCGACTCCAGAAAAAGATGCAGAATCTGCTCCGGCTGCAGTCGATGGGGGTCGATGTCAAGGAGGAGCTCCAAGAGGTGAAGGGCCAGCAAGCCTCGCACTTTGCCTCGGAGGCCTCCAAGATCATCTTCCGTTCCAGGGTCCGCTCCGTGGAGCAGGATGAGACGTGCTCACGTTTCTTCTTCCAAAAGGTACACAGAGAGCGCTCTGTGATCAGCAGCCTGAAGGAAGAAGACGGCTCAGTAAAGTCATCACGGTCCGACATTCTGAGGATCAGCAAATCCTTTTATGCCGGACTGTATGACGTGAAGCCCACGGACAGCACGGCCTCCCAGTCCTTCCTGTCCTCTATCACGGAGGTCTTAGACCACAGTACGCGGGAGAGCCTGGACAAACCGCTAACTCCTGACGAACTGACTAAGGCCCTCGAGTCCTTCGAGAAGAGTAAAACCCCCGGAAGCGACGGCTTGCCGGCGGAGTTGTATTCGGCTCTGTGGGACTTGATCGGCCCAGACCTGCTAGAAGTGTACGAGAGTATGCTCCTGGCCGGCAGCATGTCAGAATCCATGAGGAAAGGCATCATCACCCTCATCTACAAGCACAAGGGGGAAAGGGAGGAAATTAGAAATTGGCGACCCATTTCACTGTTGAATGTGGACTATAAGATTCTGTCCAAGGTCATCGCCAACCGGGTCAAATCCGCTCTGGAATTGGTGATTCACCCTGACCAGACCTGCTCTGTGCCAGGCAGGAAGATCTCTGACAGCCTGGCGCTGCTCAGGGATACGATTGCCTATGTACAGGACAGGGGTGTGGATACCTGCCTCATCAGCTTGGATCAGGAGAAGGCCTTTGACAGAATATCGCACACCTACATGGGGGATGTGCTCTCCAAAATGGGGTTTGGGGAGGGAATTCGAAATTGGATCCAACTGCTCTACACTAACATCAGTAGCGCAGTCTCAATCAATGGGTGGGAAACAGATAGCTTTCCGATTAAATCTGGAGTCAGGCAGGGCTGCCCTCTCTCGCCTGTCCTTTTCGTGTGTTGCATAGAACCCTTTGCCGAGTCCATCAGGAAGGATCCGGGCATAAGAGGAGTGACGATCCCAGGCAGTGGAGGCACTCAGGTAAAAGCCTCCCTGTACATGGACGACGTCGCCATCTTCTGCTCGGATCCGCTGTCGGTGCGCAGACTGATGCACATCTGCGACCAGTTTGAACTGGCCTCGGGAGCCAAGGTAAATCGTGGGAAGAGCGAGGCCATGTTCTTTGGGAACTGGGCTGACCGATCCTTTGTCCCCTTCACTGTCAGGGCTGACGGCCTGAAGGTGCTGGGGATATGGTTCGGAGGGACCGGGGCATGCGTTAGAAACTGGAAGGAGCGAGTGGCTATGGTGAAAAGGAAACTGGGCATGTGGGAGCGACGCTCCCTCTCCATTGCGGGTAAGAACCTGGTCATCAGGTGTGAGGTACTCTCGCTGTTGCTGTACGTGGCGCAGGTCTGGCCCATTCCAGACTCCTGCGCGATGGCGATCACTCGAGCCATCTTCCGCTTTATCTGGAGGTCGAAAATGGATCGTGTCCGCAGGGACGCGATGTACAAGCCTCTAGATAAAGGGGGAAAAAACGTGCCCAACATCGCCCTCATACTGATGGCCACCTTTGTGTGTGGCTGCGTCAAGCGGTGCGTAGACCCTCAGTACGCAAACACCAAGTGTCACTACGTGCTGAGGTTCTACCTGTCCCCGGTGTTGCGAAGGATGGGTCTGGCCACGCTGCCGCGGAACGCTCCAAGTAGTTGGACCGTGCCGTACCACCTGTCCCTGGTGGAAAAATTTATGCAGAAAAACACCTTTGACCACAAGTCCATCAGGCAGTGGTCAGCACGTAACGTCCTAGAGGCCCTGAGGGATAAGGAGAGGGTGGACCCTGTGGGATGGTTCCCCGAGCAGACTGTCAAAGTCATTTGGCAGAATGCCTCATCGCCAGAACTTTCCAACAAGCCCCAAGACGTAGCTTGGCTGGTGGTGAGAAAGGCCCTCCCCGTCAGATCCTTCCTACACGCCAGGAAGCTCACCCCCTCTGCACGTTGCCCTCGAGGTGGCTGTGGTGGGGAAGAGACCGTTGTTCACCTCCTTGTGGATTGTGCCTTTGCAAAGAAGGTCTGGAGAGAGATGCAGTGGTTGCTGTCGAGGTTCATCCCGAGCAGTTCTGTGACACAGGACTCTGTGCTCTACGGGCTGTTCCCAGGGACACACACCGAGACAAACATCAACTGCAGCTGGAGGATCATCAACTCGGTGAAAGAGGCGCTTTGGTCTGCCCGAAACTTGTTGGTCTTCCAGCACAAAGAGTTGTCCCCGACCGATTGTTGCGGACTGGCACAATCCAAAGTCCAGGACTACGTGCTGAGGGACGCACTAAAGCTTGGGGCAGCTGCCGCAAAGGCGCAATGGGGAAGGGTCGCTGTCTAAGACCTTTCTACCACAGCGCACCGAGAGACTGGGAACTGTTTAGAGCCCCTCGGGCTGTACAGATCAAAATGAAAGGCTGTAAATGATTGTAATATTGTTTGTACTGATGCACCTGGTGATACATTTTGTAAAAGTTTAACCTGGATTGTACCCTTGTAATGTTGTTTTTGAAATGGTTTTGAATGTGATTGAAGATATTTTATGAATAAAGTATATTTTTACAAAAAAAAAATGTCACAGCAGGTGAGACTTCAACATTATATTTTTCTTAAGTAGCAGCAACCCCTGCCAAAAAGATTGAGAATATATCTTAGTTAAATTTATTTTTGGGAGGAAAATGTCTCACCTTCACAGCCCCCAGCCCTCCCACAACCTGTATCGACAAATCTGATCTGATCAGGATGGTACTGAGTGGTGGGATTTGCCCAAATCTTTCTGCTGTCTACGCCCTACCAATAGCAGAGCAGCCTGGGGATGGGAACAGAGTGATATCAGCAAGTCCTGCAGCATCCCAGGGTGAGGAAAGCAGAAAGCAAGCAGTGAAGATGAGGGCTCAATGCTCTGTTTGCAAATGTCCCTTTTGACTTCTTGTGGAATTGCACTGAGATCAGCCTTTTCATCATTGTCTGTGTGACAGTGCTGACCTCTGTTTAGGAACATTATCGGATCTGTTATGGACAGGAGAGAGTCAAACTGCATTTATTCTCACCGTCTGACCATAAGCAGAGGATTTTTTGAATTATTTTTAAACTAGGTTGTGGCATGTTTTCCCACACCCTCAGCTTGTGTGATCTAATTTTATGTAACATGCAGTAAACTCTCTTTACAATTAACTGAGGGTTAGTTTATTTCACAATCAAATCTGTGTGGGGGTGGGGGGAATGTCCGCAACCTTTCTCTCTCTCTCTCTCTCACTCACACACACAAAAAAACAAACACACGTACAATAAGAAAGTTAGAAAAGAGGGAATTTTACAACAATGGATAACAACGGCAAAAGAATCACAGCAATGAATATTAGTTCAAATGATTTCCAGAGTCCAGAAAGTCAAAGATCAGAGGGGATTTCCTTTGTGGCAAAGTTTATTCCAGGTGAGTTCCTGGTTGGAGACGGCAGCATGAAAATCCTTGAAACAAGTGACAATGCAGCACGTTGATTTTGGGGTTAGACTGTTTGGCAGGCAATGATCAGACACTTTTAAAATCAAACAGATCTTGTGGAGCTGAGACAGGGTGACCAGCTGCTTGGTCAGCTGGGAGTCCTGCTGGAGATCTTTATTGGTTGGTGTTAATTCAGCAGACTGCTTGTTTCTCAGCTCCCAATTGAATATAGAGATTTCAAAATGGTCACTAGAGTCATGTGACCTTCCTCCTTAATGATTTCAAAAGAGATGTTTATCTGGTGTCTGGGTCTGGCCTTTGGAGCATTTAAGTTTTAAGAATAAATTGGATAGATACATGGATGGGAGAGGTCTGGAGGGTTTTGGACTAGGTGTAGGTCAATGGGACTAGTGGAATAATATTTCGGCACAGACTAGAATGGCCGATTGGCCTGTTTTCTGTGCTGTTGTGTTCTATGGTTCTATCAGCACTGCATGGCCGCCAGCAACATGTCCAGAGCCCCCCCTCCATATCTGAGGGGCGTCACTTGCAATTTGCGTCACATCATTTCAGCCAACCAGGCACCAGCGCAGCAAAAAACACTTTGATGGGGATTATAACGTTGGCTAGTGCCCTGGGGCACAGTGGTGAGGGCACTTCACAATTTCTGGATGAGATGGCACGGACAGAGAGTGCCAATGGTGCCAGCAGCCGGAGGGCTGCAGGAGACCAGGCACATGCTGAGTCCAGCAGTGATGACGTGCCTCTGGAGTTGTCGCCAATGCAGCAGGACAAGCGGCAGGAATTGTGTTTGCATCTGACAGGGTTGCATGAGGGGATGATTCAGTTGGTCTCTGCGATGGAGGAGTCCAGGCAGAGTGCACGTGAAGGCATGAACCTCAGGGCAGAGCTTCAGGCTTCCTCCACTGAGAAATTGGCAACTCTCCTGGAGAGGGGGTTCAATCGGATGGGAATTCTTCTGATTGGGTTACGCTCTGACCTTCAAGCCCTCACAGCGGTACTGGCCACGGGTGGTCATTCCCGATGTGGGAGATGTTGTGGGCACCAAGCGTTGGCGCTCGGTGCCCATGCATCTGCGGTGAGCAGGGAAATCGAAAGGGACCGCACGTCGGCACAGACGCTGCCTGTCGTCGCTGCGAGCTCCTCTCAGGGCGCTCCAGATGAGGGCAGCAGCTCCTCCGACCCTCTACCAGTCACCGTTGCTTCCATTGAGGCTGTGACAACTGGGGAGGTGCCAGTTCAGGAACTGGCCACTCCCTCCCAGGCGGAGCCATCACAGGCTCCACGAGCCAGAGGACGCCCGCCAAGGTCATCGAGGCCAACAGGACAGCAGAGTCAGCAGGCTGTCTCACAAGCCACTCCGAGCGATGGGGCAGCACCTAGACGTAGCACCCGCAAACGTAAGCATAAGGCACCTTTGGCACTCCCCGGGTATGTCACTGGGGATTTTGTGTTGGCCCGAGATTAGGGAACAAAATTCTTCTTATTGGAATGGAGGAGTATGTGTACTTCTTTTGGACATAATAAAGTCCACTTTTCTGACCATGGCTGAGGGTGTTTCCTTTGTGGTGCAATTTTCTTTTTCCCAGACATATCATGAGTGTCATTGATGTTTCTGTACTAAGCCCTTAGTTGCAGCTGATGAGGTGGAAGATGTAGCAACTAAGTGCCACGTGCGGAAGTTCCAGGCAATGCTGTTCCTGCTGATCCATATGTGTGGAGCTAGCTGAAGGTTCTTTGGATTAAATTGTCCCGGGTGTCCCTGCCTCCTTGGTGTAATAGCGGGTCAGCGTGCTGCCCCTCATCATCGCCCTGTGCTTCCTCATCCTCTGAGCCACTGCTGGATTCATCATGTGCAGCCTCATCCAGGGCGTCAAGGTCTTCATTGTCAACTGCATCCCCCCTTTCCAGCGCAAGATTGTGCAGAGCGCAGCAGACTACCACTATCACAGAGACGCGATCTGGGGGGTACTGGAGTGCGCCCCCTGAGCGGTCCAGGCAATGGAAGTGCATCTTGAGAAGACCGATGGCTCTCTCCACCACAGCCTTTGTGGTGCTGTGACTCCTATTGTACCGCTGCTCAGCTTCTGTTCTTGGATGGCGGAGAGGCGTCATGAGCCACCTTTGCAGGGGATAGCCCTTGTCACCCAGCAGCCATCCATCAAGCCGGGCTGGAGCACTGAAGAGCCCCAGCACCTGGGAGTGTCTGAGGATGTAGGCGTCATGGGAGCTGCCTAGGTACCTTGCACAGACTTGTAGAATCAGCATCCTGTGATCACACACTATCTGCACGTTCATGGAGTGGAAGCCCTTCCTGTTGACAAATGCACCGGGCTCACCTGCTGGTGCCTTGATGGCCACATGTGTGCAGTCTATAGTACCCTGGACGGGTGGGAAGCCAGCAATGGCTGCGAAGCCTCTGGTTCACTGTGTCTGACTTGCCTGGTCGCAGCGGAAGTGGATGAAGGTGGATACCCATCTGAACAGAGCGTCTGTAACCTGTTTGACACAAGTGTGGACAGCTGATTGGGAGACACCGCAAAGATCACCCACCGAGCCCTGGAAGGAGCCAGAGGCATAGAAGTGGAGGGCAACTGTGAGCTTCAGAGCCGCTGGCATGGGGTGTCTACCCACACATCTACCCACAGTTAGGGGAGATCTCAGGGCCAATCATCTGACAGATATAGTTGACTGTCTCCCTTGACAGTCAGAGTCTCCTTCGGCACTGCACCTCAGACATATTGAGGTAGCTGCTTCGCCGCCTGTAAACCCTGGCAGCAGGATAGTGGCGTCGTCTGTGGCCCCTTCCACCTTGGACTACCTCTTGGCCCTGCACCCCTTGTGCCTGCGCCTGGCCTCCCAAAGGTTGCTCCCCTGGAGGCTGATTGTCCACTCCTGGCCTCCTCCTTATTCTATCCCTCCCTTCCTCCTCAGAGGAGCTGCCTCCAGTGGAGATGTCAGAACCCATGCCCAGGCTAAATGGAGGCCTCCGGAAAGCTGCAGGCCCGATAGATTCCTGACTGCAGAGAGCTGAGTTGAAGGTTCAAAGTACAGAGAAAGCTGCTGGAAATCGATCTGAACTGGTAACAATCACACAGGCAAGTTTAAACCACTTTCTGCAATAAATACTTCAGATAAAACATGAACAACCCCTCTGAGCCCACATATCCCACCCGTGGATGAGGTTTGTTAAAAAATGAGTTACCCGCCTGCCCGTTGAGCCCCTGCGCCGAGCCGAAGATCACACGGGCTCCTCAAAATCGGCATCAATTGCCGAGTTAAGGGCCTTAACAAGGCCTTTAATTAATGGCGGGCGCGTGCACTGCTTCATTGTGCGCCTGCCCAGCTAAATATCGCAATGGCGCGCGGAGACGTCGGCATGCTCGCCTGACCTCAGCGCGCGACATTTTAAGCGCTGATGTGTGGGGTCCGCCAGCCACACATTATGTGTAAAATTCTGCCCTCAGTTTCCGGTCTGTCGACCAATTCTCAATCCGTGCCAGTGTATTACCCCCAAACCCATGTGCTTTAATTTTTCCCACTAGCCTCTTATGTGGGGCCTAATCAAAAGCCACCTTGAAATCCAAATACATCACATCCACTGGTTTTCCCTTATCTATTCTACTAGTTACATCCTCAAAAAACTCCAGTAGATTAGTTAAGCATAATTTCCCTTTCATAAACCCATGCTGACTGTGCCTAATCCCGTTAATGCTTTCCAAGTATTCTGTTACCACGTGTTTTATAATAGATTCTAGCATTTTCCCCACCACTGATGTTAGGCTAATTGGTCTGTAATTCTCTGGGTTTTTCTCTCCTTTGTTAAATAGTGGGGTTACATTTGCCACCCTCCAATCTGTAGGAACTGCTCCAGAGTCTATAGAATCTCGGAAGATGACCACCAATGCATCCACTATTTCTAGGGCCATTTCCTTTAGTACTCTGGGATGTAGATTATCAGGTCCTGGGGATTTTTCAGCCTTTAATCCCATTAATTTCTCTAGCACCATTTTTTTTTACTAATACTGGTTTTCTTCAATTCCTCCCTCTCACTAGACCCTTGGTTCCCTCACATTTCCGGGAAATTACTCGTGTCCTTTTATGTAAACTCTCAGGCAGCACATTCTAGACCTTAACCACTCGCTGCATGAAAAAGATTTTCCTCATCTCACTTTTGCTTCTTTCCCAATTACTTTAATTCTGTGTCTTCTCGTTCTTGATCCTTTAAGGAGTGGAAACAGTTTCTCGCTACCTACTCTGTCCAGACCCCTCGTGATTCTGAACACCTCTATCAAAATCCCTCTCAGACACGATGGGCCAAATGGCCTCCTTCTGCACTGTAACAATTCTGTGAATCTGATTCCTAGGTGGGGTCATCCCAGATTTGCACTAAGTGCAGTAGGGGGTCGGAAAAAGGACGTTTTACCCACCGGCCGCGATGGTGGATTTTTGCGCCGTCCTGTCCTATTCCCACCTCATTAATTATGCAGCCACAGGAAGCCCCTGCCTCACTGGTGGGCAGCCTCTGATTTGCCCCCCACACCATTAACTTGCTGCTTCCTCACGCAGGACACCATATTTAAACTGCAGCGAGGCGGGGCGGGTGGGGGTGGGATTTCTGGCCCTAGTGTTTAATTTGGTAACTCTCTGCCCTGGATTTTCATCCTCAAGTCAGGAAAATTCCCAGCTTGGTCCGCCCAGACCTGGAGAAAGTGCCCACAAAGACGGGATCTTCATTGCTGGGGAGCGAGTGCAGGCTGGAGTTGGGCCAGCCAACCCAGGAAGCAGTGTGGAGGCAGCCACGGGGGCTGATGGGTGCGGAGCTGGGCTGTTTAAAAGGCTCACCTCAGTGCCATGGGGCTTTGTCCCAGCTAAAATAAAAACACAATCCCTCAACCTTCACACCCCCTTCACCCTCCAAACACTCCCCATGCCCCAGCCATGCCACCTCATGTGCCCCATCCAATCCCTATGTCCCCTCATGCCCCCAAGTGTAAAAAATGCTTTGGAAAAAATGCAATTCATTGAGAACTTTCCCCTAGATAGTCTAGACCCCAGCACTGACCCTTGCAACACTTGCTGTCTGCCAACTAGGAGGAGTCCTATTTATGTCCACTCTCTGCTTTCTATCCATTAACCAGTCCTCTATCCATGCTAAAATCTTACCCCCAACTCATAAGCCCTTATGTTAACCTTTTGTGTGGCACCTTATTGAATGCTTTTTGGAAGTCCAGGTATACAACATCTACTGGTTCCCCTTTACCTATCCCACTAGTTACAGCCTCGAAAAACTAATAAAACTGTCAAACAGAATTTCCCTTTAGTAAAACCAGTTTGACTTGTTCTAATCATACTACGCTTTTCTAAGTGCATTGTTGAGATTTCCTTAATAATAGATTCCAGTATTTTCCCAACAACTGATGTTAGGCTAAGTGGTCTGCAGTTCACTGTTTTCTCTCTCCCTCCTTTCTCGAAAGGCTGTGTAACATCTGCTAACTTCCAATCTAAGGGATTTTAGAAAATCATAGCCCGCATATCCACTATCCCTGAAGCTGTCTCTTTTAGAACCCTAGAGTGTAGGCATCAGGATTTGTTGGATTTCAGTCCCTTAAGTTTTGTCAATACTTTTTCTCTGCTGATATTAATTTCCATAATTTCCTCACTCTTTTTAGCCCTGAGGTTACCATCTATTTCTAGTATGAAACTTGTGTCTCCATCTGTGAAGACAGACACAAAATAGTTGTTCAATGCTTCTACCCCTTCCTCATTCCCCATGATAACTTCTCCTCTCTCTGCTTCTAAGTGGCCAATGTTTACTTTAGCTATTCCCTTCCTTATCTCTACTTTGGTTCACAGGGAGCTCTGCCAAGCGACCGACACCCTCAGCCAGCCAGTCCCTCAGCTCCATCCACATCCTCACCTCCAGCCAAGAGGACACCTCCTCCATTGAAGAGCAGGAAATAAGCAGCCTGGAAGACCCGTCACAGCGCTTACCCACACCCTCCACCAGCGCAGAGACACACACCTCGGTGGGATCTAGATCTAGTGCAGGCTCGGGTTCACAATCTGGAGGTCACCACACAGACAGGTGTCTGCAGTAGGAGGAGGCAGGTTCAGCTGAGCTCCCCGATGCTCGGAGGATGCTGGGGAAGAGGCGCCTGTGAGGTCCGAGTCAGATGACAAGCCTCTGGATTCGGCCTCCCAACTCATCCTGGAGAGTCAGCAGAAGGCAGGGAACATGTTGGAAGAGCTGTTGGAAGCCCTCAGAGTGGCACGTGGGTCGGAGTGCGTCCACCTGCTCTCTGATGAAGTGGTGCCCACATGTGGGCGTATGGAGGTCTCCATGGGGAGGATGGCGGGTGCCATGGAGACCCTGGTCTGGCAGAAAATGGAGATAAGCGCAGACCTGCACTCTGTCACAGTAACCATGGGCGAATTCTTACAGTGGCAATGAGAAATGGACACAGGGCACATCAACGTCCCTCCAGGTGCTCCTTCCCCTCAAGGAGTCAGGCCGGGGCCCTCGGGCACTCAAAGGGAGGCAGCTGGACACCCCTGGGTCATCCAGTCAGGAATCTCAGAGGCTGTCCTCTCCCTCTGAGTCCCCGTTGCCTGTTACCCCCTCAACCTCATCCTCTCACCACAGAGGGAGCAGCTGGCCCACAGGAGGACAGACAAAGGAAACTGGGGCCCTCAAGAGGACACAGGCCGAAGTCAACAGAGGCAACAGGGCCAACCATTGCACAATCTGTCTCCACCCCTGCTGCGGATGTCAGGGCAGCACCTAGAAGAAGTGGTCGGCCCAGAAAAGTTAAGAATTTCTGATCACAAGTGGTTGCACAGGTGAACACATTTTGTCACTTTATAATCTGAAAATATATTCACTTTCACTGAATATGTGTAATGGTGTCTTCCAGCTTCATTTACAGGCTTCGCGAGTCCTCCCCCTGCATTTCCCCCATGAGCAGTTCAGCTGCACAAAAAGTGATTCTGGAGGGAGAAGCGTGTATGTGGCAGGGCCTTTCGGAGCCTCGTGCAAACCTCTCCCACACACGCGGAGCCTTCACTCTCCCACACACACGGAGCCTTCACTCTCCCAGACACACGGAGCCTTCACTCTCCCACACACACGGAGCCTTCACTCTCCCAGGCACACGGAGCCTTCACTCTCCCAGACACACGGAGCCTTCACTCTCCCAGGCACACGGAGCCTTCACTCTCCCACACACACGGAGCCTTCACTCTCCCACACACACGGAGCCTTCACTCTCCCACACACACGGTGCCTTCACTCTCCCACACACACGGAGCCTTCACTCTCCCACACACACGGAGCCTTCACTCTCCCACACACACGGAGCCTTCACTCTCCCACACACACGGAGCCTTCACTCTCCCACGCACACGGAGCCTTCACTCTCCCACACACACGGAGCCTTCACTCTCCCACACACACAGAGCCTTCACTCTCCCACGTACACGGAGCCTTCACTCTCCCACACACACGGAGCCTTCACTCTCCCACGCACACGGAGCCTTCACTCTCCCACACACACGGAGCCTTCACTCTCCCAGGCACACGGAGCCTTCACTCTCCCACGCACACGGAGCCTTCACTCTCCCACGCACACGGAGCCTTCACTCTCCCACGCACACGGAGCCTTCACTCTCCCACGCATACGGAGCCTTCACTCTCCCACGCACACGGAGCCTTCACTCTCCCAGGCACACGGAGCCTTCACTCTCCCACACACACGGAGCCTTCACTCTCCCACGCACACGGAGCCTTCACTCTCCCACGCACACGGAGCCTTCACTCTCCCAGGCACACGGAGCCTTCACTCTCCCAGGCACACGGAGCCTTCACTCTCCCACGCACACGGAGCCTTCACTCTCCCACACACACGGAGCCTTCACTCTCCCACACACACGGAGCCTTCACTCTCCCACACACACGGAGCCTTCACTCTCCCACACACACGGAGCCTTCACTCTCCCACACACACGGAGCCTTCACTCTCCCACACACACGGAGCCTTCACTCTCCCACACACACACGGAGCCTTCACTCTCCCACACACACGGAGCCTTCACTCTCCCACGCACACGGAGCCTTCACTCTCCCAGGCACACGGAGCCTTCACTCTCCCACACACACACGGAGCCTTCACTCTCCCACACACACGGAGCCTTCACTCTCCCAGGCACACGGAGCCTTCACTCTCCCACACACACACGGAGCCTTCACTCTCCCACACACACGGAGTCTTCACTCTCCCAGGTACGCGGAGCGTTAATCCATCACACTCATCTCACTGTCTGAGCATTTTCAGCTGCCTGTTGGGGTCTCTTTCAGTTGTCCATCTGAGCCTGACCTGTATCTCCACCCACCCACTGACCACACTCCCTGCAGCGCCTGTTCCTCTCCAACATGAGACCCCGCTCACTTTCAGATTTCAGAAGCATTATTGTTATCAGGTTTGTTTTCAGCTCCCCCATTCTTCCCCCTCCCCCAGTTATCCATGTCTTTCCCCCATCACTGTCCACCCCCCAGCATCACTTCTGCCTCCCCACCATCACCCACCATCCAGAACCCTTTTCTTTCCAGGATGTCCAGGTGAACATGTGCTTTCCCTACCTTCCTGAGAATCCCACCCCCATCCACATTAACCTCCTCCTTCCCACCCTCAGGGTCCACCTCTGCCTCCAAGGCCCTGTCAATCACCCTCACCGTCCACCGCTACCATCACTCTCTCACATCCCACCCTACCGCCTCAGTCTGCCCTCCCTCATTCTAACCATTCCCTCCTACCACACCCACCCTCATTTCACTCCGCAGGAGGCAGTCATCGACTCCACAGACCCCTCCCTTTCATGTTCACCTGGACACTCCCCTCTTTACTCCTTCCTCTGCCCTTACTCCCATCTCCTCCCCAAGACATCTTCCTCCCTCCGGACTTCTTCCTCACTCCAGTCTCCTTCCTCACTCCAGACTCCTTCCTCACTCCAGACTCCTTCCTCACTCCAGACTCCTTCCTCATTCCAGACTCCTTCCCCCTTCCGGACTCCTTCACCTCTCCGGACTCCTTCCCCCACCTCGGGGCCCCTTCTTACCCTCTGGACTCCTTCCCCACCTCGGGACTCCCCCCCCACCCCCAGACTCCTTCCTCCCCCTCTGGATACATTCCTTTCACCCTCCCCCCTGCCGAAGTCCTGCCCCCTTCTGAACTCCTTCCCCCCTCCAAACTCCTTCCCTTACACCTCCCCAGTTGCTACATTCTCCCTGTTACACCCTGGTCCCCATAAACTCTTCCCCCCACCAACCCTTACCCCCCCAATACATCCGTTCCCCCCTCCCAACCACAGCCACCTCCCGTACTCCCAGTCAAACCTGGACCTTCCTGTCCACCCACCCCACACCCACACCCACACTGACGATCATCCACAGCAGACCATGGCCAAGCCCACGATCTTCCAAAGCAGAACCCAGACATCAGTGGAGACCTCCCAGCTCCCGTGAGCTGCTTCGCGGTGGATCCATGACAGTGAGAACCCACCCAGTTTGTGATGGACGTGTCCCTCCAGTAGCTGTTGGTCTCCAGCATCCTCCGCTGCTCGGGATGTCCGCGATGTGAGCAAGGCCCTGACGGTAAAGTCCCGACTTCTGCCCATCACACTTGTCAAGACGTGTTCTGGGCCGGTGTGTTGTCCCGTCGATGCGGGCAGTAGCTCTGATGTGGGGGGGATGATTCCGGTGAGCTGGGTTATAAAGAGATGCAAATATTTTAAAATTATGTTCCCAACATGTAGCAGCTTCCTGACCCACTCTGTCTGTACTCATATCACCGTACTGTTCTGATTCCTCAACCTTTCTCTTTGGGTTTCTAAATCTCCCCTTATCTGAACCCCACCATCTCCACCCCCACCCATTAGCTTAAAGCCCTGTCCACAGCCCCAGTTATACAATTGGCCAGGACACTGCTCCCAGCCCGAGTCAGGTGGAGGCCCATCCAAACGGAATAGCTCACTCTTCCCTGAGTACTGTACCAGTGCCCCATGAATCGAAAGCCCTTCTTCCCAAAATACTGTTTAATTCTCCAATCGCTTGACCCTTTGCCAATTGGCGCGTGGCTCAGGTAACTATCCAGAGATGAATATGATTACCTTTGATGTTCTGCATTTTATTATGGTCCCTAACTCCTCAAATTCTCTTAGCAGAACATCATTCCTGGTTCTACCTATATCTTTGGTTCCCAGATCCACCCCCTCCCATTGGAAGTTTCTCTCCAGCCATGAGGAGATGTTCTTAACCCTGGCACTGGGCAGGCAACACAACCTTCAGAGCTCCTGATTGTGGCTGCAGAGAACAGTATCTATCCCTCTGACCATACTATCTCTACCATGAGCACATTCCTTTTCACTCCCCCTACTCGAATGGCATCCTTCACCATGACCCAATGGTCAGTCCACTCATCCCCCTTGCAGTCCTTCTCCTCATCCACACAGGTAACAAGCACCTCCTACCTGTTGGACAAAGTCAGGGGATGTAGCACTTATCACTACATGCTGGTTCCCCATACCTGCCTGACTCACAGCCACACCCTCCTGTCCCTGACTTAAGGTTCTGCCTAGCCTAATGGGAGTGACTGCCTCCTGGAACAAAGTGTCCAGGTAACTCTCCCCCTCCTTGAAGTCCTGCATTGTCTAGACTCCAGCTCAGCAATTCTCAGCCGAAGTTACTTCAGCTGCAGACACTTTCTGCAGATATGGTTGTCTGGGGATCACAGGGCATTCCACAGATTCCCACATGCTGCAGTCATGACACACCACCAGCCCTGCCATTTCTGTCCAACCTTCTTTATTTAATTAGTCAATTAGTTAATCATTTTCACAGATAAAGTAATAGAAATTGCACTCACCTAGTTTGGAGACAAGGAAGAAAACTCACCAACTACTGGGAGCTGAAATAAAGTCAAAAAAGGAAAATCTCTTTGCCCCTCTGCACCAAACTCCCACCCGAACCAAATTTCCAACTATACACTCTTGTCTACGTCTCACTCCAGCATAGTCTCCTTTCCGTGTGACCCTTACCCCAACACTAAAAACATGCCATTATCGGTAGAAAGTGAGGAGGGAAAAGAGAGGGAGGAAATTAAAACAATTTTTATCGTTATGTCTTCTGGTTCCCATAAGTTTGAAATAATCTCCCTTTAGACTCTCAAAGCTGGAATTTCATCGAGTGTCTTCCTCTCTGTCCTCCATGTGGTTGGTGGACTGACAGACTGATGCATTGGATCATAACCTTCATGTTGCAGAGCAGTGTAACTGGGGGGTACCACCTCCCCCCCATAACTGGAAGTTCCCAGGTAAGGATTGCTTGGCAATTACCCGGGAAGTTCAAACATCTGATGGACAACTGCCCTACACTGTGAACCATCTGAAAATGCAATTTAAATCACAAACTTTGGATGGTTCCGACCGTCTCACATCAATAGTTACCCAGAAAAACGTTAGAAGAATTAAAACCACTTCTAGCTTCTGGGTAACTATAGCACTGACCCATCAGTCCGACTCCCCACGGGACTCACACAACTCCCCTGACCTCGCTCAGAAGCTCAGGAGAAATAGGATCGCCTGGATTTCCAGGCTAGTAATTTCGAGTGGAGTGGCAATCCGACTCGATCGATCCACCCCATCCGAGGTTGTTACTCACCACAAGATTACAGTGCGACAGTGATTGTGGCTGCATGGGATATATATTCACTTAACAATTCGTCACTAGCTCTTTATGAATACAGGTAATATAACAACACTGTATAACAATATAACAATTATCATAAGATAGAAGGTACCAATCGGAGAAGCTTTTACATCCCCTGGACCTGATGGCCTCCATCCTGGGAAGTGGCTGCAGAGATGGTGGATACATTGGGTTAGATCTTCCAAATTCCCTGGACACTGGAAAAGGTCCCAAATGTAAATTAGTGCTGAGTTCCTCCATGCTCATTGACATCGACTGCAGGCTTTCTGACACGATTGCCTTTCCAATGTAGCAAGTGTTTCGGGGAGTACATCCATCAACCTGGCCCATTGAGATCATCATCTGAGTCCTCAGCAGCAGAGGTAGCGTGTGGCATTGCCCCCCTGGCACCTGTGCTATCCTTTCCCTCTGCCCTGGCTCCAGCACACTCATGCCCAGTGTCTCACCAGGTACAGATCCTACTTTTAACCAACCCTCTAAACTTCACGCAGTGTCAGTCCCTGAGCTGGGGTTGGAGACTGTGAAATCCAGTGACAATGCCTCTTCATATTCACTGTCTTCTTGCTCTTCCTCCACTGCCTGGGCAGGTTGCAGTTCTTTGGTATCAAGGGGGAAAGGGGTTGGGTTGTGGTGGCGGGAGTGACAGAGTTAAGAAGCACACGCTTACACCATCGGCAGTTTCTCAGCCAGAAGAGATTGTGGGCTGAGGTTGAAGTGGGATGTGAGGAGGATTGGGAATGAGAACAGCGTCACCCCCAATTGCTTCAGCCCCACTGGTGATCATGGCTCAGCCTTACTCCTCCCTATTAATCTCCAGAACATTGCTGTGAGCAACCCTGGAGCAAAGGCACAGGGACATCAAGAAAAATTGTTCTCTTTTTATTTCCTTGAATTTTTTCATTTATTAGTTATCAATATGGGAGATTGGGGAAACAGAGACTGTTTGACAGACAGAAGCCCCAATTGGATATTTAACGCTCTGTTTGTATTCCAATTGGTGGGGAAAGCAGTGCGGCACAAGGATGGGGTTTTAGCCAATGGGAGTGTGGAGATGGGGGGCGGGGTCAGAGGCTGACGGTCACCAGCTGAAACCTCTACTCCACACAGGGCATGGGGCCTTGCTGGGTGCAACCTTCAATGCTGTGGCTCTGAGGAGATTTTTTTTAGTGTTGAAGCTGCTGTAGACCATGGTAGTGGATCCATGGGTCTAATGACAGCATGTTTCTTGGCTCTGCCTTGAGTGTTTTGAAAGGTGTGGAGTAGTGTTGACACCTGGGTTGGTGAGCGATGGGCCGAGTGTCCAGCATTAGGACAATCCTGCCCTTGAGATCCAAGAGAAATGTTCACCTATGTGGCCTTTTCTCCCCCAGCAACCCCCCCAACCCCTTCCGCGCACCCTGCACCCCAGCCTCTGTGATGCTGACACTCAACACTGCCAAGTCCTCAGGAGGAGAGCGGCCTAGTCTACAGATCTGCCTTCTGGTCTCTATCCACCAGGCGGAATACTTGCATTCTTGGCTCCGCTCGGCTTCTGTCATCTGCACAGAGGGCAGCCAATGGCAAGTGAAGGCAGGAGGTCAGGTGATGAATTCTCCGGGATTTGAGCTCATATTTCTTCCTCATTGGTTTGAATTTTGGCAGCAATGCAAGATGAGGACATCTGCTGGAAGCAGCTGGTATTGCAGCTTATGAGAGGCTGATGGTTCCCTCAGCTGTCCATCACTGGGGACTTTGCTTACCTTATGCCTGGGTCTGTTGGAGACAAATTGATAAGAGTTTGATCGCTTTGATTAATCAACAACTCCATGAACATTGTATCATGCAACCTCCATAGAATTATCCAGTAATTCCAATGTTTGTTTATCACCAGTGATTGGAAAGTTCATGATGATTCGTTTTGGAAAAAGCAAATATCTCATTTACTTGTTATCTCCAAAAATATTATTAATGTTGTTAGAAACAAGATTTGAGGTGATATTTAAAACACAGTGAACAGTGATGTGAAATAAACAACATGCATTTTAATTTCCAAATCTCTGATTGTCCACCAATGGAAACAGACTTTGGCCTTTTGTTAACTTTAACTGGTTTGAATTGGAATATAAAAGATATTGTTTGGTTTAATAAAGTTTCAGTCTAACAGGAGCCTCAGAGTCAACCCCGAGCAACACCCACCCACCACCTCCTGTTACTGGGCAGCGCGATGTAACCTCCCCTTCACCCACTGTCCTTATCACTTTAATATGTCACATCCAGTCCCAGTTGAGAACCAGGTCACAAAGAGATTTGCAGAGTGCTCTCCTAGTCCTGTACATATGTGCCTTATAGGGAATCTGAAGCCCACTGACAGCGCGGTCTCCCAGTCCTTCCTGTCCTCTATCACGGAGGTCTTAGACGACAGTACGCGGGAGAGCCTGGACAAACCGCTAACTCCTGACGAACTGACTAAGGCCCTTGAGTCCTTCGAGAAGAGTAAAACTCCCGGAAGCGACGGCTTGCCGGCGGAGTTGTATTCGGCTCTATGGGACTTGATCGGCCCAGAACTGCTAGAAGAGTACGAGAGTATGCTCCTGGCTGGTAGTATGTCAGAATCCATGAGGAAAGGCATCATCACCCTCATCTACAAGCACAAGGGAGAAAGGGAGGAAATTAGAAATTGGTGACCCATTTCACTGTTGAATGTGGACTATAAGATTCTGTCCAAGGTCATCGCCAATCGGGTCAAATCCGCTCTGGAACTGGTGATCCACCCTGACCAGACCTGCACTGTGCCGGGCAGGAAGATCTCTGACAGTCTCGCGCTGCTCAGGGATACGATTGCCTTTGTACAGGACAGGGGTGTGGATACCTGCCTCATCAGCTTGGATCAGGAGAAGGCCTTTGACAGAATATCGCACACCTACATGGGGGATGTGCTCTCCAAAATGGGGTTTGGAAAGGGAATTCGCAATTGGATCCAACTGCTCTACACTAACATCAGTAGCGCAGTCTCAATCAATGGGTGGGAAACAGATAGCTTTCCGATTAAATCTGGAGTCAGGCAGGGCTGTCCTCTCTCGCCTGTTCTTTTCGTGTGTTGCATAGAACCCTTTGCCGAGTCCATCAGGAAGGATCCGGGCATAAGAGGAGTGACGATCCCAGGCAGTGGAGGAACTCAGGTAAAAGCCTCCCTGTACATGGACGATGTCGTCGTCTTCTGCTCGGATCCGCTGTCGGTGCGCAGACTGATCCACATCTGCGACCAGTTCGAACTGGCCTCGGGAGCCAAGGTAAATCGTGGGAAGAGCGAGGCCATGTTCTTTGGGAACTGGGCTGACCGATCCTTTGTCCCCTTCACTGTCAGGGCTGACGGCCTGAAGGTGCTGGGGATATGGTTCGGAGGGACCAGGGCATGCGTTAGAAACTGGAAGGAGCGAGTGTCTATGGTGAAAAGGAAACTGGGCATGTGGGAGTGACGCTCCCTCTCCATTGCAGGTAGGAACCTGGTCATCAGGTGTGAGGCACTCTTGCTGTTGCTGTACGTGGCACAGGTCTGGCCCATTCCACACTCCTGCGTGGTGGCGATCACTCGAGCCATCTTTCGCTTTATCTGGAGGTCGAAAATGGATCGTGTCCGCAGGGACGCGATGTACAAGCCTCTAGATAAAGGGGGAAAAAACGTGCCCAACATCGCCCTCATACTGATGGCCACCTTTGTGTGCGGCTGTATCAAGCTGTGCGTAGATCCTCGGTACGCAAACACCAAGGGTCACTACGTGCTGAGGTTCTACCTGTCCCCGGTGTTGCAAAGGATGGGTCTGGCCACGCTGCCGCGGAACGCTCCAAGTAGTTGGACCGTGCCGTACCACCTGTCTCTCGTGGAAAAATTTATGTAGAGAAACACCTTTGACCACAAGTCCATCAGGCAGTGGTCGACACGTAACGTCTTAGAGGCCTTGAGGGAAAAGGAGAGGGTGGATCCTGTGGGATGGTTCCCCGAGCAGACTGTCAAAGTCATTTGGCAGAATGCCTCATCGCCAGAACTTTCCAACAAGCACCAAGATGTAGCTTGGCTGGTGGTGAGAAAGGCCCTCCCCGTCAGATCCTTCCTACACGCCAGGAGTCTCAACCCCTCTGCACGTTACCCTCGAGGTGGCTGTGGTGGGGAAGAGACCGTTGTTCACCTCCTTGTGGATTGTGCCTTTGCAAAGAAAGTCTGGAGAGAGATGCAGTGGTTGCTGTCGAGGTTCATCCCGAGCAGTTCTGTGACACAGGACTCTGTGCTCTACGGGCTGTTCCCAGGGACACACACCGAGACAAACATCAACTGCAGCTGGAGGATCATCAACTCGGTGAAAGACGCTCTTTGGTCTGCCCGAAACTTGTTGGTCTTCCAGCACAAAGAGTTGTCCCCGACCGAGTGTTGCAGACTGGCACATTCCAAGGTCCAGGACTACGTTCTGAGGGACGCACTAAAGCTTGGGGCAGCTGCCGCCAAGGCCCAATGGGGAAGGGTCGCTGTCTAAGACCTTTCAGCCATAGTGCACCGAAAGACTGGGAAAGGTATAGACCCCTCGGCCTGAAAGACTCACATTGAATGTATGCAGTGAATATTACATTTATCACAATTGTATTGAAGCACCTCAGAGTGCAACATGATCTATGTAGATAACTTGAATACTATTGCACTGTCTGACTGCCTGTAATGAGCATGTTGAAATGTCTGTAATGTTCATTGATCGTATTGAAGTGTCGCAGGGTGCGACATGATCTATTTGAAAAACTGGAATATGATTGCACTTTTTGTGATGGCCATTTTGAAATGTTTTGTAATGTTCTTTCAAATATTTTATGCATAAGGTATATTTTTCCAAAAAAAAGCATTTAAAGAGGAAAAGAGGAAGAGATTCTGAAAAGGTTCTCTCAGACAGGAAAGTAGCAAATATAACCCCTCTATTTAAGAAGGGATGGAGGCAGGAAACAGGAAACTATAGGCCAGTTAGTTTGATGTCTGTCGTGGGGAAGTTCTTAGAATCGATGATTAAGGAGGTTCTCGCTGGGCACTTAGAAGAGCTCAAGTCAATCAGGAAGATTCAGCATGGTTTTGTGAAAGAAAAGTCATGTTTAACCAATTTATTGGAGTTTTATGAAAGAGTAACATGCACAGTGGATAAAGGGGACCCTGTAGACGTACTGTACTTGGATTTTCAGAAGGCATTTGATAAGGTGCCATATCAAAGATTATTGCGGGAAATAAAAGCGTATGGTGTAGTGGGTAACATATTAGCAAGGATAGAAGATTGGCTGACTGGCAGAAAACAGAGAGTTTGCATAAAAGGGTCTTTTTCGGATTGGCAGGATGTGATGAGTGGAATCCCACAGGGGTCTGCACTGGAGCCTCAACTTTTTTACGATTTACGTCAATGATTTAGATGAGGGAAGTGAAGACATGAGGCAGAATTTTGTCAAACGGGCTCAACAGGGGCTGACAGGGGTGGGGACGGACCGCGATTTCACACTGGCAGGACAATTAAGGCCTGGCCAGCATGAAGTGCTCAGCGCTGCCTGTGTGGGTGGGGCAGGAGGGTGAGTGGGCCAAGCGGGGAACTTTGTGCATGCTCGTGGGGGTCAGCTGCTGAGAATCAAATCTTCAGCGGTGGTGAAGAATTTTAAAAATTACAAATGAAGATTTTAAAAATGTTATAAAAGATGTCCCCTCGTCAGATGAGTAGGGACATGACATAAATGAAATCTTAAACATTTTATTTTATTTTTATTTGATGTTGGAAACCTCATCCCGCCCGTGGAAATCAGGACTCGGGACTAACATCCAGAACCTCCACCTTACCCTCAAACAGCTCCCGATGCTGCAGCCTCCCACCCACCTGTCCCTGTCCCCATGTAGTGTCAACCATGGCAGACGCATCACCCAAACACAGTGCAACACACTCACTGACCTTCTGCCCCCCTCTCCTGCAGGACAAGGTGGCCCTAACAGGGCAGAGCTGGTGAGAGGCAAGGATGCCCTCATCTCCTGAGTCCTACAGAGGAGATGGTTCCCTACATCATGGGGCCCTTCTTAACTCCCAGCTCCCCCTCACCCTCCTACCTGACACGATGTGTAAACTGCTGATGGTATCACCATGGACCTCCTGCTTTACCCTCCCCCCACCCCACGCTCTAACCTTCCCCTTCTCATTTCCTGCTCTCAGACACCCGGGAACTGCCCCGTGCCCAGTCACAGCAGCCCCTAGGGGGAAGAGAGAGAGCAACAGCGCAGCACGTAACCTCACGAGAGGAGAGGGGAGAGAAGAGCGGGGGGAGAGAGAGGGGAGAGAAGGAAGGAGGGGAGAGAGAGGAGGGGAGGGGAAAGAGATGAAGCGGGGAGAGAGAAGGAGTGAGAGAATAAGGGGAGAGAGAGGAGAGGGAGTGGGAGAGGAGGAGGGGAGAGAGAGGGGAGGATGGGGAAAGAGAGGAGAAGGGGAGAGAGGAGGATGGGGAGACAGATGAGGGGGAGAGGGGAGCTGATGGGAGAGAAGTGGAGGCATAGAGGAAGGGGATAGAGAAGGGAGGGAGAGAGGAGGAGGGGGAGAGAAAAAGAATGGAAGAGAAAGAGGAGGGGGGGATGAAAACTGCTGCAATATTTTGTTTTATTCATTCACGGGATGTGGGTGTCACTGGCTGGACCCAGTATTTATTGCCCATTCCTAATTGCCCTTGAGAAGGTGGTGGTGCCTTCTTGAGCCGCTGCAGTCCATGTGGTGTAGGTACACCCACAGTGCTGTTAGGGAGGGAGTTCCAGGATTTTGACCCAGTGACAGTGAAGGAACGGTGATATATTTCCAAGTCAGGATGGTGAGTGACTTGGAGGGGAACTTCCAGGCGGTGGTGTTCCCATGTGCCTGCTGCCTTTGTCCTTCTAGATGGTAGTGGTCATGGATTTGGAAGGTGCTGTCGAAGGAGCCTTGGTGAGTTGCTGCAGTGCATCTTGTAGATGGTACACACTGCTGCTACTGTGTGTTGGTGGTGGAGGGAGTGAATGTTTGTGGATGGGCTGCCAATCGGGTGGGATGGGGTGGTTCGAGGGCAACGGAAGAAAGTTGTTCCGGTGGGGGGGCAGGGTGTGGTGGGGTGGGGGAGGGTGGGGTAGTGTGCAGGGGTGTGCTACACGAGTCATAGGTTCCAAAGGAAAACATAAAACTAGTGTATTAAAACATATCTTAAAACGGAGTCTGCTTTTTCCAAATTTAACCATGTTTTAGGATGTTTGACATTACAGAAATTCAGAAATGTTTTAAAAAAAGCTTTGCTTGTTTTTGATGTCTGATTGCTTAAGGTAAGTGGTGTTGTTAATCACCAATGTTTAAGTGCTGTGGTTTGATGTGATTGATGACGTTGATGTCAGTTAAGTCACTTGCTAAATGATTGCTTTTGAACACAACTGCTGAATACAAATGATGTCAAATGAGTCAAAATTCTGGGATAGGGTTCGAGACTCCTTGAGAAGGAACCATCGCACATGGGGGCTGCTGCAGGATATTCAGCAGTTCCTTACCTGGACACACACACGTATCACATGATCATAGGAGAATAAAATAACTTGATCCCCTTAAGTTTCTGACTTCCCATCAACTGCTCTTTTGAGAATTTCTAGTTTCTCTGCATTTCAAATAGGACAGATGCTGACCTCTTTAATCAATGTCAATTTGTGCCTCTCTCCGACTGTGCAAAACACCTAAGATCAACCGAATTAACATCTTTAAAACACATCAATCCCTTATCTTCATGTTTTTGGAAGTGATAGGTGGAACGTTCCAGTCCCAGTTTACGGCGGGTTTAATGACAGGCGGAGGGGGGAGGGGGACAATACAGTGGGAGCTGAAGAATTGTCATTTCACGCCAGTGGGAATGTGCACCCTCGCCCATCATGGTAGCTCACCCACCCACCAGAGGACAACGTGAAGTCGTCTTGCACCCTATTAATGGAGTGCAGAGGAAGGATCGACTGGTATTCTGCCCCCTGTCCAATTATCGGTGGCACCAACGGGATGTCAGGTCATTCGGGAGCACAACCTGAACAGCGTGGAGGGAAGATGTCGGGGATCACCGGAAAGAAGGGCTGGGGCAGCTTGCTGAGATCGGGAGATGGAGACATCCAGACACTGGAGCCTGAAATGCCAGCTCCAGCCGCGGGAAGGGGGAACTCCTACCACGTGGATCTTCCCACTGCAGGAGCTGGTGATCATCTCACTGCAGGAGCTGGAGATCTTCCCACTGCAGGAGCTGGAGATCTTCCCATTGCAGGAGCTGGAGATCTTCCCACTGCAGGAGCTGGTGATCTTCTCACTGTAGGAGCTGGTGATCTTCTCACTGCAGGAGCTGGTCATCATCTCACTGCAGGAGCTGGAGATCTTCCCACTGCAGGAGCTGGTGATCTACTCACTGCAGGAGCTGGTGATCATCTCACTGCAGAAGCTGGTGATCTTCTCACTGCAAAAGCTGGTGAACTTCTCACTGCAGGAGCTGGTGATCTTCTCACTGCAGGAGCTGGTGATCTTCCCACCGCAGGAGTTAGTGATCTTCTCACTGCAGGAGCTGGTGATCTTCCCACTGCAGGGGTTAGTGATCTTCTCACTGCAGGAGCTGGTGATCTTCCCACTGCAGCATTTAGTGATCTTCAAACTGCAGGAGCTGGTGATCGTCTTACTGCAGGAGCTGGTGATCTTCTCACTGCAGGAGCTGGTGATCTTCTCACTGCAGTAACTGGTGATCTTCTCACTACAGAATCTGGTGATATTCTCACTGCAGGAGCTGGTGATCTTCTCACTGCAGGAGCTGGTGATCTTCCCACTGCAGGAGTTAGTGATCTTCTCACTGCAGGAGCTGGTGATCTTCCCACTGCAGCATTTAGTGACATTACACTGCAGGAGCTGGTGATCTTCTCACTGCAGGAGTTGGTGATATTCTCAATGCAGGAGCTGGTGATCTTCTCACTGCAGTAACTGGTGATCTTCTCACTGCATGATCTGGTGATATTTTCACTGCAGAAATTGGTGATCTTCTCACAGCAGAAATCAGTGATATTCTCTGTGCAGGAGTTGGTGATTGTCTCACTGCAGGAGCTGGTGATCTTCTCACGGCAGGAGCAGGTAATCTTCGCCGTTCAGGAACTATTGGATCTTCTCACTGCAGAATCTGTTGATGTTCTCACTGCAGGAGCTGGTGATCTTCTCACTGAAGGAGCTAGTGATCTTCCCACTGCAGGAGCTGGTGGATCTTCGTACTGCAGAAGCTGGTAATCCTCTTGCTGCAGGAGCTGGTAATCCTCTCACTGACGAAGCTGGTGATCTTCTCACTGCCGGAGTAGGAACTTCCCCCTGCAGCAGCAGGGGATCTTCCCACCGCAAAAGCTGGTAATCTTCACAGTTCAGGAGCTATTGGATCTTCCCACTGCTGGAGCTGGTGATCTTCTCGGTGCAGGAGCTGGTGATCTTCTCACTGCAGGAGCTGGTGATCTTATCACTGCAGGAGCTGGTGATCTTCTCACTGCAAGAGCTGGTGGATCTTAACACTGCAGGAGCTGGTGATCTTCTTACTGCAAAAGCTGGTGATCTTCTCACTGCAGGAGCTGGTGATCTTCTCACTGCAGGAGCTGGTGGTCTTCTCACTGCAGGTACTGGTGATCTTCTCACTGCAGGAGCTGGTGATCTTCCCACTGCAGCATTTAGTGATCTTCACACTGCAGGAGCTGGTGATCGTCTTACTGCAGGAGCTGGTGATCTTCTCACTGCAGGAGCTGGTGATCTTCTCACTGCAGTAACTGGTGATCTTCTCACTGCAGAATCTGGTGATATTCTCACTGCAGGAGCTGGTGATCTTCTCACTGCAGTAACTGGTGATCTTCTCACTGCATGATCTGGTGATCTTCTCACTACAGGAATTGGTGATCTTCTCACAGCGGAAATCAGTGATGTTCTCTGTGCAGGAGCTGGTGATCATCTCACTGCAGGAGCTGGTGATCTTCTCACTGCAGGAATTGGTGATCTTCTCACAGCAGAAATCAGTGATGTTCTCTGTGCAGGAGCTGGTGACCTTCTCACGGCAGAAACTGGAGATCTTCTCAATGCTGGAGCTGGTAATCTTCACAGTTCAGAAACTATTGGATCTTCTCACTGCAGAACCTGTTGATCTTCTCAATGCAGGAGATGGTGATCTTCTCACTGAAGGAGCTAGTGATCTTCCCACTGCAGGAGCTGGTGGATCTTCTTACTGCAGAAGCTGGTAATCCTCTTGCTGCAGGAGCTGGTAATCCTCCAACTGACGAAGCTGGTGATCTTCTCACTGCTGGAGTAGGATCTTCTCACTGCAGGAGCAGTTGATCTTCCCACCGCAAAAGCTGGTAATCTTCGCAGTTCAGGAGCTATTGGATCTTCCCACTGCTGGAGCTGGTGATCTTCTCGGTGTGGGAGCTGGTGATCTTCTCACGGCAAGACCTGGTGGATCTTAACACTGCAGGAGTTGGCAATCTTCTCATTGCAGAAGCTGGTGATCTTCTCACTGCAGGAGTTGGTGATCTTTGCAGTTCAGGAACGATTGGATCTTCTCACTGCAGAAGCTGGTGGATCCTCTCACTGCAAAATCGTGATGTTCTCACTGCAGAAGCTGGTGATCTTCTCACTGCAGGAGATGGTGGATCTTCTCACTGCAGAAGCTAGTGATCTTCTTGCTGCAGGAGCTGGTAATCTCCTCACTGAAGAATCTGGTGATCTTCTCACTGCAGAAGCTGGTGAACTTCTTGCTGCAGGAGCTGGTGCTATTCTCACTGCAGCAGCTCGTGATCTTCTCACTGCAGAAGCTGCTGATCTTGTCACTGCAGGAGCTGGTATTATTCCCACCACAAAAGGTGGTAATATTCACAGTTCAGGAGCTATTGGATCTTCTCACTGCAGGAGCTGGTGATCTTCTCACTGCAGGAGATGGCGATTCTCACACTGCAGAAACTGGTGATTTTCTCACTGCAGGAGCTTCTGACCTACTTAATGCAGGAGCTGGTGGATCCTCTCACTGCAGGAGTTGGTGATCTTCTCACTGCAGAATCTGGTGATGTTCTCACTGCAGGGCCTGGTGCTCTTCTCACGGACGGAGCTGGTGATCTTCCTACTGCAGGAGATTGTGGATCTTCTCACTGCAAGAGCTGGTGGATCTTATCACTGCAGGAGCTGGTGATCTACTTTCAGCAAAAGCTGGTGATCTTCTCACTGCAGGAGCTGGTGATCTTCTCACTGCAGGAACTGGTGATCTTCCCAGTGCAGGAGTTAGTGATCTTCTCACTGCAGGAGGTGGTGATCTTCCCACCGCAGGAGTTAGTGGTCTTCTCACTGCAGGAGATGGTGGTCATCTCACTGCAGAAGCTGGTGGAACCTCTCACTGCAAAATCTGGTGATGTTCTCACTGCAGAAGCTGGTGATCTTCTCACTGAAGGAGATGGTGATATTCTCACTGCAGGAGATGGTGGATCTTCTCACTGCAGAAGCTAGTGATCTTCTTGCTGCAGGAGCTGGTAATCTTCTCACTGAAGAAGTTGGTGCTCTTCTCACTGCAGAAGCTGGTGAACTTCTTGCTGCAAGAGCTGGTGCTATTCTCACTGCAGCAGCTCGTGATCTTCTCACTGCAGAAGCTGCTGATCTTGTCACTGCAGGAGCTGGTATTATGCACACCGCAAAAGGTGGTAATATTGATAGTTCAGGAGCTATTGGATCTTCTCACTGCAGGAGCTGGTGATCTTCTCACTGCAGAATCTGGTGATATTCTCACTGCAGGAGCTGTTGATGTTCTCACTGCAGAATCTGGTAATCTTCTTTCTGCTGGAGCTGGTAATCTTCTCACTAAAGAAGCTGGTGATCTTCTCACTGCAGAAGATGGTGATCTTCTTGCTGCCGGAGCTGGTGATATTCTCACTGCAGCAGCTGGTGACCTTTTCACTGCAGAAGCTGGTATTATTCCCAACGCAACAGGTGGTAATCTTCACAGTTCAGGAGCTATTGTATCTTCTCACTGCAGGAGCCGGTGATCTTCTTATTGCAGGAGCTGGTGGATGCTCTCACTGCAGGAGTTGGTGATCTTCTCACTGCAGAATCTGGTGATATTCTCACTGCAGGAGCTGTTGATGTTCTCACTGCAGGAGCTGGTGATCTTCTCACGGCAGAATCTGGTGATCTCCCACTGCAGCAGTTGGTGATCTCACTGCAGTAGCCGGTGATCTTTGCAGTTCAGTAACTATTGGATCTTCTCACTGCAGAAGCTGGTGCTTGTCTCAGTGCAGGAGCTGGTTATCTTCTCACTGCAGGAGCTGGTGATCTTCTTACTGCAGGAGCTAGTGAACTTCACACTGCAAGAGCTGGTGATTTTCTCAATGCAGGAGCTGGTGATCTTCTCACTGCAGGAGCTGGTGATCTTCTCACTGCAGGAACTGGTGATCTTCTCACTGCAAAAGCTGGTGATCTTCTCACTGCAGGAACTGGTGATCGTCTCACTGCAGAAGCTGGTGATATTCTCACTGCAGGAGCTGGTGATCTTCTTAATGCAGGAACTGGTGATCTTCTCACTGCATGATCTGGTGATCTTCTCACTGCAGGAATTGGTGATCTTCTCACAGCAGAAATCAGTGATATTCTCTGTGCAGGAGCTGGTGATCTTATTAATGCAGGAGCATGTGGATCCTCTCACTGCAGGAGTTGGTGATCTTCTCATTGCAGAATCTAGTGATATTCTCACTGCAGGAGCTGGTGATGTTATCACTGCAGGAGCTGGTAATCTTCTCACGGCATAATCTGGTGCTCTCCCACTGCAAGGGTTGGTGATCTCACTACAGGAACTGGTGATCTGTTCAGTTCAGTAACTATTGGATCTTCACACTGCAGAAGCTGGTGGATCCTCTCACTGCAGAATCTTGTCATGTTCTCACTGCAGGACCTGGTGATCTTCTCACTGCTGGAGCAGGATCATCTCACTGCAGGAGCTGGGGATCTTCTCAATGAAGGAGCTAGTGATCTTCCCACTGCAGGACCTAGTGGATCTTCTTACTGCAGAAGCTGGTAATCCTCTTGCTGCAGGAGCTGGTAATCCTCCAACTGAAGAAGCTCGTCATCGTCTCACTGCAAGAGTAGGATCTTCTCACTGCAGGAGCAGGTGATCTTCCCACTGCAAAAGCTGCTAATCTTTGCAGTTCAGGAGCTATTGGATTTTTTCACTGCTGGAGCTGGTGATCTTCTCGGTGTCGGAGCTGGTGAACTTCTCACTGCAAGACCTGGTGGATCTTAACACTGCAGGAGTTGGAAATCTTTTCATTGCAGAAGCTGGTGATCTTCTCACTGCAGGAGTTGGTGATCTTCGCATTTCAGGAACGATTGGATCTTCTCACTGCAGAAGCTGGTGGATCCTCTCAGTGCAGAATCTGGTGGTGTTCTCACTGCAGGAGCTGGTGATCTTCTCACTGAAGGAGCTGGTGATCTTCCCACTGCAGGAGAAGATGGATCTTCTCACTGAAGAAGCTAGTGATTGCCTTGCTGCAGGAGCTGGTAATCTTCTCACTGAAGAAGCTGGTGATCTTCTTGCTGCAGGAGTTGGTGATATTCTCACTGCAGGAACTGGTGACCTCACTGCAGAAGCTGGTATTATTCCCATCGCAAAAGGTGCTAATCTTCACACTTCAGGAGCTATTGGATATTCTCACTGCAGGAGCCGGTGATGTCCTCACTGCAGGATTTAGTGATCTTCACACTGCAGGAGCTGGTGATTTTCTCAATGCAGGAGCGGGTGATGTTCTCACTGCAGGAGCTGGTGATCTTCTCTCTGCAGGAGCTGGTGATCTACTCACTGCAGGAGCTGGTGATATTCTCACTGCTGGAGCTGGTGATCTTCTTAATGCAGGAACTGGTGATCTTTTCACTGCATGATCTGGTGATCTTCTCACTGCAGGAATTGGTGATCTTCTCAAAGCAGAAATCAGTGATATTCTCTGTGCAGGAGCTGGTGATCTTCTCACTGCAGGAGCTGGTGATCTTATTAATGCAGGAGCTGGTGGATCCTCTCACTGCAGGAGTTGGTGATCTTCTCACTGCAGAATCTAGTGATATTCCCACTGCAGGAGCTGGTGATGTTATCACTGCAGGAGCTGGCAATCTTCTCACGGCATAATCTGGTGCTCTCCCACTGCAGCGGTTGGTGATCTCACTGCAGGAGCTGGTGATCTTTGCAGTTCAGTAACTATTGGATCTACTCACTGCAGAATCTGGTGGATCCTGTCACTGCAGAATCTGGTGATGTTCTCACTGCAGGACCTGGTGATCTTCTCACTGAAGGAGCTAGTGATCTTCCCACTGCAGGACCTGGTGGATCCTCTAACTGCAGAAGCTGGTAATCCTCTTGCTGCAGCAGCTGGTAATCCTCCAACTGAAGAAGTTCGTGATATTCTCACTGCCAGAGTAGGATCTTCTCACTGCAGGAGATGGTGACCTTCCCACTGCAAAAGCTGCTAATCTTTGCAGTTCAGGAGCTATTGGATTTTTCCACTGCTGGAGCTGGTGATCTTCTCGGTGTCGGAGCTGGTGAACTTCTCACTGCCAGACCTGGTGGATCTTAACACTGCAGGAGTTGGCAATCTTCTCATTGCAGAAGCTGGTGATCTTCTCACTGCAGGAGTTGGTGATCTTTGCATTTCCGGAATGATTGGATCTTCTCACTGCAGAAGCTGGTGGATCCTCTCAGTGCAGAATCTGGTGGTGTTCTCACCCCAGGAGCTGGTGATCTTCTCACTGAAGGATCTGGTGATCTTCCCATTGCAGGAGATGGTGGATCTTCTCACTGAAGAAGCTGGTGATCATCTTGCTGCAGGAGCTGGTGATATTCTCACTGCAGCAGCTGGTGATCTTGTTAATGCAGGAACTGGTGATCTTCTCACTGCATGATCTGGTGATCTTCTCACTGGAGGAATTGGTGATCTTCTCAAAGCAGAAATCAGTGATATTCTCTGTGCAGGAGCTGGTGATCTTCTCAATGTTGGAGCTGGTGATCTTATTAATGCAGGAGTTGCTGGATCCTCTCACTGCAGGAGTAGGTGATCTTCTCACTGCAGAATCTAGTGATACTCTCACTGCAGGAGCTGGTGATGTTATCACTGCAGGAGCTGGTAATCTTCTCACGGCATAATCTGGTGCTCTCCCACTGCAGCGGTTGGTGATCTCACTGCAGGAGCTGGTGATCTTTGCAGTTCAGTAACTATTGGATCTACTCACTGCAGAATCTGGTGGATCCTGTCCCTGCAGAATCTGGTGATGTTCTCACTGCAGGAGATGGTGGATCTTCTCACTGAAGGAGCTAGTGATCTTCCCACTGCAGGACCTGGTGGATCCTCTAACTGCAGAAGCTGGTAATCCTCTTGCTGCAGCAGCTGGTAATCCTCCAACTGAAGAAGTTCGTGATATTCTCACTGCCAGAGTAGGATCTTCTCACTGCAGGAGATGGTGACCTTCCCACTGCAAAAGCTGCTAATCTTTGCAGTTCAGGAGCTATTGGATTTTTCCACTGCTGGAGCTGGTGATCTTCTCGGTGTCGGAGCTGGTGAACTTCTCACTGCCAGACCTGGTGGATCTTAACACTGCAGGAGTTGGCAATCTTCTCATTGCAGAAGCTGGTGATCTTCTCACTGCAGGAGTTGGTGATCTTTGCATTTCCGGAATGATTGGATCTTCTCACTGCAGAAGCTGGTGGATCCTCTCAGTGCAGAATCTGGTGGTGTTCTCACCCCAGGAGCTAGTGATCTTCTCACTGAAGGATCTGGTGATCTTCCCACTGCAGGAGATGGTGGATCTTCTCACTGAAGAAGCTGGTGATCGTCTTGCTGCAGGAGCTGGTAATCATCTCACTGAAGAGGCTGGTGATCTTCTTGCTGCAGGAGCTGGTGATATTCTCACTGCAGCAGCTGGTGATCTTGTTAATGCAGGAACTGGTGATCTTCTCACTGCATGATCTGGTGATCTTCTCACTGCAGGAATTGGTGATCTTCTCAAAGCAGAAATCAGTGATATTCTCTGTGCAGGAGCTGGTGATCTTCTCAATGCAGGAGCTGGTGATCTTATTAATGCAGGAGTTGGTGGATCCTCTCACTGCAGGAATAGGTGATCTTCTCACTGCAGAATCTAGTGATACTCTCACTGCAGGAGCTGGTGATGTTATCACTGCAGGAGCTGATAATATTCTCACGGTATAATCTGGTGCTCTCCCACTGCAGGGGTTGGTGATCTCACTGCAGGAGCTGGTGATCTTTGCAGTAAGTAGCTATTGGATCTACGCACGGCAGAAGCTGGTGGATCCTCTCACTGCAGGATCTGGTGATGTTCTCAGTGCAGGACCTGGTGATCTTCTCACTGAAGGAGCAGGTGATTTCCCCACTGCAGGAGATGGTGGATCTTCTCACTGAAGGAGCTAGTGATCTTCCCACTGCAGGACCTGGTGGATCCTCTTACTGCAGAAGCTGGTAATCCTCTTGTTGCAGCAGCTGGTAATCTCACTGAAGAAGCTGGTGATCTTCTTGCGGCAGGAGTTGGTAATCTTCTCATTGAAGAAGATTGTGATCTTCTCACTGCAGAAGTTGGTGATCTTCTTGCTGCAGGAGCTGGTATTATTCCCACTGCAAAAGGTGCTAATCTTCACAGTTCAGGAGCTATTGGATCTTCTCACTGCAGGAGCTGGTGAGCTTCTCACTGCAGGAACTGGTGATGTTCTCACTTCAGGAGTTGGTGATCTTCTCATTGCAGAAGCTGGTGATCTTCTCACTACAGGAGCTGGTGAACTTATTAATGCAGGAGCTAATGGATCCTCTCACTGCAGGAGTTGGTGATATTCTCACTGCAGAATCTAGTAATATTCTCACTGCAGGAGCTGGTGATGTTCTCACTGCAGGACCTGGTGATCTTCTCAATGAAGGAGTGGGTGATCTTCCCACTGCAGGAGATGGTGGATCTTCTCACTGCAGAAGCTGGTGATCTTCTTGCTGCTGGAGCTGGTAATCTTCTCACTGCAGAAGCTGGTGATCTTCTTGGCAGCAGCAGCTGGTGATCTTCGCACTGCAGAAGCTGGTATTATTCCCAGGGCAAAAGGTGGTAATCTTCACAGTTCAGGAGCTTTTGGATCTTCTCACTGCAGGAGCTGGTGATCTTCTCACTGAAGGAGCTGGTGATCGTCCCACTGCTGGAGCTGGTGATGTTCGCAGTTTAGGAAATATTGGATCTTCTCACTGCAGAATCTGTGGATGTTCTCACTGCAGGAGCTGGTGATCTTCTCACTGAAGGAGCTAGTGATCTTCCCACTGCAGGAGCTGGTGGATCTTCTTACTGCAGAAGCTGGTAATCCTATTGCTGCAGGAGCTGGTAATCCTCTTACTGAAGAAGCTGGTGATCTTCCCACGGCCGGAGTAGGATCTTCTCAATTTAGGAGCTGGTGATCTTCCCACTGCAAAAGCTGGTAATCTTCGCAGTTCAGGAGCTATTGGATCTTCCCACTGCTGGAGCTGGTGATCTTCTCGGTGTGGGAGCCGGTGATCTTCTCACTGCAAGACCTGGTGGATCTTAACACTGCAGGAGTTGGCAATCTTCTCATTGCAGAAGCTGGTGATCTTCTCACTGCAGGAGTTCGTGATCTTCGCAGTTCAGGAATGATTGGATCGTCTCACTGCAGAAGCTGGTGGATCCTCTCAGTGCAGAATCTGGTGATGTTCTCACTGCAGGAGCTGGTGATCTTCCCAATGCAGGAGATGGTGGATCTTCTCACTGCAGAAGCTGGTGATCTTCTTGCTGCAGGATCCGGTAATCACACTGAAGAAGCTGGTGATCTTCTTGCGGCAGGAGCTGGTAATCTTCTCATTGAAGAAGATGGTGATCTTCTCACTGCAGAAGTTGGTGATCTTCTTGCTGCAGGAGCTGGTATTATTTGCACTGCAAAAGGTGCTAATCCTCACAGTTCAGGAGCTATTGGACATTCTCACTGCAGGAGCTGGTGATCTTCTCACTGCAGGAGCTGGTGATGTTCTCACTTCAGGAGTTGGTGATCTTCTCACTGCGGAAGCTGGTGATTTTCTCACTGCAGAAGCTCGTGATCTTCTCACTGCAGAAGCTGGTAATCTTCTCACTACAGGAGCTGGTGATCTTATTAATGCAGGAGCTGATGGATCCTCTCATTGCAGGAGTTGGTGATCTTATCACTGCAGAATCTAGTGATATTCTCACTGCAGGAGCTGGTGATGTTTTCAATGCAGGACCTGGTGATCTTCTCACTGAAGGAGTGGGTGATCTTCCCACTGCAGGAGTGGGTGATCTTCCCACTGCTGGAGATGGTGGATATCTCACTGCAGAAGCTGGTAAACTTCTAACTGCAGAAGCTAGTGATCTTCTTGCTGCAGGAGCTGGTGATCTTCTTGGCTGCAGCTGCTGGTGATCTTCTCACTGCAGAAGCTGGTATTATTCCCACCGCAAAAGGTGGTAATCTTCACAGTTCAGGAGCTTTTGGATCTTCTCACTGCAGGAGCTGGTGATCTTCTCACTGCAGGATTTAGTGACCTTCACACTGCAGGTGCTGGTGATTTTCTCAATGCAGGAGCTGGTGATCTCACTGCAGGAGCTGGTGATCTTCCCACTGCAGGAGCTGGTGATGTTTGCAGTTTAGGAAATATTGGATCTTCTCACTGCAGAATCTGTTGATGTTCTCACTGCAGGAGCTGGTGATCTTCTCACTTAAGGACCTAGTGATCTCCCCGCTGCAGGAGCTGGTGGATCTTCTTAGTGCAGAAGCTGGTAATCCTATTGCTGCAGGAGCTGGTAATCCTCTCACTGAAGAAGCTGGTGATCTTCTCACTGCGGAAGCTCGTGATCTTCTCACTGCAGAAGCTGTTGATCTTCTCACTACAGGAGCTGGTGATCTTACGAATGCAGGAGCTGGTAATCCTCTCACTGAAGAAGCTGGTGATATTCTCACTGCAGGAGCTGGTGATGTTCACACTGCAGGAGCTGGTGATCTTCTTAATGCAGGAACTGGTGACCTTCTCACTGCATGATCTGGTGATCTTCTCACTGCAGGAATTGGTGATCTTCTCAAAGCAGAAATCAGTGATATTCTCTGTGCAGGTGCTGGTGATCTTCTTAATGCAGGAACTGGTGACCTTCTCACTGCATGATCTGGTGATCTTCTCACTGCAGGAATTGGTGATCTTCTCAAAGCAGAAATCAGTGATATTCTCTGTGCAGGTGCTGGTGATCTCACTGCAGGAGCTGGTGATCTTATTAATGCAGGAGCTGGTGGATCCTCTCACTGCAGGAGTTGGTGATCTTCTTGCTGCAGGAGCTGGTAATCTTCTCACTGCAGAATCTAGTGATATTCTCACTGAAGGAGCTGATGATGTTCTCACTGCAGGAGCTGGTGGATCTTCTCACTGCAGAAGCTGGTGATCTTCTTGCTGCAGGAGCTGGTAATCTTCTCACTGCAGAAGCTGGTGATCTTCTTGCTGCAGGAGCTGGTGATCTTCTTGCTGCAGGAGCTGGTAATCCTCTTACTGAAGAAGCTGGTGATCTTCCCACTGCCAGAGTAGGATCTTCTCACTGCAGGACCAGGTGATCTTCCCACTGCAAAAGCTGGTAATCTTCGCAGTTCTGTAGCTATTGGATCTTCCCACTGCTGGAGCTGGTGATCTTCTCGGTGCGGGAGTCGGTGATCTTTGCAGTTCAGGAACGATTGGAACTTCTCACTGCAGAAGCTGGTGGATCCTCTCACTGCAGAATCTGTTGATGTTCTTACTGCAGGAGCTGGTGATCTTCTCACTGAAGGAGCTGGTGATCTTCCCACTGCAGGAGATGGTGGATCTTCTCACTGAAGAAACTGGTGATCTTCTTGCTGCAGGAGCTGGTAATCTTCTCACTGAAGAAGCTGGTGATCTTCTTGCTGCAGGAGCTGGTGATATTCTCACTGCAGCAGCTGGTGATCATTTCACTGCAGAAGCTGGTACGATTTCCACCGCAAAAGGTGCTAATCTTCACAGTTCAAGAGCTATTGGATATTCTCCCTGCAGGAGCTGGTGATCTTCTCACTGCAGGAGCCGGTGATGTTCTCACTGCAGGAGATGGTGATCTTCTCATTGCAGGAGCTGGTGATCTTCTTAATGCAGGAACAGGTGATCTTCTCACTGCATGATCTGGTGATCTTCTCGCTACAGGAAATGGTGATCTTCTCACAGCAGAAACTGGTGATATTCTCACTGCAGGAGCTGATGATCATCTCGCTGCAGGAACTGGTGATCTTCTCACTGCAGAAGCTTGTGATATTCTCACTGCATGAGCTGGTGATCTGCTTAATGCAGGAACTGGTGATCTTCTCACTGCATGATCTGGTGATCTTATTAATGCAGGAGCTGGTGGATCCTCTCAATGCAGGAGTGGGTGATCTTCTAACTGCAGAATTAGTGATATTCTCAGTGCAGGAGCTGGTGATGTTATCACTGCAGGAGCTGGTAATCTTCTCACGGCATAATCTGGTGCTCTCCCATTGCAGGCGTTGGTGATCTCACTGCAGGAGCTGGTGATCTTTGCAGTTCAGTAACTATTGGATCTACTCGCTGCAGAAGCAGGTGTATCCTCTCACTGCAGAATCTGGTGATGTTCTCACTGCAGGACCTGGTGATCTTCTCACTGAAGGAGCTAGTGATCTTCCCACAGCAGGACCTGATAGATCTTCTTACTGCAGAAGCTGGTAATCCTCTTGCTGCAGCTGCTGGTAATCCTCCCACTGAAGAAGCTCGTGATATTCTCACTGCCAGAGTAGGATCTTCTCACTACAGGAGCAGGTGATCTTCCCACCACAAAAGCTGGTAATCGTTGCAGTTCAGGAGCTATTGGATCTTCCCACTGCTGGAGCTGGTGATCTTCTTGGTGTGGTAGCTGGTGATAGTCTCACAGCCTGACCTGGTGGATCTTAACACTGCATGAGTTGGCAATCTTCTCATTGCAGAAGCTGGTGATCTTCTTACTGCAGGAGTTGGTGATCTCAGCAGTTCAGGAACGACTGGATCTTCTCACTGCAGAAGCTGGTGGATCCTCTCACTGCAGAATCTGGTGATGTTCTCACGATAGGAGCAGGTGATCTTCTCACTGAAGGAGCTGGTGATCTTCCCAATGCAGGAGATGGTGGATTTTCTCACTGCAGAAGCTGGTGATCTTCCTGCTGCAGTATCTGGTAATCTCACTGAAGAAGCTGGTGATCTTCTTACTGCAGAAGAGGGTATTATTCCCACTGCAAAAGGTGCTAATGCTCACAGTTCAGGAGCTTTTGGATCTTCTCACTGCAGGAGCTGGTAATCTTCTCACTGAAGGAGCTGGTGATGTTCTCACTTCGGGAGCTGGTGATATTCTCACTGCAGGAGCTGCTGATCTTCTCACTGCAGGAGCTGCTGATCTTCTCACTGCCGGAGCTGCTGATCTTCTCACTGCAGGAACTGGTGATCTTCTCACTGCAGAAGCTGGTGATCTTTTCACGGCAGAAACTGGAGATCTACCCACTGCAGGAGATGATGATCTTCGCAGTTCAGGAACTATTGGATCTTCTCACTGCAGAATCTGTTGATGTTCTCACTGCAGAAGCTGGTGGATCCTCTCAGTGCAGAATCTGGTGGTGTTCTCAGGGCAGGAGCTGGTGATCTTCTCACTGAAGCAGCTGGTGATCTTCCCGATGCAGGAGATTGTGGATCTTCTCACTGAAGAAGCTGGTGATCGTCTTGCTGCAGGAGCTGGTAATCTTCTCACTGAAGACGCTGGTGATCTTCTTGCTGCAGGAGCTGGTGATATTCTCACTGCAGCAGTTCGTGATCTTCTCACTGCAGGAGCTGCTGATCTTCTCACTGCCGGAGCTGCTGATCTTCTCACTGCAGGAACTGGTGATATTCTCACTGCAGAAGCTGGTGATCTTCTCACTGCAGTAGCTGGTGATCTTCTCACTACAGGAAATGGTGATCTTCTCACAGCAGAAATCAGTGAAATTCTCTGTGCAGGAGCTTGTGATCTTCTCACTGCAGGAGCTGGTGGATCCTCTCACTGCAGGAGTTGGTGATTGTCTCACTGCAGGAGCTGGTGATGTTTTCACGGCAGAAACTGGAGATCTATCCACTGCAGGAGCTGATGATCTTCGCAGTTCAGGAACTATTGGATCTTCTCACTGCAGAATCTGTTGATGTTCTCACTGCAGAAGCTGGTGGATCCTCTCAGTGCAGAATCTGGTGGTGTTCTCACGGCAGGAGCTGGTGATCTTCTCACTGAAGCAGCTGGTGATCTTCCCGATGCAGGAGATTGTGGATCTTCTCACTGAAGAAGCTGGTGATCGTCTTGCTGCAGGAGCTGGTAATCTTCTCACTGAAGACGCTGGTGACCTTCTTGCTGCAGGAGCTGGTGATATTCTCACTGCAGCAGCTGGTGACCTCACTGCAGAAGCTGGTATTATTCCCATCGCAAAAGGTGCTAATCTTCACACTTCAGGAGCTATTGGATATTCTCACTGCAGGAGCCGGTGATGTTCTCACTGCAGGATTTAGTGATCTTCACACTGAAGGAGCGGGTAATTTTCTCAATGCAGGAGCGGGTGATGTTCTCACTGCAGGAGCTGGTGATCTTCTCTCTGCAGGAACTGGTGATCTTCTCACTGCAGCAGCTGGTGATCATCTCACTGCAGGAACTGGTGATCTTCTCACTGCAGAAGTTGGTGATATTCTCACTGCAGGAGCTGGTGATCTTCTTAATGCAGGAACTGGTGACCTTCTCACTGCATGATCTGGTGATCTTCTCACTGCAGGAATTGGTGATCTTCTCAAAGCAGAAATCAGTGATATTCTCTGTGCAGGTGCTGGTGATCTCACTGCAGGAGCTGGTGATCTTATTAATGCAGGAGCTGGTGGATCCTCTCACTGCAGGAGTTGGTGATCTTCTCACTGCAGAATCTAGTGATATTCTCACTGCAGGAGCTGGTGATGTTATCACTGCAGGAGCTAGTAATCTCACGGCATAATCTGGTGCTCTCCCACTGTAGGGGTTGGTGAGCTCACTGCAGGAGCTGGTGATCTTTGCAGTTCAGTAACTATTGGATCTACTCACTGCAGAAGCGGGTGGATCCTCTAACTGCAGAATCTGGTGATGTTCTCACTGCAGGACCTGGTGATCTTCGCACTGAAGAAGCGGGTCATTTCCCCACTGCAGGAGATGGTGGATCTTCTCACTGAAGGAGCTAGTGATCTTCCCACTGCAGGACCTGGTGGATCCTCTTACTGCAGAAGCTGGTAATCCTCTTGCTGCAGCAGCTGGTAATCCTCCCACTGAAGAGGTTCGTGATATTCTCACTGCCAGAGTAGGATCTTCTCACTGCAGGAGAAGATGATCTTCCCACCGCAAAACCTGGTAATCTTTGCAGTTCAGGAGCTATCGGATCTTCCCACTGCTGGAGCTGGTGATCTTCTTGGTGCGGGAGCTGGTGATTTTCTCACTGCCAGACCTGGTGGATCTTAACAATGCAGGAGTTGGCAATCTGCTCATTGCAGAAGCTGGTGATCTTCTCACTGCAGGAGTTGGTGATCTCCGCAGTTCAGGAATGACTGGATCTTCTCACTGCAGAAGCTGGTGGAACCTCTCACTTCAGAATCTGGTGATGTTCTCACAGCAGGAGCTGGTGATCTTCTCACTAAAGGAGCTGGTGATCTTCTCAATGCAGGAGATGGTGGATCTTCTCACTGCAGAAGCTGGTGATCTTCTTGCTGCAGGATCTGGTAATCTCACTGAAGAAGCTGGTGATCTTCTTGCGGCAGGAGCTGGTAATCTTCTCATTGAAGAAGATGGTGATCTTCACACTGCAGAAGTTGGTGATCTTCTTGCTGCAGGAGCTGGTATTATAGCCACTGCAAAAGGTGCTAATCTTCACAGTTCAGGAGCTATTGGATCTTCTCACTGCAGAATCTAGTGATATTCTCACTGCAGGAGCTGATGATGTTCTCACTGCAGGAGCTGGTGATCTTCTTGCTGCAGCAGCTGGTGATCTTCCCACTGCAGGAGCTGGTGGATCTTCTCACTGCAGAAGCCGGTGATCTTCTTGCTGCAGGAGCTGGTAATCTTCTCACTGCAGAAGCTGGTGATCTTCTTGCTGCAGGAGCTGGTGATCTTCTTGCTGCAGCAGCTGGTGATCTTCTCACTGCAGAAGTTGGTATTAATCCCACCGCAAAAGGTGGTAATCTTCACAGTTCAGGAGCTTTTGGATCTGCTCACTGCAGGAGCTGGTGATCTTCTCACTGCAGGATTTAGTGACCTTCGCACTGCAGGAGCTGGTGATTTTCTCAATGCAGGAGCTGGTGATCTTCTCACTGCAGGAGCTGGTGATCTTCCCACTGCAGGAGCTGGTGATGTTCGCAGTTTAGGAAATATTGGATCTTCTCACTGCAGAATCTGTTGATGCTCTCACTGCAGGAGCTGGTGATCTTCCCACTGCAGGAGCTGGTGGATCTTCTTACTGCAGAAGCTGGTAATCCTATTGCTGCAGGAGCTGGTAATCCTCTTACTGAAGAAGCTGGTGATCTTCCCACTGCCAGAGTAGGATCTTCTCACTGCAGAAGCGGGTATTATTCCCACTGCAAAAGGTGCTAATGTTCACAGTTCAGGAGCTATTGGATCTTCTCACTGCAGGAGCTGGTAATCTTCTCAATGACGGAGCTGGTGATGTTCTCACTTCAGGAGTTGGTGATCTTCTCACTGCAGAAGCTGGTGATCTTCTCACTCCAGGAGCTGCAGATCTTCTCACTGCAGCAGCTTGTGATTTTCTCACTGCAGAAGCTCGTGATCTTCTGACTGCAGAAGCTGTTGATCTTCTCACTACAGGAGCTGGTGATCTTATTAATGCAGGAGCTGATGGATCCTCTCACTGCAGGAGTTGGTGATATTCTCACTGCAGAATCTAGTGATATTCTCACTGCAGGAGCTGGTGATGTTCTCACTGCAGGTCCTGGTGATCTTCTCACTGAAGGAGCGGGAGATATTCCCACTGCAGGAGCTGGTGGATCTTCTCACTGCAGAAGCTGCTGATCTTCTTGGTGCAGTAGCTGGTAATCTTCTCACTGAAGAAGCTCGTGATCTTCTTGCTGCAGGAGCTGGTGATATTCTCACTGCAGCAGCTGGTGATTTTGTCACTGCAGAAGCTGGTATTATTCCCACTGCAAAAGGTGGTAATCTTCACAGTTCAGGAGCTATTGGATCTTCTCACTGCAGGAGATGATGACCTTCTCACTGCAGGATTTAGTGACCTTCACAATGCAGGAGCTGGTGATTTTCTCAATGCAGGAGCTGGTGATCTTCTCACTGCAGGAGCTGGTGATCTTTGCAGTTCAGTAACTATTGTATCTACTCACTGCAGAAGCAGGTGGATCCTCTCACTGCAGAATCTGGTGATGTTCTCACTGCAGGACCTGGTGATCTTCTCACTGAAGGAGCTAGTGATCTTCCCACTGCAGGACCTGATGGATCTTCTTACTGCAGAAGCTGGTAATCCTCTTGCTGCAGCAGCTGGTAATCCTCCCACTGAAGAAGCTCATGATATTCTCACTGCCAGAGTAGGATCTTCTCACTACAGGAGCAGGTGATCTTCCCACCACAAAAGCTGGTAATCGTTGCAGTTCAGGAGCTATTGGATCTTCCCACTGCCGGAGCTGGTGATCTTCTTGGTGTGGTAGCTGGTGATCTTCACACAGCCTGACCTGGTGGATCTTAACACTGCATGAGTTGGCAATCTTCTCATTGCAGAAGCTGGTGATCTTCTCACTGCAGGAGTTGGTGATCTCAGCAGTTCAGGAACGATTGGATCTTCTCACTGCAGAAGCTGGTGGATCCTCTCACTGCAGAATCTGGTGATGTTCTCACGATAGGAGCAGGTGATCTTCTCACTGAAGGAGCTGGTGATCTTCCCAATGCAGGAGATGTTGGATCTTCTCACTGCAGAAGCTGGTGATCTTCTTGCTGCAGGATCTGGTAATCACACTGAAGAAGCTGGTGATCTTCTTACTGCAGAAGCGGGTATTATTCCCACTGCAAAAGGTGCTAATGCTCACAGTTCAGGAGCTTTTGGATCTTCTCACTGAAGGAGCTGGTAATCTTCTCACTGAAGGAGCTGGTGATGTTCTCACTTCAGGAGTTGGTGATCTTCTCACTGCAGAAGCTGGTGATCTCATCACTCCAGGAGCTGCAGATCTTCTCACTGCAGCAGCTTGTGATTTTCTCACTGCAGAAGCTCGTGATCTTCTGACTGCAGAAGCTGTTGATCTTCTCACTACAGGAGCTGGTGATGTTATCACTGCAGGAGTTGGTGATCTTCTCACTGCAGAAGCTGGTGATCTTCTCACTCCAGGAGCTGGAGATCTTCTCATTGCAGCAGCTTGTGATTTTCTCACTGCGGAAGCTCGTGATCTTCTCACTGCAGAAGCTGGTGATCTTCTCACTACAGGAGCTGGTGATCGTATTAATGCAGGAGCTGGAGGATCCCCTCACTGCAGGTGTTGGTCATCTTCTCACTACAGAATCTAATGATATTCTCACTACAGGAGCTGGTGATGTTCTCACTGCAGGAGTTGGTAATCTTCTCAATGAAGAATCTGGTACTCTCCCACTGCAGGAGTTGGTGATCTCACTGCAGGAGCTGGTGATCTTTGCAGTTCAGTAACTATTGGATCTTCTCACTGCAGAAGCTGGTGGATCCTTTCACTGCAGAATCTGGTGATGTTCTCACTGCAGGTCCTGGTGATCTTCTCAGTGAAGGAGCGGGTCACCTTCCCAGTGCAGGAGATGGTGGATCTTCTCACTGCAGAAGCTGGTGATCTTCTGGATGCAGGAGCTGGTGACATTCTCACTGCAGCAGCTGGTGATCTTCTCACTGCAGAAGCTGGTATTATTCCCACCGCCACAGGTGCTAATCTTCACAGTTCAGGAGCTATTGGATCTTCTCACTGCAGGAGCTTGTGATCTTGTCAATGCAGGAGCTGGTGATCTTCTCTCTGCAGGAGCTGGTGATCTTCTCACTGCAGGAACTGGTGATCTTCTCACTGCAGAAGCTGGTGATCTTCTCACTACAGGAAATGGTGATCTTCTCACAGCAGAAATCAGTGATATTCTCTGTGCTGGAGCTAGTGATCTTCTCACTGCCAGAGCTGGTGGATCCTCTCACTGCAGGAGTTGGTGATTGTCTCACTGCAGGAGCTGGTGATCTTCTCACGGCAGAAACTGGAGATCTTCCCACTGCAGGAGCTGGTGATCTTCGCAGTTCAGGAACTATTGGATCTTCTCACTGCAGAATCTGTTGATGTTCTCACTGCAGGAGCTGGTGATAATCTCACTGAAGGAGCTAGTGACCCTCCCACTGCAGGAGCTGGTGGATCTTTTTACTGCAGAAGCTGGTAATCCTCTTGCTGCAGGAGCAGGTAATCCTCAAACTGAAGAAGCTGGTGATCTTCTCACTGCCGTAGTAGGATCTTCTCACTGCAGGAGCATGTGATCTTCCCACCGCAAAAGCTGGTATTCTTCGCAGTTCAGGAGCTATTGGATCTACCCACTGCTGGAGCTGGTGATCTTCTCGGTGCGGGAGCTGGTGATCTTCTCACTGCAGGAGCAGGTGATCTTCCCACTGCAAAAGCTGGTAATCATCGCAGTTCAGGAGCTATTGGATCTTCTCACTGGTGGAGCTGGTGATCTTCTCGATGCGGGAGCTGGTGATCTTCACACTGCAAGACCTGGTGGATGTTAACACTGGAGGAGTTGACAATCCTCTCATTGCAGAAGCTGGTGTTCTTCTCACTGCAGGAGTTGGTGATCCTCGCAGTTCTGGAACGATTGGATCTTCTCACTGCAGAAACTGATGGATCCTCTCACTGCAGAATCTGGTGATGTTCTCACTGCAGAAGCTGGTGACCTTCTTGCTGCAGGATCTGGTAATCTCACTGAAGAAGCTGGTGATCTTCTCACTGCAGAAGTTGGTGATCATCTTGCTGCAGGAGCTGGTGATATTCTCACTGCAGCAGCTGGTGATCTTCTCACTGCAGAAGATGGTATTATTCCCACTGCAAAAGGTGCTAATCTTAACAGTTCAGGAGCTGTTGGATCTTCTCAATGGAGGAGCTGGTGATCTTCTCACTGCATGATATGGCGATCCTCTCACTGCAGCAGCTGGTGATCTTCTCACTGGAGGAGCTGGTGATGTTCTCACTTCAGGAGTTGGTGATCTTCTCACTGCAGAAGCAGATGATCTTCTCACTCCAGGAGCTGGAGATCATCGCACTGCAGTAGCTTGTGATTTTCTCACTGCGGAAGCTCGTGATCTTCTCACTGCAGAAGCTGGTGATCTTCTCACTACAGGAGCCGGTGATCTTATTAATGCAGGAGCTGGTGATGTTCTCACTGCAGGAGCTGATAATCTTCTCACGGCAGAATCTGGTGCACTCCCACTGCAGGAGTTGGTGATCTCACTGCAGGAGCTGGTGATCTTTGCAGTTCAGTAACTACTGGATCTTCTCACTGCAGAAGCTGGTGGATCCTCTCACTGCAGAATCTGGTGATGTTCTCACTGCAGGAGCTGGTGATATTCTCACTGCAGAAGCTGGTGATCTTCTTGTTGCAGGAGCTGGTATTATTCCCACTGCAAAAGGTGGTAATCTTCACAGATCAGGAGCTATTGGATCTTCTCACAGCAGGATCTGGTAATCTTCTCACTGCAGGAGATGGTGATCCTCTCACTGCAGCAGCTGGTGATCTTCTCACTGCAGGAGCTGGTGACGTTCTCACTTCAGGAGATGGTGATATTCTCACTGCAGCAGCTGGTGATCTTCTCACTGCAGAAGCTGGTATTATTCCCACCGGAAAAGGTGCTAATCTTTACAGTTCAGGAGCTATTGCATCTTTTCACTGCTGGAGCTGGTGATCTTCTCAATGCAGGAGCTGCTGATCTTCTCACTGGATGACCTAGTGATCTTCTCACTGCAGAAGCTGGTGATTTTCGCAGTTCAGGAACTATTGGATCTTCTCACTGCAGAATCTGTTGATGTTCTCACTGCAGGAGCTGGTGACCTTCTCACTGAAGGAGCTAGTGACCCTCCCACTGCAGGAGCTGGTGGATCTTCTTACTGCAGAAGCTGGTAATCCTCTTGCTGCAGGAGCTGGTAATCCTCTCACTGAAGAAGCTGGTGATCTTCCCACTGCCGGAGTAGGATCTTCTCACTGCAGGAGCAGGTGATCTTCTCACTGCAAAAGCTGGTAATCTTCGCAGTTCAGGAGCTATTGGATCTTCCCACTGCTGGAGCTGGTGATCTTCTCACTGCAAGACCTGGTGGATCTTAACACTGGAGGAGTTGACAATCTTCTCATTGCAGAAGCTGGTGATCTTCTCACTGCAGGAGTTGGTGATCCTCGCAGTTCAGGAACGATTGGATCTTCTCACTGCAGAAGCTGATGGCTCCTCTAACTGCAAAATCTGGTGATGTTCTCACTGTAGGAGCTGGTGGAGCTTCTCACTGCAGAAGCTGGTTACCTTCTTGCTGCAGGATCTGATAATCTCACTGAAGAAGCTGGTGATCTTCTCACTGCAGAAGTTGGTGATCTTCTTGCTGCAGGAGCTGGTGATATTCTCACTGCAGCAGCTGGTGATCTTCTCTCTGCAGAAGCTGGTATTATTCCCACTGCAAAAGGTGCTAATCTTCACAGTTCAGGAGCTGGTGATCTTCTCACTGGAGGAGCTGTTGATGTTCTCACTTCAGGAGTTGGTGATCTTCTCACTGCAGAAGCTGGTGATCTTCTCACTCCAGGAGCTGGAGATCTTCTCATTGCAGCAGCTTGTGATTTTCTCACTGCGGAAGCTCGTGATCTTCTCACTGCAGAAGCTGGTGATCTTCTCACTACAGGAGCTGGTGATCGTATTAATGCAGGAGCTGGAGGATCCCCTCACTGCAGGTGTTGGTCATCTTCTCACTACAGAATCTAGTGATATTCTCACTACAGGAGCTGGTGATGTTCTCACTGCAGGAGTTGGTAATCTTCTCAATGAAGAATCTGGTACTCTCCCACTGCAGGAGTTGGTGATCTCACTGCAGGAGCTGGTGATCTTTGCAGTTCAGTAACTATTGGATCTTCTCACTGCAGAAGCTGGTGGATCCTTTCACTGCAGAATCTGGTGATGTTCTCACTGCAGGTCCTGGTGATCTTCTCAGTGAAGGAGCGGGTCACCTTCCCAGTGCAGGAGATGGTGGATCTTCTCACTGCAGAAGCTGGTGATCTTCTGGATGCAGGAGCTGGTGATATTCTCACTGCAGCAGCTGGTGATCTTCTCACTGCAGAAGCTGGTATTATTCCCACCGCCACAGGTGCTAATCTTCACAGTTCAGGAGCTATTGGATATTCTCCCTGCAGGAGCTGGTGATCTTCTCACTGCAGGAGCCGGTGATGTTCTCACTGCAGGAGATGGTGATCTTCTCATTGCAGGAGCTGGTGATCTTCTTAATGCAGGAACAGGTGATCTTCTCACTGCATGATCTGGTGATCTTCTCGCTACAGGAAATGGTGATCTTCTCACAGCAGAAACTGGTGATATTCTCACTGCAGGAGCTGATGATCATC